>NW_028322274.1:975000-1300000 GCF_059928025.1 Delphinapterus leucas
ACAGGATTGCCTCAGGCCCTAATCTGGTTCCGGCACGGCATGCTGAGCCTTTGGTTAATTCCTCTTCCTGGTGGGAAATGAGCGTTAAATTTGCCCGTGCAGACACCTACAGCTAGTCTCTCATTCGTTCTCCCTATTCCTTTTCATCTTGCGCAGAAATTGCAAACTGTGCCCAACAGGAGGTTAAAGGCACTGACTCTCCAAGTGGGGAGAGTGTTCGTAAAGGGTCTGAAATGGTGAACCCGAGTAAAAGGGGACGAAAACTGAGATGCATTTGAAAACGTTTGCCAGTCACACGGTGCACCATACTGTGGGTTTCCCATGCATGTTTTAGCTGAAGGAAGAATCCCTTAAACTTGGAGAGTTGGGACCCATGGAATGGGTACCATGCTGTATGACTTCAAAGGGTCTGCATTTGCTCATCGAACCTCACCAATGCTATCAGCCCGAAGTGCCCAACCTTATGTCTCACTCAGCTGTGTGTGTAGATGTGGTAAATCCAGGTTGCATCACAAGCCCTGAATGAATTATTTAAGAATTGCTCTCTATTTCACTGTCCTTGGGTTTTGTTTGTGTAATTCATTTTGATAATGGGATTTATCGGATTTTCTCTGCTGCATTCATGCCGCTGTACACACGCTTCATTCTCTTACGGAGACATATAAATCCATGGGTTTGAAGATTCTTACTAGTCAGGTGTATTCCTAGGCGTTGAATATGGGGTGTTTAGTCCATTTCGTTGAGCAAGGGGTAGGTCTTGACTATTACATATTTGGCTTATGGAAAGGTATCTGTGCTAATTTCTATCTCTGGTTTTATGCAGCACCCCAACTCACCTTTCCCCTTAAGCAAGCATAAGTTGGTTTTCTAAATTTGAGACCCTGTTCTGTTTTGTAATTCAGTTCATGTGTAGCCAAGTTTACATTCCGTGTAGTAGTGATATCTTATGATGTTTCATTTTCTGTGTGACTTATTTCCCTTAGAATCATCGTACCTGAATCCACTCATTATGCCGCGACGGGCCTGATGACATAGATTTCATTGCTGAGTGATATTCCATTGTACGTACGTACCACAACTTCTTTATCCATTTTTCACATTCTGGGATATTTAACTTGTACCGTAGACGAGGTTCTTGTAAACAGAGCCGTCCGACACTTTGGGGTGGCTGTGTGTTTTTGATTTTAATTTCCCTAAGCTATAGGACCATAGGTGGAAGTGCCGTAGGCTCCGTAGCTTTGTTTTTTCGGTGTTCCGGGAAACACCATACACTTCTCCAGAGTGGCTGTTGGCAATTTACATCCCGCCCATCAGCATAACAAGGCTCCCTGTTCTCCATGGCCTGTGCTGCCTTTCTGGATTTTACACTTTTTTCAGATGGCCCTTTTGACCGGGGGGCAGTGAGACTTCATTGTAGTGCAGATTTCTTTAACATGCTTGCTTGGTTGGCCAAAAAGGGCGTATGCGTTTTTTCCTGAATATATTCAGGAAAAAACGCATACGCCCTTTTTGGCCAAGAGCATCATTGTCGACGTTCTGCCTCTTTTCCTATGCTTTAAATGCAATTCCCGTCTACCCCCTGAAATCGTTTTCCTGCAAATCTGTCCCGCTTACAAGTCGTCTTCGCAGCCTTCCTTCAATATATTTTTGGACGATAGCTGTCATTTATAACTCTGCAGGTTTGTGAGTTACAGTGCCCCTGAGCTCCTTTCTTCAACTCGCTATCTTGTGAGCTGGCCGCAAACCCACAGGATTGCTTCAGGCCCTAATCTGGTTCCGGCACGGCATGCTGAGCCTTTGGTTAATTCCTCTTCCTGGTGGGAAATGAGCGTTAAATTTGCCCTTGCAGACACCTAGAGCTAGTCTCTCATTGGTTCTCCCTATTCCTTTTCATCTTGCGCAGAAATTGCAAACTGTGCCCAACAGGAGGTTAAAGGCACTGACTCTCCAAGTGGGGAGAGTGTTCGTAAAGGGTCTGGAATGGTGAACCCGAGTAAAAGGGGACGAAAACTGAGATGCATTTGAAAACGTTTGCCAGTCATACGGTGCACCATACTGTGGGTTTCCCATGCATGTTTTAGCTGAAGGAAGAATCCCTTAAACTTGGAGAGTTGGGACCCATGGAATGGGTACCATGCTGTATGACTTCAAAGGGTCTGCATTTGCTCATCGAACCTCACCAATGCTATCAGCCCGAAGTGCCCAACCTTATGTCTCACTCAGCTGTGGGTGTAGATGTGGTAAATCCAGGTTGCATCACAAGCCCATAATGAATTATTTAAGAATTGCTCTCTATTTCACTGTCCTTGGGTTTTGTTTGTGTAATTCATTTTGATAATGGGATTTATCGGATTTTCTCTGCTGCATTCATGCCGCTGTACACACGCTTCATTCTCTTACGGAGACATATAAATCCATGGGTTTGAAGATTCTTACTAGTCAGGTGTATTCCTAGGCGTTGAATATGGGGTGTTTAGTCCATTTCGTTGAGCAAGGGGTAGGTCTTGACTATTACATATTTGGCTTATGGAAAGGTATCTGTGCTAATTTCTATCTCTGGTTTTATGCAGCACCCCAACTCACCTTTCCCCTTAAGCAAGCATAAGTTGGTTTTCTAAATTTGAGACCCTGTTCTGTTTTGTAATTCAGTTCATGTGTAGCCAAGTTTACATTCCGTGTAGTAGTGATATCTTATGATGTTTCATTTTCTGTGTGACTTATTTCACTTAGAATCATCGTACCTGAATCCACTCATTATGCCGCGACGGGCCTGATGACATAGATTTCATTGCTGAGTGATATTCCATTGTACGTACGTACCACAACTTCTTTATCCATTTTTCACATTCTGGGATATTTAACTTGTTCCGTAGACGAGGTTCTTGTAAACAGAGCTGTCCGACACTTTGGGGTGGCTGTGTTTTTGATTTTAATTTCCCTAAGCTATAGGACCATAAGTGGAAGTGCCGTAGGCTCCGTAGCTTTGTTTTTTCGGTGTTCCGGGAAACACCATACACTTCTCCAGAGTGGCTGTTGGCAATTTACATCCCGCCCATCAGCATAACAAGGCTCCCTGTTCTCCATGGCCTGTGCTGCCTTTCTGGATTTTACACTTTTTTCAGATGGCCCTTTTGACCGGGGGGCCGTGAGACTTCATTGTAGTGCAGATTTCTTTAACATGCTTGCTTGGTTGGCCAAAAAGGGCGTATGCGTTTTTTCCTGAATATATTCAGGAAAAAACGCATACGCCCTTTTTGGCCAAGAGCATCATTGTCGACGTTCTGCCTCTTTTCCTATGCTTTAAATGCAATTCCCGTCTACCCCCTGAAATCGTTTTCCTGCAAATCTGTCCCGCTTACAAGTCGTCTTCGCAGCCTTCCTTCAATATATTTTTGGACGATAGCTGTCATTTATAACTCTGCAGGTTTGTGAGTTACAGTGCCCCTGAGCTCCTTTCTTCAACTCGCTATCTTGTGAGCTGGCCGCAAACCCACAGGATTGCTTCAGGCCCTAATCTGGTTCCGGCACGGCATGCTGAGCCTTTGGTTAATTCCTCTTCCTGGTGGGAAATGAGCGTTAAATTTGCCCTTGCAGACACCTAGAGCTAGTCTCTCATTGGTTCTCCCTATTCCTTTTCATCTTGCGCAGAAATTGCAAACTGTGCCCAACAGGAGGTTAAAGGCACTGACTCTCCAAGTGGGGAGAGTGTTCGTAAAGGGTCTGGAATGGTGAACCCGAGTAAAAGGGGACGAAAACTGAGATGCATTTGAAAACGTTTGCCAGTCACACGGTGCACCATACTGTGGGTTTCCCATGCATGTTTTAGCTGAAGGAAGAATCCCTTAAACTTGGAGAGTTGGGACCCATGGAATGGGTACCATGCTGTATGACTTCAAAGGGTCTGCATTTGCTCATCGAACCTCACCAATGCTATCAGCCCGAAGTGCCCAACCTTATGTCTCACTCAGCTCTGGGTGTAGATGTGGTAAATCCAGGTTGCATCACAAGCCCTGAATGAATTATTTAAGAATTGCTCTCTATCTCACTGTCCCTGGGTTTTGTTTGTGTAATTCATTTTGATAATGGGATTTATCGGATTTTCTCTGCTGCATTCATGCCGCTGTACACACGCTTCATTCTCTTACGGAGACATATAAATCCATGGGTTTGAAGATTCTTACTAGTCAGGTGTATTCCTAGGCGTTGAATATGGGGTGTTTAGTCCATTTCGTTGAGCAAGGGGTAGGTCTTGACTATTACATATTTGGCTTATGGAAAGGTATCTGTGCTAATTTCTATCTCTGGTTTTATGCAGCACCCCAACTCACCTTTCCCATTAAGCAAGCATAAGTTGGTTTTCTAAATTTGAGACCCTGTTCTGTTTTGTAATTCAGTTCATGTGTAGCCAAGTTTACATTCCGTGTATTAGTGATATCTTATGATGTTTCATTTTCTGTGTGACTTATTTCCCTTAGAATCATCGTACCTGAATCCACTCATTATGCCGCGACGGGCCTGATGACATAGATTTCATTGCTGAGTGATATTCCATTGTACGTACGTACCACAACTTCTTTATCCATTTTTCACATTCTGGGTTATTTAACTTGTACCGTAGACGAGGTTCTTGTAAACAGAGCCGTCCGACACTTTGGGGTGGCTGTGTGTTTTTGATTTTAATTTCCCTAAGCTATAGGACCATAAGTGGAAGTGCCGTAGGCTCCGTAGCTTTGTTTTTTCGGTGTTCCGGGAAACACCATACACTTCTCCAGAGTGGCTGTTGGCAATTTACATCCCGCCCATCAGCATAACAAGGCTCCCTGTTCTCCATGGCCTGTGCTGCCTTTCTGGATTTTACACTTTTTTCAGATGGCCCTTTTGACTGGGGGGCAGTGAGACTTCATTGCAGTGCAGATTTCTTTAACGTGCTTGCTTGGTTGGCCAAAAAGGGCGTATGCGTTTTTTCCTGAATATATTCAGGAAAAAACGCATACGCCCTTTTTGGCCAAGAGCATCATTGTCGACGTTCTGCCTCTTTTCCTATGCTTTAAATGCAATTCCCGTCTACCCCCTGAAATCGTTTTCCTGCAAATCTGTCCCGCTTACAAGTCGTCTTCGCAGCCTTCCTTCAATATATTTTTGGACGATAGCTGTCATTTATAACTCTGCACGTTTGAGTTACAGTGCCCCTGAGCTCCTTTCTTCAACTCGCTATCTTGTGTGCTGGCCGCAAACCCACAGGATTGCCTCAGGCCCTAATCTGGTTCCGGCACGGCATGCTGAGCCTTTGGTTAATTCCTCTTCCTGGTGGGAAATGAGCGTTAAATTTGCCCGTGCAGACACCTAGAGCTAGTCTCTCATTCGTTCTCCCTATTCCTTTTCATCTTGCGCAGAAATTGCAAACTGTGCCCAACAGGAGGTTAAAGGCACTGACTCTCCAAGTGGGGAGAGTGTTCGTAAAGTGTCTGGAATGGTGAACCCGAGTAAAAGGGGACGAAAACTGAGATGCATTTGAAAACGTTTGCCAGTCACACGGTGCACCATACTGTGGGTTTCCCATGCATGTTTTAGCTGAAGGAAGAATCCCTTAAACTTGGAGAGTTGGGACCCATGGAATGGGTACCATGCTGTATGACTTCAAAGGGTCTGCATTTGCTCATCGAACCTCACCAATGCTATCAGCCCGAAGTGCCCAACCTTATGTCTCACTCAGCTCTGGGTGTAGATGTGGTAAATCCAGGTTGCATCACAAGCCCTGAATGAATTATTTAAGAATTGCTCTCTATTTCACTGTCCTTGGGTTTTGTTTGTGTAATTCATTTTGATAATGGGATTTATCGGATTTTCTCTGCTGCATTCATGCCGCTGTACACACGCTTCATTCTCTTACGGAGACATATAAATCCATGGGTTTGAAGATTCTTACTAGTCAGGTGTATTCCTAGGCGTTGAATATGGGGTGTTTAGTCCATTTCGTTGAGCAAGGGGTAGGTCTTGACTATTACATATTTGGCTTATGGAAAGGTATCTGTGCTAATTTCTATCTCTGGTTTTATGCAGCACCCCAACTCACCTTTCCCATTAAGCAAGCATAAGTTGGTTTTCTAAATTTGAGACCCTTTTCTGTTTTGTAATTCAGTTCATGTGTAGCCAAGTTTACATTCCGTGTATTAGTGATATCTTATGATGTTTCATTTTCTGTGTGACTTATTTCCCTTAGAATCATCGTACCTGAATCCACTCATTATGCCGCGACGGGCCTGATGACATAGATTTCATTGCTGAGTGATATTCCATTGTACGTACGTACCACAACTTCTTTATCCATTTTTCACATTCTGGGATATTTAACTTGTACCGTAGACGAGGTTCTTGTAAACAGAGCCGTCCGACACTTTGGGGTGGCTGTGTGTTTTTGATTTTAATTTCCCTAAGCTATAGGACCATAAGTGGAAGTGCCGTAGGCTCCGTAGCTTTGTTTTTTCGGTGTTCCGGGAAACACCATACACCTCTCCAGAGTGGCTGTTGGCAATTTACACCCCGCCCATCAGCATAACAAGGCTCCCTGTTCTCCATGGCCTGTGCTGCCTTTCTGGATTTTACACTTTTATCAGATGGCCCTTTTGACCGGGGGGCAGTGAGACTTCATTGTAGTGCAGATTTCTTTAACGTGCTTGCTTGGTTGGCCAAAAAGGGCGTATGCGTTTTTTCCTGAATATATTCAGGAAAAAACGCATACGCCCTTTTTGGCCAAGAGCATCATTGTCGACGTTCTGCCTCTTTTCCTATGCTTTAAATGCAATTCCCGTCTACCCCCTGAAATCGTTTTCCTGCAAATCTGTCCCGCTTACAAGTCGTCTTCGCAGCCTTCCTTCAATATATTTTTGGACGATAGCTGTCATTTATAACTCTGCAGGTTTGTGAGTTACAGTGCCCCTGAGCTCCTTTCTTCAACTCGCTATCTTGTGAGCTGTCCGCCAACCCACAGGATTGCCTCAGGCCCTAATCTGGTTCCGGCACGGCATGCTGAGCCTTTGGTTAATTCCTCTTCCTGGTGGTAAATGAGCGTTAAATTTGCCCGTGCAGACACCTACAGCTAGTCTCTCATTCGTTCTCCCTATTCCTTTTCATCTTGCGCAGAAATTGCAAACTGTGCCCAACAGGAGGTTAAAGGCACTGACTCTCCAAGTGGGGAGAGTGTTCGTAAAGGGTCTGAAATGGTGAAACCAAGTAAAAGGGGACGAAAACTGAGATGCATTTGAAAACGTTTGCCAGTCACACGGTGCACCATACTGTGGGTTTCCCATGCATGTTTTAGCTGAAGGAAGAATCCCTTAAACTTGGAGAGTTGGGACCCATGGAATGGGTACCATGCTGTATGACTTCAAAGGGTCTGCATTTGCTCATCGAACCTCACCAATGCTATCAGCCCGAAGTGCCCAACCTTATGTCTCACTCAGCTGTGGGTGTAGATGTGGTAAATCCAGGTTGCATCACAAGCCCATAATGAATTATTTAAGAATTGCTCTCTATTTCACTGTCCTTGGGTTTTGTTTGTGTAATTCATTTTGATAATGGGATTTATCGGATTTTCTCTGCTGCATTCATGCCGCTGTACACACGCTTCATTCTCTTACGGAGACATATAAATCCATGGGTTTGAAGATTCTTACTAGTCAGGTGTATTCCTAGGCGTTGAATATGGGGTGTTTAGTCCATTTCGTTGAGCAAGGGGTAGGTCTTGACTATTACATATTTGGCTTATGGAAAGGTATCTGTGCTAATTTCTATCTCTGGTTTTATGCAGCACCCCAACTCACCTTTCCCCTTAAGCAAGCATAAGTTGGTTTTCTAAATTTGAGACCCTGTTCTGTTTTGTAATTCAGTTCATGTGTAGCCAAGTTTACATTCCGTGTAGTAGTGATATCTTATGATGTTTCATTTTCTGTGTGACTTATTTCACTTAGAATCATCGTACCTGAATCCACTCATTATGCCGCGACGGGCCTGATGACATAGATTTCATTGCTGAGTGATATTCCATTGTACGTACGTACCACAACTTCTTTATCCATTTTTCACATTCTGGGATATTTAACTTGTTCCGTAGACGAGGTTCTTGTAAACAGAGCTGTCCGACACTTTGGGGTGGCTGTGTTTTTGATTTTAATTTCCCTAAGCTATAGGACCATAGGTGGAAGTGCCGTAGGCTCCGTAGCTTTGTTTTTTCGGTGTTCCGGGAAACACCATACACTTCTCCAGAGTGGCTGTTGGCAATTTACATCCCGCCCATCAGCATAACAAGGCTCCCTGTTCTCCATGGCCTGTGCTGCCTTTCTGGATTTTACACTTTTTTCAGATGGCCCTTTTGACCGGGGGGCCGTGAGACTTCATTGTAGTGCAGATTTCTTTAACATGCTTGCTTGGTTGGCCAAAAAGGGCGTATGCGTTTTTTCCTGAATATATTCAGGAAAAAACGCATACGCCCTTTTTGGCCAAGAGCATCATTGTCGACGTTCTGCCTCTTTTCCTATGCTTTAAATGCAATTCCCGTCTACCCCCTGAAATCGTTTTCCTGCAAATCTGTCCCGCTTACAAGTCGTCTTCGCAGCCTTCCTTCAATATATTTTTGGACGATAGCTGTCATTTATAACTCTGCACGTTTGAGTTACAGTGCCCCTGAGCTCCTTTCTTCAACTCGCTATCTTGTGTGCTGGCCGCAAACCCACAGGATTGCCTCAGGCCCTAATCTGGTTCCGGCACGGCATGCTGAGCCTTTGGTTAATTCCTCTTCCTGGTGGGAAATGAGCGTTAAATTTGCCCGTGCAGACACCTAGAGCTAGTCTCTCATTCGTTCTCCCTATTCCTTTTCATCTTGCGCAGAAATTGCAAACTGTGCCCAACAGGAGGTTAAAGGCACTGACTCTCCAAGTGGGGAGAGTGTTCGTAAAGTGTCTGGAATGGTGAACCCGAGTAAAAGGGGACGAAAACTGAGATGCATTTGAAAACGTTTGCCAGTCACACGGTGCACCATACTGTGGGTTTCCCATGCATGTTTTAGCTGAAGGAAGAATCCCTTAAACTTGGAGAGTTGGGACCCATGGAATGGGTACCATGCTGTATGACTTCAAAGGGTCTGCATTTGCTCATCGAACCTCACCAATGCTATCAGCCCGAAGTGCCCAACCTTATGTCTCACTCAGCTCTGGGTGTAGATGTGGTAAATCCAGGTTGCATCACAAGCCCTGAATGAATTATTTAAGAATTGCTCTCTATTTCACTGTCCTTGGGTTTTGTTTGTGTAATTCATTTTGATAATGGGATTTATCGGATTTTCTCTGCTGCATTCATGCCGCTGTACACACGCTTCATTCTCTTACGGAGACATATAAATCCATGGGTTTGAAGATTCTTACTAGTCAGGTGTATTCCTAGGCGTTGAATATGGGGTGTTTAGTCCATTTCGTTGAGCAAGGGGTAGGTCTTGACTATTACATATTTGGCTTATGGAAAGGTATCTGTGCTAATTTCTATCTCTGGTTTTATGCAGCACCCCAACTCACCTTTCCCATTAAGCAAGCATAAGTTGGTTTTCTAAATTTGAGACCCTTTTCTGTTTTGTAATTCAGTTCATGTGTAGCCAAGTTTACATTCCGTGTATTAGTGATATCTTATGATGTTTCATTTTCTGTGTGACTTATTTCCCTTAGAATCATCGTACCTGAATCCACTCATTATGCCGCGACGGGCCTGATGACATAGATTTCATTGCTGAGTGATATTCCATTGTACGTACGTACCACAACTTCTTTATCCATTTTTCACATTCTGGGATATTTAACTTGTACCGTAGACGAGGTTCTTGTAAACAGAGCCGTCCGACACTTTGGGGTGGCTGTGTGTTTTTGATTTTAATTTCCCTAAGCTATAGGACCATAAGTGGAAGTGCCGTAGGCTCCGTAGCTTTGTTTTTTCGGTGTTCCGGGAAACACCATACACCTCTCCAGAGTGGCTGTTGGCAATTTACACCCCGCCCATCAGCATAACAAGGCTCCCTGTTCTCCATGGCCTGTGCTGCCTTTCTGGATTTTACACTTTTATCAGATGGCCCTTTTGACCGGGGGGCAGTGAGACTTCATTGTAGTGCAGATTTCTTTAACATGCTTGCTTGGTTGGCCAAAAAGGGCGTATGCGTTTTTTCCTGAATATATTCAGGAAAAAACGCATACGCCCTTTTTGGCCAAGAGCATCATTGTCGACGTTCTGCCTCTTTTCCTATGCTTTAAATGCAATTCCCGTCTACCCCCTGAAATCGTTTTCCTGCAAATCTGTCCCGCTTACAAGTCGTCTTCGCAGCCTTCCTTCAATATATTTTTGGACGATAGCTGTCATTTATAACTCTGCAGGTTTGTGAGTTACAGTGCCCCTGAGCTCCTTTCTTCAACTCGCTATCTTGTGAGCTGTCCGCAAACCCACAGGATTGCCTCAGGCCCTAATCTGGTTCCGGCACGGCATGCTGAGCCTTTGGTTAATTCCTCTTCCTGGTGGGAAATGAGCGTTAAATTTGCCCGTGCAGACACCTACAGCTAGTCTCTCATTCGTTCTCCCTATTCCTTTTCATCTTGCGCAGAAATTGCAAACTGTGCCCAACAGGAGGTTAAAGGCACTGACTCTCCAAGTGGGGAGAGTGTTCGTAAAGGGTCTGAAATGGTGAAACCGAGTAAAAGGGGACGAAAACTGAGATGCATTTGAAAACGTTTGCCAGTCACACGGTGCACCATACTGTGGGTTTCCCATGCATGTTTTAGCTGAAGGAAGAATCCCTTAAACTTGGAGAGTTGGGACCCATGGAATGGGTACCATGCTGTATGACTTCAAAGGGTCTGCATTTGCTCATCGAACCTCACCAATGCTATCAGCCCGAAGTGCCCAACCTTATGTCTCACTCAGCTGTGTGTGTAGATGTGGTAAATCCAGGTTGCATCACAAGCCCTGAATGAATTATTTAAGAATTGCTCTCTATTTCACTGTCCTTGGGTTTTGTTTGTGTAATTCATTTTGATAATGGGATTTATCGGATTTTCTCTGCTGCATTCATGCCGCTGTACACACGCTTCATTCTCTTACGGAGACATATAAATCCATGGGTTTGAAGATTCTTACTAGTCAGGTGTATTCCTAGGCGTTGAATATGGGGTGTTTAGTCCATTTCGTTGAGCAAGGGGTAGGTCTTGACTATTACATATTTGGCTTATGGAAAGGTATCTGTGCTAATTTCTATCTCTGGTTTTATGCAGCACCCCAACTCACCTTTCCCCTTAAGCAAGCATAAGTTGGTTTTCTAAATTTGAGACCCTGTTCTGTTTTGTAATTCAGTTCATGTGTAGCCAAGTTTACATTCCGTGTAGTAGTGATATCTTATGATGTTTCATTTTCTGTGTGACTTATTTCCCTTAGAATCATCGTACCTGAATCCACTCATTATGCCGCGACGGGCCTGATGACATAGATTTCATTGCTGAGTGATATTCCATTGTACGTACGTACCACAACTTCTTTATCCATTTTTCACATTCTGGGATATTTAACTTGTACCGTAGACGAGGTTCTTGTAAACAGAGCCGTCCGACACTTTGGGGTGGCTGTGTGTTTTTGATTTTAATTTCCCTAAGCTATAGGACCATAGGTGGAAGTGCCGTAGGCTCCGTAGCTTTGTTTTTTCGGTGTTCCGGGAAACACCATACACTTCTCCAGAGTGGCTGTTGGCAATTTACATCCCGCCCATCAGCATAACAAGGCTCCCTGTTCTCCATGGCCTGTGCTGGCTTTCTGGATTTTACACTTTTTTCAGCTGGCCCTTTTGACCGGGGGGCCGTGAGACTTCATTGTAGTGCAGATTTCTTTAACATGCTTGCTTGGTTGGCCAAAAAGGGCGTATGCGTTTTTTCCTGAATATATTCAGGAAAAAACGCATACGCCCTTTTTGGCCAAGAGCATCATTGTCGACGTTCTGCCTCTTTTCCTATGCTTTAAATGCAATTCCCGTCTACCCCCTGAAATCGTTTTCCTGCAAATCTGTCCCGCTTACAAGTCGTCTTCGCAGCCTTCCTTCAATATATTTTTGGACGATAGCTGTCATTTATAACTCTGCAGGTTTGTGAGTTACAGTGCCCCTGAGCTCCTTTCTTCAACTCGCTATCTTGTGAGCTGGCCGCAAACCCACAGGATTGCTTCAGGCCCTAATCTGGTTCCGGCACGGCATGCTGAGCCTTTGGTTAATTCCTCTTCCTGGTGGGAAATGAGCGTTAAATTTGCCCTTGCAGACACCTAGAGCTAGTCTCTCATTGGTTCTCCCTATTCCTTTTCATCTTGCGCAGAAATTGCAAACTGTGCCCAACAGGAGGTTAAAGGCACTGACTCTCCAAGTGGGGAGAGTGTTCGTAAAGGGTCTGGAATGGTGAACCCGAGTAAAAGGGGACGAAAACTGAGATGCATTTGAAAACGTTTGCCAGTCACACGGTGCACCATACTGTGGGTTTCCCATGCATGTTTTAGCTGAAGGAAGAATCCCTTAAACTTGGAGAGTTGGGACCCATGGAATGGGTACCATGCTGTATGACTTCAAAGGGTCTGCATTTGCTCATCGAACCTCACCAATGCTATCAGCCCGAAGTGCCCAACCTTATGTCTCACTCAGCTCTGGGTGTAGATGTGGTAAATCCAGGTTGCATCACAAGCCCTGAATGAATTATTTAAGAATTGCTCTCTATCTCACTGTCCCTGGGTTTTGTTTGTGTAATTCATTTTGATAATGGGATTTATCGGATTTTCTCTGCTGCATTCATGCCGCTGTACACACGCTTCATTCTCTTACGGAGACATATAAATCCATGGGTTTGAAGATTCTTACTAGTCAGGTGTATTCCTAGGCGTTGAATATGGGGTGTTTAGTCCATTTCGTTGAGCAAGGGGTAGGTCTTGACTATTACATATTTGGCTTATGGAAAGGTATCTGTGCTAATTTCTATCTCTGGTTTTATGCAGCACCCCAACTCACCTTTCCCATTAAGCAAGCATAAGTTGGTTTTCTAAATTTGAGACCCTGTTCTGTTTTGTAATTCAGTTCATGTGTAGCCAAGTTTACATTCCGTGTATTAGTGATATCTTATGATGTTTCATTTTCTGTGTGACTTATTTCCCTTAGAATCATCGTACCTGAATCCACTCATTATGCCGCGACGGGCCTGATGACATAGATTTCATTGCTGAGTGATATTCCATTGTACGTACGTACCACAACTTCTTTATCCATTTTTCACATTCTGGGTTATTTAACTTGTACCGTAGACGAGGTTCTTGTAAACAGAGCCGTCCGACACTTTGGGGTGGCTGTGTGTTTTTGATTTTAATTTCCCTAAGCTATAGGACCATAAGTGGAAGTGCCGTAGGCTCCGTAGCTTTGTTTTTTCGGTGTTCCGGGAAACACCATACACTTCTCCAGAGTGGCTGTTGGCAATTTACATCCCGCCCATCAGCATAACAAGGCTCCCTGTTCTCCATGGCCTGTGCTGCCTTTCTGGATTTTACACTTTTTTCAGATGGCCCTTTTGACTGGGGGGCAGTGAGACTTCATTGCAGTGCAGATTTCTTTAACGTGCTTGCTTGGTTGGCCAAAAAGGGCGTATGCGTTTTTTCCTGAATATATTCAGGAAAAAACGCATACGCCCTTTTTGGCCAAGAGCATCATTGTCGACGTTCTGCCTCTTTTCCTATGCTTTAAATGCAATTCCCGTCTACCCCCTGAAATCGTTTTCCTGCAAATCTGTCCCGCTTACAAGTCGTCTTCGCAGCCTTCCTTCAATATATTTTTGGACGATAGCTGTCATTTATAACTCTGCAGGTTTGTGAGTTACAGTGCCCCTGAGCTCCTTTCTTCAACTCGCTATCTTGTGAGCTGTCCGCCAACCCACAGGATTGCCTCAGGCCCTAATCTGGTTCCGGCACGGCATGCTGAGCCTTTGGTTAATTCCTCTTCCTGGTGGGAAATGAGCGTTAAATTTGCCCGTGCAGACACCTACAGCTAGTCTCTCATTCGTTCTCCCTATTCCTTTTCATCTTGCGCAGAAATTGCAAACTGTGCCCAACAGGAGGTTAAAGGCACTGACTCTCCAAGTGGGGAGAGTGTTCGTAAAGGGTCTGAAATGGTGAAACCAAGTAAAAGGGGACGAAAACTGAGATGCATTTGAAAACGTTTGCCAGTCACACGGTGCACCATACTGTGGGTTTCCCATGCATGTTTTAGCTGAAGGAAGAATCCCTTAAACTTGGAGAGTTGGGACCCATGGAATGGGTACCATGCTGTATGACTTCAAAGGGTCTGCATTTGCTCATCGAACCTCACCAATGCTATCAGCCCGAAGTGCCCAACCTTATGTCTCACTCAGCTGTGGGTGTAGATGTGGTAAATCCAGGTTGCATCACAAGCCCATAATGAATTATTTAAGAATTGCTCTCTATTTCACTGTCCTTGGGTTTTGTTTGTGTAATTCATTTTGATAATGGGATTTATCGGATTTTCTCTGCTGCATTCATGCCGCTGTACACACGCTTCATTCTCTTACGGAGACATATAAATCCATGGGTTTGAAGATTCTTACTAGTCAGGTGTATTCCTAGGCGTTGAATATGGGGTGTTTAGTCCATTTCGTTGAGCAAGGGGTAGGTCTTGACTATTACATATTTGGCTTATGGAAAGGTATCTGTGCTAATTTCTATCTCTGGTTTTATGCAGCACCCCAACTCACCTTTCCCCTTAAGCAAGCATAAGTTGGTTTTCTAAATTTGAGACCCTGTTCTGTTTTGTAATTCAGTTCATGTGTAGCCAAGTTTACATTCCGTGTAGTAGTGATATCTTATGATGTTTCATTTTCTGTGTGACTTATTTCACTTAGAATCATCGTACCTGAATCCACTCATTATGCCGCGACGGGCCTGATGACATAGATTTCATTGCTGAGTGATATTCCATTGTACGTACGTACCACAACTTCTTTATCCATTTTTCACATTCTGGGATATTTAACTTGTTCCGTAGACGAGGTTCTTGTAAACAGAGCTGTCCGACACTTTGGGGTGGCTGTGTTTTTGATTTTAATTTCCCTAAGCTATAGGACCATAGGTGGAAGTGCCGTAGGCTCCGTAGCTTTGTTTTTTCGGTGTTCCGGGAAACACCATACACTTCTCCAGAGTGGCTGTTGGCAATTTACATCCCGCCCATCAGCATAACAAGGCTCCCTGTTCTCCATGGCCTGTGCTGCCTTTCTGGATTTTACACTTTTTTCAGATGGCCCTTTTGACCGGGGGGCCGTGAGACTTCATTGTAGTGCAGATTTCTTTAACATGCTTGCTTGGTTGGCCAAAAAGGGCGTATGCGTTTTTTCCTGAATATATTCAGGAAAAAACGCATACGCCCTTTTTGGCCAAGAGCATCATTGTCGACGTTCTGCCTCTTTTCCTATGCTTTAAATGCAATTCCCGTCTACCCCCTGAAATCGTTTTCCTGCAAATCTGTCCCGCTTACAAGTCGTCTTCGCAGCCTTCCTTCAATATATTTTTGGACGATAGCTGTCATTTATAACTCTGCACGTTTGAGTTACAGTGCCCCTGAGCTCCTTTCTTCAACTCGCTATCTTGTGTGCTGGCCGCAAACCCACAGGATTGCCTCAGGCCCTAATCTGGTTCCGGCACGGCATGCTGAGCCTTTGGTTAATTCCTCTTCCTGGTGGGAAATGAGCGTTAAATTTGCCCGTGCAGACACCTAGAGCTAGTCTCTCATTCGTTCTCCCTATTCCTTTTCATCTTGCGCAGAAATTGCAAACTGTGCCCAACAGGAGGTTAAAGGCACTGACTCTCCAAGTGGGGAGAGTGTTCGTAAAGTGTCTGGAATGGTGAACCCGAGTAAAAGGGGACGAAAACTGAGATGCATTTGAAAACGTTTGCCAGTCACACGGTGCACCATACTGTGGGTTTCCCATGCATGTTTTAGCTGAAGGAAGAATCCCTTAAACTTGGAGAGTTGGGACCCATGGAATGGGTACCATGCTGTATGACTTCAAAGGGTCTGCATTTGCTCATCGAACCTCACCAATGCTATCAGCCCGAAGTGCCCAACCTTATGTCTCACTCAGCTCTGGGTGTAGATGTGGTAAATCCAGGTTGCATCACAAGCCCTGAATGAATTATTTAAGAATTGCTCTCTATTTCACTGTCCTTGGGTTTTGTTTGTGTAATTCATTTTGATAATGGGATTTATCGGATTTTCTCTGCTGCATTCATGCCGCTGTACACACGCTTCATTCTCTTACGGAGACATATAAATCCATGGGTTTGAAGATTCTTACTAGTCAGGTGTATTCCTAGGCGTTGAATATGGGGTGTTTAGTCCATTTCGTTGAGCAAGGGGTAGGTCTTGACTATTACATATTTGGCTTATGGAAAGGTATCTGTGCTAATTTCTATCTCTGGTTTTATGCAGCACCCCAACTCACCTTTCCCATTAAGCAAGCATAAGTTGGTTTTCTAAATTTGAGACCCTTTTCTGTTTTGTAATTCAGTTCATGTGTAGCCAAGTTTACATTCCGTGTATTAGTGATATCTTATGATGTTTCATTTTCTGTGTGACTTATTTCCCTTAGAATCATCGTACCTGAATCCACTCATTATGCCGCGACGGGCCTGATGACATAGATTTCATTGCTGAGTGATATTCCATTGTACGTACGTACCACAACTTCTTTATCCATTTTTCACATTCTGGGATATTTAACTTGTACCGTAGACGAGGTTCTTGTAAACAGAGCCGTCCGACACTTTGGGGTGGCTGTGTGTTTTTGATTTTAATTTCCCTAAGCTATAGGACCATAAGTGGAAGTGCCGTAGGCTCCGTAGCTTTGTTTTTTCGGTGTTCCGGGAAACACCATACACCTCTCCAGAGTGGCTGTTGGCAATTTACACCCCGCCCATCAGCATAACAAGGCTCCCTGTTCTCCATGGCCTGTGCTGCCTTTCTGGATTTTACACTTTTATCAGATGGCCCTTTTGACCGGGGGGCAGTGAGACTTCATTGTAGTGCAGATTTCTTTAACATGCTTGCTTGGTTGGCCAAAAAGGGCGTATGCGTTTTTTCCTGAATATATTCAGGAAAAAACGCATACGCCCTTTTTGGCCAAGAGCATCATTGTCGACGTTCTGCCTCTTTTCCTATGCTTTAAATGCAATTCCCGTCTACCCCCTGAAATCGTTTTCCTGCAAATCTGTCCCGCTTACAAGTCGTCTTCGCAGCCTTCCTTCAATATATTTTTGGACGATAGCTGTCATTTATAACTCTGCAGGTTTGTGAGTTACAGTGCCCCTGAGCTCCTTTCTTCAACTCGCTATCTTGTGAGCTGTCCGCAAACCCACAGGATTGCCTCAGGCCCTAATCTGGTTCCGGCACGGCATGCTGAGCCTTTGGTTAATTCCTCTTCCTGGTGGGAAATGAGCGTTAAATTTGCCCGTGCAGACACCTACAGCTAGTCTCTCATTCGTTCTCCCTATTCCTTTTCATCTTGCGCAGAAATTGCAAACTGTGCCCAACAGGAGGTTAAAGGCACTGACTCTCCAAGTGGGGAGAGTGTTCGTAAAGGGTCTGAAATGGTGAAACCGAGTAAAAGGGGACGAAAACTGAGATGCATTTGAAAACGTTTGCCAGTCACACGGTGCACCATACTGTGGGTTTCCCATGCATGTTTTAGCTGAAGGAAGAATCCCTTAAACTTGGAGAGTTGGGACCCATGGAATGGGTACCATGCTGTATGACTTCAAAGGGTCTGCATTTGCTCATCGAACCTCACCAATGCTATCAGCCCGAAGTGCCCAACCTTATGTCTCACTCAGCTGTGTGTGTAGATGTGGTAAATCCAGGTTGCATCACAAGCCCTGAATGAATTATTTAAGAATTGCTCTCTATTTCACTGTCCTTGGGTTTTGTTTGTGTAATTCATTTTGATAATGGGATTTATCGGATTTTCTCTGCTGCATTCATGCCGCTGTACACACGCTTCATTCTCTTACGGAGACATATAAATCCATGGGTTTGAAGATTCTTACTAGTCAGGTGTATTCCTAGGCGTTGAATATGGGGTGTTTAGTCCATTTCGTTGAGCAAGGGGTAGGTCTTGACTATTACATATTTGGCTTATGGAAAGGTATCTGTGCTAATTTCTATCTCTGGTTTTATGCAGCACCCCAACTCACCTTTCCCCTTAAGCAAGCATAAGTTGGTTTTCTAAATTTGAGACCCTGTTCTGTTTTGTAATTCAGTTCATGTGTAGCCAAGTTTACATTCCGTGTAGTAGTGATATCTTATGATGTTTCATTTTCTGTGTGACTTATTTCCCTTAGAATCATCGTACCTGAATCCACTCATTATGCCGCGACGGGCCTGATGACATAGATTTCATTGCTGAGTGATATTCCATTGTACGTACGTACCACAACTTCTTTATCCATTTTTCACATTCTGGGATATTTAACTTGTACCGTAGACGAGGTTCTTGTAAACAGAGCCGTCCGACACTTTGGGGTGGCTGTGTGTTTTTGATTTTAATTTCCCTAAGCTATAGGACCATAGGTGGAAGTGCCGTAGGCTCCGTAGCTTTGTTTTTTCGGTGTTCCGGGAAACACCATACACTTCTCCAGAGTGGCTGTTGGCAATTTACATCCCGCCCATCAGCATAACAAGGCTCCCTGTTCTCCATGGCCTGTGCTGGCTTTCTGGATTTTACACTTTTTTCAGATGGCCCTTTTGACCGGGGGGCAGTGAGACTTCATTGTAGTGCAGATTTCTTTAACATGCTTGCTTGGTTGGCCAAAAAGGGCGTATGCGTTTTTTCCTGAATATATTCAGGAAAAAACGCATACGCCCTTTTTGGCCAAGAGCATCATTGTCGACGTTCTGCCTCTTTTCCTATGCTTTAAATGCAATTCCCGTCTACCCCCTGAAATCGTTTTCCTGCAAATCTGTCCCGCTTACAAGTCGTCTTCGCAGCCTTCCTTCAATATATTTTTGGACGATAGCTGTCATTTATAACTCTGCAGGTTTGTGAGTTACAGTGCCCCTGAGCTCCTTTCTTCAACTCGCTATCTTGTGAGCTGGCCGCAAACCCACAGGATTGCTTCAGGCCCTAATCTGGTTCCGGCACGGCATGCTGAGCCTTTGGTTAATTCCTCTTCCTGGTGGGAAATGAGCGTTAAATTTGCCCTTGCAGACACCTAGAGCTAGTCTCTCATTGGTTCTCCCTATTCCTTTTCATCTTGCGCAGAAATTGCAAACTGTGCCCAACAGGAGGTTAAAGGCACTGACTCTCCAAGTGGGGAGAGTGTTCGTAAAGGGTCTGGAATGGTGAACCCGAGTAAAAGGGGACGAAAACTGAGATGCATTTGAAAACGTTTGCCAGTCATACGGTGCACCATACTGTGGGTTTCCCATGCATGTTTTAGCTGAAGGAAGAATCCCTTAAACTTGGAGAGTTGGGACCCATGGAATGGGTACCATGCTGTATGACTTCAAAGGGTCTGCATTTGCTCATCGAACCTCACCAATGCTATCAGCCCGAAGTGCCCAACCTTATGTCTCACTCAGCTGTGGGTGTAGATGTGGTAAATCCAGGTTGCATCACAAGCCCATAATGAATTATTTAAGAATTGCTCTCTATTTCACTGTCCTTGGGTTTTGTTTGTGTAATTCATTTTGATAATGGGATTTATCGGATTTTCTCTGCTGCATTCATGCCGCTGTACACACGCTTCATTCTCTTACGGAGACATATAAATCCATGGGTTTGAAGATTCTTACTAGTCAGGTGTATTCCTAGGCGTTGAATATGGGGTGTTTAGTCCATTTCGTTGAGCAAGGGGTAGGTCTTGACTATTACATATTTGGCTTATGGAAAGGTATCTGTGCTAATTTCTATCTCTGGTTTTATGCAGCACCCCAACTCACCTTTCCCATTAAGCAAGCATAAGTTGGTTTTCTAAATTTGAGACCCTGTTCTGTTTTGTAATTCAGTTCATGTGTAGCCAAGTTTACATTCCGTGTAGTAGTGATATCTTATGATGTTTCATTTTCTGTGTGACTTATTTCCCTTAGAATCATCGTACCTGAATCCACTCATTATGCCGCGACGGGCCTGATGACATAGATTTCATTGCTGAGTGATATTCCATTGTACGTACGTACCACAACTTCTTTATCCATTTTTCACATTCTGGGATATTTAACTTGTACCGTAGACGAGGTTCTTGTAAACAGAGCCGTCCGACACTTTGGGGTGGCTGTGTGTTTTTGATTTTAATTTCCCTAAGCTATAGGACCATAAGTGGAAGTGCCGTAGGCTCTGTAGCTTTGTTTTTTCGGTGTTCCGGGAAACACCATACACTTCTCCAGAGTGCCTGTTGGAAATTTACATCCCGCCCATCAGCATAACAAGGCTCCCTGTTCTCCATGGCCTGTGCTGCCTCTGGATTTTACACTTTTTTCAGATGGCCCTTTTGACCGGGGGGCAGTGAGACTTCATTTTTGTGCAGATTTCTTTAACATGCTTGCTTGGTTGGCCAAAAAGGGCGTATGCGTTTTTTCCTGAATATATTCAGGAAAAAACGCATACGCCCTTTTTGGCCAAGAGCATCATTGTCGACGTTCTGCCTCTTTTCCTATGCTTTAAATGCAATTCCCGTCTACCCCCTGAAATCGTTTTCCTGCAAATCTGTCCCGCTTACAAGTCGTCTTCGCAGCCTTCCTTCAATATATTTTTGGACGATAGCTGTCATTTATAACTCTGCAGGTTTGTGAGTTACAGTGCCCCTGAGCTCCTTTCTTCAACTCGCTATCTTGTGAGCTGGCCGCAAACCCACAGGATTGCGTCAGGCCCTAATCTGGTTCCGGCACGGCATGCTGAGCCTTTGGTTAATTCCTCTTCCTGGTGGGAAATGAGCGTTAAATTTGCCCGTGCAGACACCTAGAGCTAGTCTCTCATTCGTTCTCCCTATTCCTTTTCATCTTGCGCAGAAATTGCAAACTGTGCCCAACAGGAGGTTAAAGGCACTGACTCTCCAAGTGGGGAGAGTGTTCGTAAAGGGTCTGGAATGGTGAACCCGAGTAAAAGGGGACGAAAACTGAGATGCATTTGAAAACGTTTGCCAGTCACACGGTGCACCATACTGTGGGTTTCCCATGCATGTTTTAGCTGAAGGAAGAATCCCTTAAACTTGGAGAGTTGGGACCCATGGAATGGGTACCATGCTGTATGACTTCAAAGGGTCTGCATTTGCTCATCGAACCTCACCAATGCTATCAGCCCGAAGTGCCCAACCTTATGTCTCACTCAGCTCTGGGTGTAGATGTGGTAAATCCAGGTTGCATCACAAGCCCTGAATGAATTATTTAAGAATTGCTCTCTATTTCACTGTCCTTGGGTTTTGTTTGTGTAATTCATTTTGATAATGGGATTTATCGGATTTTCTCTGCTGCATTCATGCCGCTGTACAGACGCTTCATTCTCTTACGGAGACATATAAATCCATGGGTTTGAAGATTCTTACTAGTCAGGTGTATTCCTAGGCGTTGAATATGGGGTGTTTAGTCCATTTCGTTGAGCAAGGGGTAGGTCTTGACTATTACATATTTGGCTTATGGAAAGGTATCTGTGCTAATTTCTATCTCTGGTTTTATGCAGCACCCCAACTCACCTTTCCCCTTAAGCAAGCATAAGTTGGTTTTCTAAATTTGAGACCCTGTTCTGTTTTGTAATTCAGTTCATGTGTAGCCAAGTTTACATTCCGTGTAGTAGTGATATCTTATGATGTTTCATTTTCTGTGTGACTTATTTCCCTTAGAATCATCGTACCTGAATCCACTCATTATGCCGCGACGGGCCTGATGACATAGATTTCATTGCTGAGTGATATTCCAGTGTACGTACGTACCACAACTTCTTTATCCATTTTTCACATTCTGGGATATTTAACTTGTACCGTAGACGAGGTTCTTGTAAACAGAGCCGTCCGACACTTTGGGGTGGCTGTGTGTTTTTGATTTTAATTTCCCTAAGCTATAGGACCATAAGTGGAAGTGCCGTAGGCTCCGTAGCTTTGTTTTTTCGGTGTTCCGGGAAACACCATACACTTCTCCAGAGTGGCTGTTGGCAATTTACATCCCGCCCATCAGCATAACAAGGCTCCCTGTTCTCCATGGCCTGTGCTGCCTTTCTGGATTTTACACTTTTTTCAGATGGCCCTTTTGACCGGGGGGCAGTGAGACTTCATTGTAGTGCAGATTTCTTTAACATGCATGCTTGGTTGGCCAAAAAGGGCGTATGCGTTTTTTCCTGAATATATTCAGGAAAAAACGCATACGCCCTTTTTGGCCAAGAGCATCATTGTCGACGTTCTGCCTCTTTTACTATGCTTTAAATGCAATTCCCGTCTACCCCCTGAAATCGTTTTCCTGCAAATCTGTCCCGCTTACAAGTCGTCTTCGCAGCCTTCCTTCAATATATTTTTGGACGATAGCTGTCATTTATAACTCTGCAGGTTTGTGAGTTACAGTGCACCTGAGCTCCTTTCTTCAACTCGCTATCTTGTGAGCTGGCCGCAAACCCACAGGATTGCCTCAGGCCCTAATCTGGTTCCGGCACGGCATGCTGAGCCTTTGGTTAATTCCTCTTCCTGGTGGGAAATGAGCGTTAAATTTGCCCGTGCAGACACCTAGAGCTAGTCTCTCATTCGTTCTCCCTATTCCTTTTCATCTTGCGCAGAAATTGCAAACTGTGCCCAACAGGAGGTTAAAGGCACTTACTCTCCAAGTGGGGAGAGTGTTCGTAAAGGGTCTGGAATGGTGAACCCGAGTAAAAGGGGACGAAAACTGAGATGCATTTGAAAACGTTTGCCAGTCACACGGTGCACCATACTGTGGGTTTCCCATGCATGTTTTAGCTGAAGGAAGAATCCCTTAAACTTGGAGAGTTGGGACCCATGGAATGGGTACCATGCTGTATGACTTCAAAGGGTCTGCATTTGCTCATCGAACCTCACCAATGCTATCAGCCCGAAGTGCCCAACCTTATGTCTCACTCAGCTCTGGGTGTAGATGTGGTAAATCCAGGTTGCATCACAAGCCCTGAATGAATTATTTAAGAATTGCTCTCTATTTCACTGTCCTTGGGTTTTGTTTGTGTAATTCATTTTGTTAAGGGGATTTATCGGATTTTCTATGCTGCATTCATGCCGCTGTACACACGCTTCATTCTCTTACGGAGACATATAAATCCATGGGTTTGAAGATTCTTACTAGTCAGGTGTATTCCTAGACGTTGAATATGGGGTGTTTAGTCCATTTCGTTGAGCAAGGGGTAGGTCTTGACTATTACATATTTGGCTTATGGAAAGGTATCTGTGCTAATTTCTATCTCTGGTTTTATGCAGCACCCCAACTCACCTTTCCCCTTAAGCAAGCATAAGTTGGTTTTCTAAATTTGAGACCCTCTTCTGTTTTGTAATTCAGTTCATGTGTAGCCAAGTTTACATTCCGTGTAGTAGTGATATCTTACGATGTTTCATTTTCTGTGTGACTTATTTCACTTAGAATCATCGTATCTGAATCCACTCATTATGCCGCGACGGGCCTGATGACATAGATTTCATTGCTGAGTGATATTCCATTGTACGTACGTACCACAACTTCTTTATCCATTTTTCACATTCTGGGATATTTAACTTGTACCGTAGACGAGGTTCTTGTAAACAGAGCCGTCCGACACTTTGGGGTGGCTGTGTGTTTTTGATTTTAATTTCCCTAAGCTATAGGACCATAAGTGGAAGTGCCGTAGGCTCCGTAGCTTTGTTTTTTCGGTGTTCCGGGAAACACCATACACTTCTCCAGAGTGGCTGTTGGCAATTTACATCCCGCCCATCAGCATAACAAGGCTCCCGGTTCTCCATGGCCTGTGCTGCCTTTCTGGATTTTACACTTTTTTCAGATGGCCCTTTTGACCGGGGGGCAGTGAGACTTCATTGTAGTGCAGATTTCTTTAACATGCTTGCTTGGTTGGCCAAAAAGGGCGTATGCGTTTTTTCCTGAATATCAGGAAAAAACGCATACGCCCTTTTTGGCCAAGAGCATCATTGTCGACGTTCTGCCTCTTTTCCTATGCTTTAAATGAAATTCCCGTCTACCCCCTGAAATCGTTTTCCTGCAAATCTGTCCCGCTTACAAGTCGTCTTTGCAGCCTTCCTTCAATATATTTTTGGACGATAGCTGTCATTTATAACTCTGCAGGTTTGTGAGTTACAGTGCCCCTGAGCTCCTTTCTTCAACTCGCTATCTTGTGAGCTGGCCGCAAATCCGCAGGATTGCTTCAGGCCCTAATCTGGTTCCGGCACGGCATGCTGAGCCTTTGGTTAATTCCTCTTCCTGGTGGGAAATGAGCGTTAAATTTGCCCGTGCAGACACCTAGAGCTAGTCTCTCATTCGCTCTCCCTATTCCTTTTCATCTTGCGCAGAAATTGCAAACTGTGCCCAACAGGAGGTTAAAGGCACTGACTCTCCAAGTGGGGAGAGTGTTCGTAAAGGGTCTGGAATGGTGAACCCGAGTAAAAGGGGACGAAAACTGAGATGCATTTGAAAACGTTTGCCAGTCACACGGTGCACCATACTGTGGGTTTCCCATGCATGTTTTAGCTGAAGGAAGAATCCCTTAAACTTGGAGAGTTGGGACCCATGGAATGGGTACCATGCTGTATGACTTCAAAGGGTCTGCATTTGCTCATCGAACCTCACCAATGCTATCAGCCCAAAGTGCCCAACCTTATGTCTCACTCAGCTCTGGGTGTAGATGTGGTAAATCCGGGTTGCATCACAAGCCCTGAATGAATTATTTAAGAATTGCTCTCTATTTCACTGTCCTTGGGTTTTGTTTGTGTAATTCATTTTGATAATGGGATTTATCGGATTTTCTCTGCTGCATTCATGCCGCTGTACACACGCTTCATTCTCTTACGGAGACATATAAATCCATGGGTTTGAAGATTCTTACTAGTCAGGTGTATTCCTAGGCGTTGAATATGGGGTGTTTAGTCCATTTCGTTGAGCAAGGGGTAGGTCTTGACTATTACATATTTGGCTTATGGAAAGGTATCTGTGCTAATTTCTATCTCTGGTTTTATGCAGCACCCCAACTCACCTTTCCCCTTAAGCAAGCATAAGTTGGTTTTCGAAATTTGAGACCCTGTTCTGTTTTGTAATTCAGTTCATGTGTAGCCAAGTTTACATTCCGTGTAGTAGTGATATCTTATGATGTTTCATTTTCTGTGTGACTTATTTCACTTAGAATCATCGTACCTGAATCCACTCATTATGCCGCGACGGGCCTGATGACATAGATTTCATTGCTGAGTGATATTCCATTGTACGTACGTACCACAACTTCTTTATCCATTTTTCACATTCTGGGATATTTAACTTGTACCGTAGACGAGGTTCTTGTAAACAGAGCCGTCCGACACTTTGGGGTGGCTGTGTGGTTTTGATTTTAATTTCCCTAAGCTATAGGACCATAAATAGAAGTGCCGTAGGCTCCGTAGCTTTGTTTTTTCAGTGTTCCGGGAAACACCATACACTTCTCCAGAGTGGCTGTTGGCAATTTACATCCCGCCCATCAGCATAACAAGGCTCCCTGTTCTCCATGGCCTGTGCTGCCTTTCTGGATTTTACACTTTTTTCAGATGGCCCTTTTGACCGGGGGGCAGTGAGACTTCATTGTAGTGCAGATTTCTTTAACATGCTTGCTTGGTTGGCCAAAAAGGGCGTATGCGTTTTTTCCTGAATATATTCAGGAAAAAACGCATACGCCCTTTTTGGCCAAGAGCATCATTGTCGACGTTCTGCCTCTTTTCCTATGCTTTAAATGCAATTCCCGTCTACCCCCTGAAATCGTTTTCCTGCAAATCTGTCCCGCTTACAAGTCGTCTTCGCAGCCTTCCTTCAATATATTTTTGGACGATAGCTGTCATTTATAACTCTGCAGGTTTGTGAGTTACAGTGCCCCTGAGCTCCTTTCTTCAACTCGCTATCTTGTGAGCTGGCCGCAAACCCACAGGATTGCCTCAGGCCCTAATCTGGTTCCGGCATGGCATGCTGAGCCTTTGGTTAATTCCTCTTCCTGGTGGGAAATGAGCATTAAATTTGCCCGTGCAGACACCTAGAGCTAGTCTCTCATTCGTTCTCCCTATTCCTTTTCATCTTGCGCAGAAATTGCAAACTGTGCCCAACAGGAGGTTAAAGGCACTGACTCTCCAAGTGGGGAGAGTGTTCGTAAAGGGTCTGGAATGGTGAACCCGAGTAAAAGGGGACGAAAACTGAGATGCATTTGAAAACGTTTGCCAGTCACACGGTGCACCATACTGTGGGTTTCCCATGCATGTTTTAGCTGAAGGAAGAATCCCTTAAACTTGGAGAGTTGGGACCCATGGAATGGGTACCATGCTGTATGACTTCAAAGGGTCTGCATTTGCTCATCGAACCTCACCAATGCTATCAGCCCGAAGTGCCCAACCTTATGTCTCACTCAGCTCTGGTTGTAGATGTGGTAAATCCAGGTTGCATCACAAGCCCTGAATGAATTATTTAAGAATTGCTCTCTATTTCACTGTCCTTGGGTTTTGTTTGTGTAATTCATTTTGTTAATGGGATTTATCGGATTTTCTATGCTGCATTCATGCCGCTGTACACACGCTTCATTCTCTTACGGAGACATATAAATCCATGGGTTTGAAGATTCTTACTAGTCAGGTGTATTCCTAGGTGTTGAATATGTGGTGTTTCGTCCATTTCGTTGAGCAAGGGGTAGGTCTTGACTATTACATATTTGGCTTATGGAAAGGTATCTGTGCTAATTTCTATCTCTGGTTTTATGCAGCACCCCAACTCACCTTTCCCCTTAAGCAAGCATAAGTTGGTTTTCTAAATTTGAGACCCTGTTCTGTTTTGTAATTCAGTTCATGTGTAGCCAAGTTTACATTCCGTGTAGTAGTGATATCTTATGATGTTTCATTTTCTGTGTGACTTATTTCACTTAGAATCATCGTACCTGAATCCACTCATTATGCCGCGACGGGCCTGATGACATAGATTTCATTGCTGAGTGATATTCCATTGTACGTAAGTACCACAACTTCTTTATCCATTTTTCACATTCTGGGATATTTAACTTATACTGTAGACGAGGTTCTTGTAAACAGAGCCGCCCGAGATTTTTGGGTGGCTGTGTGTTTTTGATTTTAATTTTCCTAAGCTATAGCACCATAAGGGGAAGTGCCGTAGGCTCCGTTGCTTTGTTTTTTAGATGTTTCAGGAAACACCATACAATTCTCCAGAGTGGCTGTTGGCAATTTACATCCCACCCATCAGCATAACAAGGCTCCCTGTGCTCCATGGCCTGTGCGGCATTTCTGGATTTTACACTTTTTTCAGATGGCCCTTTTGACCGGGGGGCAGTGAGACTTCATTGTAGTGCAGATTTCTTTAACATGCTTGCTTGGTTGGCCAAAAAGGGCGTATGCGTTTTTTCCTGAATATATTCAGGAAAAAACGCATACGCTCTTTTTGGCCAAGTGCATCATTGTCGTTGTTCTGCCTCTTTTCCTATGCTTTAAATGCAATTCCAGTCTACCCCCTGAAATCGTTTTCCTGCAATTCTGCCCCGCTTTCAAGTCCTCTTCGCAGCCTTCCTTCAATATATTTTTGGACCATAGCAGTCATTTATAACTCTGCAGGTTTGTGAATTACAGTGCTCCTGAGCTCCTTTCTTCAAATCGCTTTCTTTTGAGCTGGCCGCAAACCCACAGGATTGCTTCAGGCACTAATTTTGTTGCGGCACGGCATGTGGGGCCTTTGGTTAATTCCTCTTCCTGGTGGGAAATGAGCGTTAAATTTGCCCGTGCAGACACCTACAGCTAGTCTCTCATTGTTTCTCCCTATTCCTGTTCATCTTGCGCAAAAATTGCAAACTGTGCCAAACAGGAGGTTAAAGGCACTGACTCTCCAAGTGGGGAGCGTGTTAGTAAAGGTTCTGGAATAGTGAACCCAAATAAAAGGGGACGAAAACTGAGATGCATTTGAAAACGTTTCCCGGTCACACGGTGCACCATACTGTGGGATTCCCATGCATGTTTTAGCTGAAGGAAGAATCGCTTAAACCTGGAGAGTTGGGACCCATGGAATCGGTACCATGCAGTATGACTTCAAATGGTCTTCATTTGCTCATCGAACCTCACCAATGCTATCAGCCCGAAGTGTCCAACCTTATGTCTCACTCAGCTCTGGGTGTAGATGTGGTAAATCCAGGTTGCATCACAAGCCCTGAATGAATTATTTAAGAATTGCTCTCTATTTCACTGTCCTTGGGTTTTGTTTGTGTAATTCATTTTGATAATGGGATTTATCGGATTTTCTCTGCTGCATTCATGCCGCTGTACACACGCTTCATTCTCTTACGGAGACATATAAATCCATGGGTTTGAAGATTCTTACTAGTCAGGTGTATTCCTAGGCGTTGAATATGGGGTGTTTAGTCCATTTCGTTGAGCAAGGGGTAGGTCTTGACTATTACATATTTGGCTTATGGAAAGGTATCTGTGCTAATTTCTATCTCTGGTTTTATGCAGCACCCCAACTCACCTTTCCCCTTAAGCAAGCATAAGTTGGTTTTCTAAATTTGAGACCCTCTTCTGTTTTGTAATTCAGTTCATGTGTAGCCAAGTTTACATTCCGTGTATTAGTGATATCTTATGATGTTTCATTTTCTGTGTGACTTATTTCACTTAGAATCATCGTACCTGAATCCACTCATTATGCCGCGACGGGCCTGATGACATAGATTTCATTGCTGAGTGATATTCCATTGTACGTACGTACCACAACTTCTTTATCCATTTTTCACATTCTGGAATATTTAACTTGTACCGTAGACGAGGTTCTTGTAAACAGAGCCGTCCGACACTTTGGGGTGGCTGTGTGTTTCTGATTTTAATTTCCCTAAGCTATAGGACCATAAGTGGAAGTGCCGTAGGCTCCGTAGCTTTGTTTTTTCGGTGTTCCGGGAAACACCATACACTTCTCCAGAGTGGCTGTTGGCAATTTACATCCCGCCCATCAGCATAACAAGGCTCCCTGTTCTCCATGGCCTGTGCTGCCTTTCTGGATTTTACACTTTTTTCAGATGGCCCTTTTGACCGGGGGGCAGTGAGACTTCATTGTAGTGCAGATTTCTTTAACATGCTTGCTTGGTTGGCCAAAAAGGGCGTATGCGTTTTTTCCTGAATATATTCAGGAAAAAACGCATACGTCCTTTTTGGCCAAGAGCATCATTGTCGACGTTCTGCCTCTTTTCCTATGCTTTAAATGCAATTCCCTTCTACCCTCTGAAATCGTTTTCCTGCAATTCTGCCCCACTTACAAGTCATCTTCGCAGCCTTCCTTCAATATATTTTTGGACGATAGCTGTCATTTATAACTCTGCAGATTTGTGAGTTACAGTAACCCTGAGCTCATTTCTTCAACTCGCTATCTTGTGAGCTGGCCGCAAACCCACAGGATTGCCTCAGGCCCTAATCTGGTTCCTGCACGGCATGCTGAGCCTTTGGTTAACTCCTGTTCCTGGTGGGAAATGAGCGTTAAATTTGCCCGTGCAGACACCTAGAGCTAGTCTCTCATTCGTTCTCCCTATTCCTTTTCATCTTGCGCAGAAATTGCAAACTGTGCCCAACAGGAGGTTAAAGGCACTGACTCTCCAAGTGGGGAGAGTGTTCGTAAAGGGTCTGGAATGGTGAACCCGAGTAAAAGGGGACGAAAACTGAGATGCATTTGAAAACGTTTGCCAGTCACACGGTGCACCATACTGTGGGTTTCCCATGCATGTTTTAGCTGAAGGAAGAATCCCTTAAACTTGGACAGTTGGGACCCATGGAATGGGTACCATGCTGTATGACTTCAAAGGGTCTGCATTTGCTCATCGAACCTCACCAATGCTATCAGCCCGAAGTGCCCAACCTTATGTCTCACTCAACTCTGGGTGTAGATGTGGTAAATCCAGGTTGCATCACAAGCCCTGAATGAATTACTTAAGAATTGCTCTCTATTTCACTGTCCTTGGGTTTTGTTTGTGTAATTCATTTTGATAATGGGATTTATCGGATTTTCTCTGCTGCATTCATTCCGCTGTACACACGCTTCATTTTCTTATGGAGACATATAAATCCATGGGTTTGAAGATTCTTACTAGTCAGGTGTATTCCTAGGCGTTGAATATGGGGTGTTTAGTCCATTTCGTTGAGCAAGGGGTAGGTCTTGACTATTACATATTTGGCTTATGGAAAGGTATATGTGCTAATTTCTATCTCTGGTTTTATGCAGCACCCCAACTCACCTTTCCCCTTAAGCAAGCATAAGTTGGTTTTCTAAATTTGAGACCCTGTTCTGTTTTGTAATTCAGTTCATGTGTAGCCAAGTTTACATTCCGTGTATTAGTGATATCTTATGATGTTTCATTTTCTGTGTGACTTATTTCACTTAGAATCATCGTACCTGAATCCACTCATTATGCCGCGACGGGCCTGATGACATAGATTTCATTGCTGAGTGATATTCCATTGTACGTACGTGCCACAACTTCTTTATCCATTTTTCACATTCTGGGATATTTAACTTGTACCGTAGACGAGGTTCTTGTAAACAGAGCCGTCCGACACTTTGGGGTGGCTGTGTGTTTTTGATTTTAATTTCCCTAAGCTATAGGACCATAAGTGGAAGTGCCGTAGGCTCCGTAGCTTTGTTTTTTCGGTGTTCCGGGAAACACCATACACTTCTCCAGAGTGGCTGTTGGCAATTTACATCCCGCCCATCAGCATAACAAGGCTCCCTGTTCTCCATGGCCTGTGCTGCCTTTCTGGATTTTACACTTTTTTCAGATGGCCCTTTTGACCGGGGGGCAGTGAGACTTCATTGTAGTGCAGATTTCTTTAACATGCTTGCTTGGTTGGCCAAAAAGGGCGTATGCGTTTTTTCCTGAATATATTCAGGAAAAAACGCATACGCCCTTTTGGCCAAGAGCATCATTGTGGACGTTCTGCCTCTTTTCCTATGCTTTAAATGCAATGCCCGTCTACCCCCTGAAATCGTTTTCCTGCAAATCTGTCCCGCTTACAAGTCGTCTTCGCAGCCTTCCTTCAATATATTTTTAGACGATAGCTGTCATTTATAACTCTGCAGATTTGTGAGTTACAGTGCCCCTGAGCTCCTTTCTTCAACTCGCTATCTTGTGAGCTGGCCGCAAACCCACAGGATTGCTTCAGACCCTAATCTGGTTCCGGCACGGCATGCTGAGCCTTTGGTTAATTCCTCTTCCTGGTGGGAAATGAGCGTTAAATTTGCCCGTGCAGACACCTAGAGCTAGTCTCTCATTGGTTCTCCCTATTCCTTTTCATCTTGCGCAGAAATTGCACATTGTGCCCAACAGGAGGTTAAAGGCACAGACTCTCCAAGTGGGGAGAGTGTTCGTAAAGGTTCTGGAATGGTGAACCCGAGTAAAAGGGGACGAAAACTGAGATGCATTTGAAAACGTTTGCCAGTCACATGGTGCACCATACTGTGGGTTTCCCATGCATGTTTTAGCTGAAGGAAGAATCCCTTAAACTTGGAGAGTTGGGACCCATGGAATGGGTACCATGCTGTATGACTTCAAAGGGTCTGCATTTGCTCATCGAAGCTCACCAATGCTATCAGCCCGAAGTGCCCAACCTTATGTCTCACTCAGCTCTGGGTGTAGATGTGGTAAATCCAGGTTGCATCACAAGCCCTGAATGAATTATTTAAGAATTGCTCTCTATTTCACTGTCCTTGGGTTTTGTTTGTGTAATTCATTTTGATAATGGGATTTATCGGATTTTCTCTGCTGCATTCATGCCACTGTACACACGCTTCATTCTCTTACGGAGACATATAAATCCATGGGTTTGAAGATTTTTACTAGTCAGGTGTATTCCTAGGCGTTGAATATGGGGTATTTAGTCCATTTCGTTGAGCAAGGGGTAGGTCTTGACTATTACATATTTGGCTTATGGAAAGGTATCTGTGCTAATTTCTATCTCTGGTTTTATGCAGCACCCCAACTCACCTTTCCCCTTAAGCAAGCATAAGTTGGTTTTCTAAATTTGAGACCCTGTTCTGTTTTGTAATTCAGTTCATGTGAAGCCAAGTTTACATTCCGTGTAGCAGTGATATCTTATGATGTTTCATTTTCTGTGTGACTTATTTCACTTAGAATCATCGTACCTGAATCCACTCATTATGCCGCGACGGGCCTGATGACATAGCTTTCATTGGTGACTGATATTCCATTGTACGTACGTACCACAACTTCTTTATCCATTTTTCACATTCTGTGATATTTAACTTGTACTGTAGAAGAGGTTCTTGTAAACAGAGCCGTCTGAAACTTTGGGGTGGCTGTTTTTGTGATTTTAATTTCCCTAAGCTATAGGACCATAAGTGGAAGTGATGTAGGCTCCGTTGCTTTGTTTTTTAGGTGTTTCAGGAAACACCATACACTTCTCCAGAGTGGCTGTTGGCAATTTACATCCCACCCATCAGCATAACAAGGCTCGCTGTTCTCCATGGCCTGTGCTGCCTTTCTGGATTTTACACTTTTTTCAGATGGCCCTTTTGACCGGGGGGCAGTGAGACTTCATTGTAGTGCAGATTTCTTTAACATGCTTGCTTGGTTGGCCAAAAAGGGCGTATGCGATTTTTCCTGAATATATTCAGGAAAAAACGCATACGCCCTTTTTGGCCAAGTGCATCATTGTCGACGTTCTGCCTCTTTTCCTATGCTTTAAATGCAATTCCAGTCTACCCTCTGAAATCGTTTTCCTGCAATTCTGCCCCGCTTTCAAGTCCTCTTCGCAGGCTTCCTTCAATATATTTTTGGACGATAGCTGTCATTTATAACTCTGCAGGTTTGTGATTTAGAGTGCCCCGGAGCTCCATTCTTCAAATCGCTTTCTTGTGAGCTGGCCGCAAACTCGCAGGGTTGCTTCAGGCCCTAATCTGGTTCCGGCACGGCATGCTGAGCGTTTGGTTAATTCCTCTTCCTGGAGGGAAATGAGTGTTAAATTTGCCCGTGCAGACACCTACAGCTAGTCTCTCATTGGTTCTCCCTATTCCTGTTCATCTTGCGCAGAAATTGCAAACTGTGCCAAACAGCAGGTTAAAGGCACTGACTCTCCAAGTGGGGAGAGTGTTCGTAAAGGTTCTGGAATGGTTAACCCGAGTAAAAGGTGCTGAAAACTGAGATGAATTTGAAAAGGTTTGCGGGTCACACGGTACACTATACTGTGGGTTTCCCATGCATGTTTTAATTGAAGGTAGAATCCCTTAAACCTGGAGAGTTGGGACCCATGGATTGGGTACCATGCTGTATGACTTCAAAGGGTCTGCATTTGCTCATCGAACCTCACCAATGCTATCAGCCCGAAGTGCCCAACCTTATGTCTCACTCAGCTCTGGGTGTAGATGTGGTAAATCCAGGTTGCATCACAAGCCCTGAATGAATTATTTAAGAATTGCTCTCTATTTCACTGTCCTTGTGTTTTGTTTTTTTAATTCATTTTGATAATGGGATTTATCGGATTTTCTCTGCTGCATTCATGCCGCTGTACACACGCTTCATTCTCTTATGGAGACATATAAATCCATGGGTTTGAAGATTCTTACTAGTCAGGTGTATTCCTAGGCATTGAATATAGGGTGTTTAGCCCATTTCGTTGAGCAAGGGGTAGGTCTTGACTATTACATATTTGACGTATGGAATGGTATCTGTGCTAATTTCTATCTCTGGTTTTATGCAGCACCCCAACTCAACTTTCCCCTTAATCAAACATAAGTTGGTTTTCTAAATTTGAGACCCTGTTCTGTTTTGTAATTCAGTTCATGTGTAGCCAAGATTACATTCCGTGTATTAGTGATATCTTATGATGTTTCATTTTCTGTGTGACTTATTTCACTTAGAATTATCGTACCTGAATCCACTCATTATGCCACGACGGGCCAGATGACATAGATTTCATTGGTGAGTGATATTCCATTGTACGTACGTTAAACAACTCCTTTATCCATTTTTCACTTTCTGGGATATTTAACTTGTACCGTAGACGAGGTTCTTGTAAACAGAGCCGTCTGAAACTTTGGGGTGGCTGTGTGTTTTTGATTTTAATTTCCCTAAGCTATAGGACCATAAGTGGAAGTGCCGTAGGCTCCGTTGCTTTGTTTTTTAGGTGTTTCAGGAAACACCATACACTTCACCAGAGTGGCTCTTGGCAATTTACATCCCACCCATCAGCATAACAAGGCTACCTGTTCTCCATGGCCTGTGCTGCATTTCTGGATTTTACACTTTTTTCAGATGGCCCTTTTGACCGGGGGGCAGTGAGACTTCTTTGTAGTGCAGATTTCTTTAACATGCTTGCTTGGTTGGCCAAAAAGGGCGTATGCGATTTTTCCTGAATATATTCAGGAAAAAACGCATACGCCCTTTTTGGCCAAGTGCATCATTGTCGACGTTCTGCCTCTTTTCCTATGTTTAAATGCAATTCCATTCTACCCCCTGAAATCGTTTTCCTGCAATTCTGCCACGCTTTCAAGTCCTCTTCGCAGCCTTCCTTCAATATACTTTTGGACAATAGCTGTCATTTATAACTCTGCAGGTTTGTGAATTACAGTGTCCCTGAGTTCCTTTCTTCAAATCGCTTTCTTGTAAGCTGGCCGCAAACCCGCAGGATTGCTTCAGGCCCTAATCTTGTTCCGGCACGGCATGCTGAGCGTTTGGTTACTTCCTTTTCCTGGTGTGAAATGAGCGTTAAGTTTGCCCGTGCAGACACCTAGTGCTAGTCTCTCACTGGTTCTCCCTCTTACTGTTCATCTTGCGCAGAAATTGCAAACTGTGCCCAACAAGAGGTTAAAGGCACTGACTCTCCAAGTGGGGAGAGTGTTAGTAAAGGGTCTGGAATGGTGAACCCGAGTAAAAGGGGACGAAAACTGAAATGCATTTGAAAACGTTTGTCTGTCACACGGTGCACCATACTGTGGGTTTCCCATGCATGTTTTAGCTGAAAGAAGAATCCCTTAAACCTGGAGATTTGGGACCCATAGAATGGGTACCATGCAGTATGACTTCAAAGGGTCTGCATTTGCTCATCGAACCTCACCAATGCTATCAGCCCGAAGTGCCCAACCTTATGTCTCACTCAGCTCTGGGTGTAGAGGTGGTAAATCCAGGTTGCATCACAAGCCCTGAATGAATTATTTAAGAATTGCTCTCTATTTCACTGTCCTTGTGTTTTGTTTTTGTAATTCATTTTGACAATTGGATTTATCGGATTTTCTCTACTGCATTCATACCGCTGTACACACGCTTCATTCTCTTACGGAGACATATGAGTCCATGGGTTTCAAGATTCTTACTAGTCAGGTGTATTCTTAGGCGTTGACTATGGGGTGTTTAGTCCATTTCGTTGAGTAAAGGGTAGGTCTTGACTATTACATATTTGGCTTTTGGAAAGGTATCTGTGCTAATTTCTATCTCTGCTTTAATGCAGCACCCCAAATCACCTTTCCCCTTAAGCAAGCATAAGTTGGTTTTCTATATTTGAGACCCTGTTCTGTTCTGTACTTCAGTTCATTTGTAGCCAAGTTTACATTACGTGTATTAGTGATATCTTATGATGTTTCATTTTCTGTGTGACTTATTTCACTTAGAATCATCGTACCTGAATCCACTCATTATGCCGCGACGGGCCTGATGACATAGATTTCATTGCTGAATGATATTCCTTTGTACGTACGTACCACATCTTCTTTATCCATTTTTCACATTCTGGGATATTTAACTTGTTCCGTAGACGAGGTTCTTGTAAACAGAGCCGTCCGACACTTTGGGGTGGCTGTGTGTTTTTGATTTTAATTTCCCTAAGCTATAGGACCATAAGTGGAAGTGCTGTAGGCTCCGTTGCTTTCTTTTTAGGTGTTTGAGGAAACACCATACACTTCTCTTGAGTGGCTGTGGGCAATTTACATCCCGCCCATCAGCATAACAAGGCTCCCTGTTCTCCATGGCCTGTGCTGCCTTTCTGGATTTTACACTTTTTTCAGATGGCCCTTTTGACCGGGGGGCAGTGAGACTTCATTTTAGTGCAGATATCTTTAACATGCTTGCTTGGTTGGCCAAAAAGTGCGTATGCGTTTTTTCCTGAATATATTCAGAAAAAAACGCATACGCCCTTTTTGGCCAAGTGTATCATTGTCGACGTTCTGCCTCTGTTCCTTTGGTTTAAATGCAATTCCAGTCTACTCCCTGAAATCGTTTTCCTCCAATTCTGTCCCGCTTAAAATTCCTCTTCGCAGCCTTCCTTCAATATATTTTTGGACGATAGCTGTCATTTATAACTCTGCAGCCTTGTGAATTACAGTGCCCCTGAGGTCATTTCTTCAACTCGCTTTCTTGTGAGCTGGCCGCAAACCCGCAGGATTGCTTCAGGCCCTAATCTGGTTCCGGCACTGTTTGCTGAGGCTTTGGTTAATTCCTCTTCCTTGTGGGAAATGAGCGTTAAATTTGCCCATGCAGAAACCTACAGCTAGTCTCTCATTGGTTCTCCCTATTCCTGTTCATCTTGCGCAGAAATGGCAAACTGTGCCAAACAGGAGTTTAAAGGCACTGTCTCTCCAAGTGGGGAGAGTGTTAGTAAAGGGTCTGGAATGGTGAACCCGAGTAAAAGGGGACGAAAACTGAGATGCATTTGAAAACCTTTCCTGGTCACACGGTGCACCATACTGTGGGTTTCCCATGCATGTTTTAGCTGAAGAAAGAATCCCTTAAACCTGGAGAGTTGGCACCCATGGAATGGGTACCATGCAGTATGACTTCAAAGGGTCTGCATTTGCTCATCGAACCTCACCAATGCTATCAGCCCGAAGTGCCCAACCTTATGTCTCACTCAGCTCTGGGTGTAGATGTGATAAATCCAGGTTGCATCACAAGCCCTGAATGAATTATTTAAGAATTGCTCTCTATTTCACTGTCCTTGTGTTTTGTTTTTTTAATTCATTTTGATAATGGGATTTATCGCATTTTCACTGCTGCGTTCATGCCGCTGTACTCACGCTTGATTCTCTTATGGAGACATATAAATCCATGAGTTTGAAGATTCTTACTAGTCAGGTGTATTCGTAGGTGTTGAATATGGCGTGTTGAGTCCATTTCGTTGACCAGGGAGTAGGTTTTTTCTATTACATATTTGGCTTATGGAACGGTATCTGTGCTAATTTCAATCTCTGGTTTTATGCAGCTCCCCAACTCTCCTTTTTCCTTAAGCAAACATAAGTTGGTCTTCTAAATTTGAGACCCCATTCTGTTTTGTAATTCAGGTCATTTGTAGCCACGTTTACATTCCATGTATTAGTAATATCGTATGTCTTTTTCTTTTTGAATTATGTGACTTTGAATGATCATATGTAACTACTCTGGGGTTGTTACAACTGGCCATATTTCACTGATTTTCAGGCTGAGTAATATTCCACTCTACATAAGTGCCACACCTCTATCCATTTTTTCCCTCCAGAGACATATAAATTATATCCTAGTCGAGGATCTTTTAAACAGAGAGGCGGTAAACATTGGGGTGCCTGTGTCCTCTCCATTTTTGTCTTTCCCAAGATATACGTCCATGAGTGCAAGTGCCCTGTGCTCTGTAGCTCATTTTTTAGATGCTTTAGTAAACACAATACACTTCTCAAGAGTGACCATTGGCAATATACATTTCCACTATAAGCCTCACAGGGCTCCCTTTTCTCCTTGCCCTGTCCTGCATTTCTGGTGTTTACAGTTTATTAAGAAGGCTCTTCTGACTGATGCGAAGTGATATGTTTTGTAGTACTGATTTCCAGTGCCCAAATGTTTGGTTGGTTAAAAAAGTGTATGCCCTTTTCTTGAATATATACAGAAAAAGACGCATACACCCTTTTTGGCCAACTGCAATGTTGGCAATGTTCAGCCCCTTTTCTTGTGCTTAATGGCGAGTCCTTTCTACCTCTTCCAATCCCTTTCCTGCCATTCTCCGTTGCTTACAAGTCCTTTTCTCTGACTTTCCTCAAGACATTTTTCAGTGAGAGATATTTTCAACTCTGCAGTTTCGTGAATTTTAGCGACATTTTTCAACTTGTGTTTATGGGAACTGGCCACAAAGCAGCGGGATTTCCTCAAGCCCTATTCTGTTTCCATGGGCAACCCTAGCTTTTAGTCAATTCGTCTTCCTGATTGGAAATTAGAGTGACATGTGCCTGTCCGAACACCTAGGACTTGTCTCTCATTGTTCCTCTTCCTTCTGCTTCATTCTCTGGACAAATTCCAAACTGTATGCAACAGGATGTTGACAGTGCTGACATCTCCAAGTGGGAAGACTGTTCGTAAAGACGCTGGAGGGGTGAACCCGAGCACCAGGAGATGAGGAGATGAGATGCCTTTTCCAAACTCTTCCCGATCAGACGGTATACCATCTTCTGGGTGTGACAGGCATATTTTAGCTGTAGGAAGTGTCCCATTCATGTGAGGAGAACACCAGGGCTTTTTCAAAATCACTGTCTCTCCACAACCCAAACTGGGGAATTTTTTAAGCTACGGCTACACATATGTTCATTAAGGGCCTTGGGAAGTAGGCAGAGTCCAAACTTTAGATGATTGACGTCTTCAGGGTCAGAAGCACTCACCACCGGCTTCCCTTAGGTTCCATTTTAACTGTCATTAATAGATGATGTCAATAAAAATATCTATTCTTTTTTCAGATTATTTCCCCTTATAGGTTATTGCAAAATATTGAGTGTAGTTCCCTGTGCTGTACAGTAGTTCCTTGTTGATGATCGATTTTATACATAGCAGTGTGTATGTGTTAATCCCAAACTGTTAATTTATCCCTCCTCCCACCTTTCTCCTTTGGTAATAATAAATTATAAGATTTTATACTTCTCAGAAATGGGGGAGCTGAAAGAGAGGTATCATTTTCAATGGAAAAGCATTTAAAACAAGATTGAATCTTTAACCAAGATTATTAGATGTACATCCTTGGAAAGAAATCACTTCGTTTCTCTAGTATTGACCTGACAAATAAGACAAACCTTTCACTGAACTTGCTTATAATAAAGTGATGGAAATATCAAATGGAAGTGTTAGAAACATCTTATTTTACCCGAGCCTTATACACTGTTCTATGTTAATTACAGTTTGGCTCACACATCTGTTCACTGAAGTTACAATGTTCTCAATTTCTGTTACTGATCCTCCAGAGTGGACCCCAACAAGTGTCCCCCTGCCCAGTGTCATTGGAGCCAACAGATCGAGACTGAGTTTGGTTCAGAAGCAAAGGAAACTTTATATTTTGATCAGAGAATGCAGAGGTGAGAGCATGTGCTACCCCGTGGGCTGTGGGCTGGGCTGCTGTGTAGAGATCCTGTCAGAGTCAGTGGGAGGGAGGGGGCGGAGCACTCGAGGGCCCGGTTGGCTGCAGCTCAGGCTCTATATCGCGGAGTCTGCACCGTGCCCCAGGAGCTGAGGTGTCGACCCATCTATTCTGCACTAGGAAATCTGGTCTGAAGTGCCGGCTGTTGAACCTCTGTATGCGGGACCCTAGGAGCACGTGAAATTAGACAAAGCACAAAGGATAAAAAAGGTTAGACTTTATTTTATTGCCCAGATTCTATTTTTATCTCCCAGGGATTTTTAATGGGCTTTGCCTGGGACAAACCCCTCTTCTGCATTTTGTCCCCTTCCTCATTCTTAGAGTGCTGAGGGTGCAGACCCTTCATCTGTAACTGCTGAGTTCTGAGTTGGAGCCCTCATACCCGTGGGCGAGGGTCAGAACTTCTCCCCAGCAGCCTCCAGGTGACGTTGATTGTCCGCAGGCCTCCTGCCTCCCTGCTCGTCCGCCTGAGCACAAGTATTGGTAGTGTTATAGATTCTAATGACCTTTAAGGGTCCAGGAAGGAGGTGTGCAGTGACACTGTGAGGTCCAGTTTCACCCCGCTCCACATTTGTTCGGCCACCTTAGGCTGACCGTTTCTGCCAGCCTAGATGCTCTGACTAGTAGTCTGTGCTTTCTTCAGTTAGGCCCCTGAATTAACGTAAAAACAGCACCAGGTGTCAGGACCCTGACTGCTCAACTCCCAGACAGTCCAGGGTCAGTGGTGATGAAGGACCATGATGGCCACTGAGTCAACAGCCTTTTGAAGTAAACAGGAGTCCAGCCGGTCTTATTGGCCACCATCATCACAGTGTCTGTAGGCTTTTCTATGGTGACAGCGTGATATACGGTTCCCCTCCCAAGATTATTACCTCCCCTCTGGGTGCAGTAAGTCCTGCAAGCAGTAGTCTACTCTTTTGGGACACACTCTTGTTGTTTTATGAGAGAAACTCCAGGTCAAGTGATGGTCACACGAGTCGTCATGGTGCCCCTTTGCCCCAGTTATCTCTCTGGAGGTTGGAGTTGGAGGACCTCCTCACTCAAGGTCAGTGTGCCCACGGAGCAAACCCTGCAACTTCAGGGCATGGTTGGGGGTTAGGATCACCACGTGGGGTCCTTTTCCCTTAGGAGGGAGGTGGCCTTTTGGGCTGCTGATTTCCAGGTTTTCAGATACTGCCAGTATCTTGGCCAGATGTGGCGGTGGGCCAAGCCCCTTGGTGACCGTAGTTTATCCTACCTGGATGGCATTCTTGCATTGTTCCATTTCAAGTGGTCCCAGGTTTTGCACTAATACTCCAATGGCCATTCAAATTTCACTAGGAATGTAAAGGTCAAAGGGTTTAGCTAAATTAGGGAGTTCCAGGGCAAGGGTCTGAATTGACTGCTCTTTCCATTCTTGAAAGGCCACTTCTGGATTCTATTCAAAAGGATCATCATCTTTTTCTTTCAGTGTTTCATATAGAGGCCCAGCTAGTAGACTGTAGTTAGGGATCCAGAAGCAGCAAACCCTGGCCTCCCCAGGAACCCCTAAGCTGTCTTCTAGTTTTAGAAATGGGTAAGGCTGTAAATTGTTTCTTCCCTTTCCTGGGATGGGCTTCTCCGACCTTCTGTGAGAATGCAGCCCACGCAGGTCACCATAGTCTGTGATATTTGAGCTTTTTCTTGGACAACTTGTATCCTTTATTGGCTTGGTAGTTCAGAGGTCTCCTTAGTAGGGCTGGCGATCAGAATGTCGTCTGCATATTGAAGGAGTGTTTCCTTTTCCAGAGGTAGAACTTTTAGGTCTTTAGCTGAGCTTTCCCCAAAGATGGTGTGGGAATTTTTGAACCCTTGGGGCAACACGGCCCGGAAGTATTGTTTTAGTTGTATGTTGAGTCCTGCCACTCACAAGCCAAAATTTCTTGTGACTCTGGGACTAATAGAATACAAAAGAAGGCTTCATTGAAGACTAATACAGAATACCATGTCCTGGTGGTTAGTAGAATGACCAGCAGGGTGTAGGGTTTAGGAACTACTGGAGGTATATCCTCGGTGGCTTCACTGACTGTTCTGACATCTTTTACCAAGACTCCAGCAGCCCATGGGGCTCTCGAGGTCAGGCCAATCCCAGGATATGGAGCTCACCTGGGCAGGTACCCCACCCCCACCCCAGCCCACGGGGCTCTCGTGTTCAGGCCCCTCCCAGGATATGGGGCTCCCTGGGCAGGTTCCCCTGCAGCCCATGGGGCTCTCGTGGTCAGGCCCCTCCCAGGATACAGAGCTACCCTTTCAGGTACCGTGGCAGGGCTGGGCACACAGGAGCCATGCACATCGCCCTCATTGCAGAGCACTCCCAGCTCACCTGTCACTCAGATCTGACACAGAGCACCTCAGAGCAGGACTTGAACTAACAAACAGCAGCTCTGACAGGTCTGTGACCCTGGGCATCACTCTGTGTGGCCTCCCTCCACCTGGTCTTCCAGAGATTTCCACTGCACCCGGGGCACCAGGCCTCTGTCTCCACCCACCACCCACCCCTGCTCTCCCTGACTCCTGGGTACTTCTCATTAGGAGAGGGTTTTCTTGAAGTTGTCTCCCACTCATGGGCCAGATAATATAATTAGAAAACAAGCCAGAGCTGCAGCCCCTTGTCTATCCTGACTCTCAGGAGCCCACACCTGTTCCTTGGACCTGGCCGATTCAGCAAGTTCCAGTTTCTGCAACTGTGAGCCCCTGAGGGGTGATTATTGGCTGGCCTGGGAAGCCTGACCGTGCCGGCCATCCCTCCCCAGGTGTGCCTGGGTTGAGATCAATATAAACACCGCTCCAGGCAGCAAGAGCACCTGCAGCTGTGTCTGACGCCATTTTCTGCCCTGTCAGCAGTCTCGGGGCTGGACTGGTGGGAGGGAGTGAGAGGCCACGGCTTTGTGGGTGGCCCAGTGTGAGTGGGGCTCTGCTGGACTTTCTGCAGCAGTTGCCAAGATGCCACCTGCTAAAGAAGAGCATGTGTCACCCATACCTGCCGCTGGAATTTCTCCCTGGGCAGAGGTGAGTAAGGAAGAAAGCAGTGGGGGCCGGGACAGGAGGGGTATCTCAGGCAGGGAAATGGAAAGCTTCCAGAAGAGCACCCAGGGCCAGGACCATCCTGTCTGGCCTGCAGGCACCAAGTCGGCTGGCATGCTGTCGCTCATGTGGCTCCATGGCCCTTCCTCTAGGCTTTCAAGTCCTTGTACATATTCAGGTGTTTTACCTGGGAAGGGTGGGAACATTTCTGCAGCAGCTGGCCTGGGGCTCGGCCCACGTTTACTCACAGATGCCTCGGCACGGGCCCCCAGCTTTGCAATGAGGACGCTTGTTGCGTGGGGCATGCTGGCTGAATGGGAGATGATTCCCCACCACTGACCAACTTCAGAATTGTTTACAACTGGAGCAAGGGCCCTGATACGGTTTTCCTCTGTGTAACTGGTGGGTTCTGTTTTTTTTTCTTTTTTTCGTTTTTGGTTCAAGGTAGATTTTATTCCTCTTTTTTGTATTTACAGATATAAGCATGGAAATAATTTATTCATATAAATACATGTATGTGAAGGGAAGAATATTTTTTCTGTTTTACTTTTTGTAATTTTGAATTTTATTTTATTTTTTTATACAGCAGGTTCTTTTTGGTTACCTATTTTATACATAGAAATGTATACATGCCAATCCCAATCTCTCAACTCCTCCCACCACCACCCCCCTAACAGCTTTCCCCCCTTGGTGTCCATACGTTTGTTGTCTACATCTGTTGCTCTATTTCTGCCTTGCAAAACGCTTCATCTGTACAACTTTTCTAGGTTCCACATATATGCATTTATATACAGGATTTGTTTTTCTCTTTCTGACTTACTTCACTCTGTATGACAGTCTCTAGATCCATCAACGTCTCTACAAATGACCCAATTTCATTCCGTTTTATGACTTAGTAATATTCCATTTTATATATGTACCTCATCTTTATGCATTCGTCTGTCTGTGGGCATTTAGGTTGCTTCCATTACCTGGATATTGTAAATAGTGATGCAATGAACATTGCGGTGAATGTCTCTTTTCGTTTTATGGTTTTGTCTGGGTATATGCCCAGTAGTGGGATTGCTGTATTATATGGTAATTCTATTCTTAGTTTTATAAGAAACTCCATAATGTTCTCCACAGTGACTGCATCAATTTACATTCCCAACAATAGTGGAAGAGGGTTCCTTATCTCCGCACCCTTTCCAGCATTTGTTGTTTGTAGATTTTCTGATGATGCCCATTCTAACAGGTGTGAGGTGATACACCATGGATGAGTCTATTTCGTTGAGCAAAGAGTAGGTCTTGTCTATTACATATTTGGCTTATGGAACGGTATGTGTGCTCATTTCAATCTCTGGTTTTATACAGCACCCCAACTCAACTTTCCCCTTAAGCAAGCATAAGTTTTTATCTAAATGTGAGACTCTGTTCGGTTTTGTAATTCAGTTTATGTGTAGCCAAGTTTACACTCCCTCTATTTGTGATATCTTATGATAATTATGTTTCTCTGTGTGACATATTTCTCTTAGAATCATCATACTTAAATCCACTCAATTTGCTGCTACAGGCCTGATGACATTGATTTCATTGCTGAGTGATATTCCGTTGTACGTAAGTAAGACAATGCCTTTATCCATTTTTTTCTTTCTGGGATATTTAATTTGTACTGGACTCGAGGTTCTTGTAAACACAGCAGCCCTGGATATTGTGTTGGCTGTGTCTTGTTGATTTTAATTTTCCTAAGCTATAGGGCCAAAAGTGGAAGTGCCCTAGGCTCTGTAGCTTTGTTTTTTAGATGTTTCAGCATACACCATAAACATCACCAGAGTGTCTGTTGGCAATTTACATCCCGTCCATCAGCATAACAAGGCTCCCTGTTCTCCATGGCCTGTCCTGTGTTTCTGGGTTTTACACTTTTTTTAGATGGCTCTTTTGACGAATGGGAAATGAGAGTTCATTGTAGTGCGGATTTCCATTGCTCGAATTCTTGGTTGGCCACAAAGGGCATATGCGTTTTTTCCTGAATATATTCAGGAAAAAATGTATACGCACTTTTTGTCCAAGTGCATCACTGTCAAAGATCTGCCACTTTTCACATGCTTTAAATGCAATTCCAATCTACCTCCTGAAATATGATTCCTGCAATTCTGCCTCGTTTTCAAGTCCTCTGTGCAGACTTACTTCAATATATTTTTGCCAATAGCTGTCATTTATAACTCTGCAGGTTTGTGAATTACAGTGCCTGTGATTTCCTTTCTTAACTCGTTTCCTTGAAAGCTGGCCACAGAACCGCAGGTTTGCTTCAGGCCGTAATCAGGGTCCCGCACGGCACTCTGAGCCTTTGGTTAATTCCTCTTCCTGGTGGGAAATTAGAGTTAAATGTGCCCCTCCAGACACCTGCCTCACTCCCAGCCCCTTGGTGATGTGTGTCCTCTGGTTTGAGGCCACATGTGCTGGGTTCCTCACCTTTCGCAGATGTGGCCCCACTGGTGTGCGGACACTCCTGCCTGGTTCCCATCCCCTTGGTGATGTGAGCCCTCCAGTGAGAGTCTGATCCTGGTTGGGCTCCTCACACTTCTGTGAGGTGGGCCCTCTTCTCTGAGGTCACTCCTGCCTGGCTGACACACCCCGCCTTGGCGACGTCGGCCCTCTGGTGGCAGTTGGAGCCCGCTGGGAGCCTCCTCCCCTCAGTGATGAGGCCCTCTGGCATCAGGCCCTAACTGCTGGTTACCCACATTTTCTGATACGTGCTAAGTGGTGTGAGGGCACTCCTGCCAGGTTCCCATCCCCATGTGCCTTCTGCTCTATGGTCCCAACACCTGTGTTGTTCACAGTTTCAGGATGTTGGCTCTCTGGTGTTAGTTCACTCAGGCCTAGATCCCATAGACTCTGTGCTCTGAGCCGCCTGCTGGGAGGTTCCTACTGCTGGATTCCTTACCATTTTTATTCTTTGGGTCCTGTGTTTTCATGCTCCTCCTTCCTGACTCACTCCCAGCCCTTTTGTGATGTAGGTCCTCTGGTTTGAGGCCACATGTGCCGGTTTCCTCACCTTTATTGATGTGGCCCCACTGGTGTGAGGACACTCCTGCCTGGTTCCCATCCCCTTGGTGATGGGGGCCCTCTGGTGAGAGTCTGATCCTGGCTGGATTCCTCACCCTTCTGGGAGGTGGGCCCTCTGCTGTGAGGTCACTCCTGCCTGGCTGGCACACATCACCTTGGCGATGTGGGTCCTCAGTTGGGAGTTGGTGCCTGCTGGGAGTCTCCTCCCCTCGGTAATGAGGGCCCTCTGGCGTCAGGCCCTAACTCATGGGCTCCCAAAATTTTCTGATATGTGCCCTGTCGTGCGAGTACACTCCTGCCACGTTCCCATCCCCATGGGGATGTGGGCCTTCTGCTCTGAGGTCCCACCAGCTGGGTTGCTCACAGTATCATGATGTGAGCCCTCTGCTGTGAGTTCACTGTGGCCTGGATCCCATAGACTCCATACTCTGGGCCACCTGCTGGGGGGTTCCAACTGCTGGATTCCTCACATTTTTCATTCTGTGGGCCCTGTGTTGTTAGGCTACTCCTGCCTGACTCACTCGGAGCACCTTGGAAATGTGGGTCCTCTGGTTTAGGCCACATGTGCTGGGTTCGTCACCTTTCTATAATGTGGCCACACTGGTGTGAGGACACTCCTGCCTTGTTCCGGTCCTCTTGGTGATGTGGGCTCTCTGGTGAGAGTCTTATCCTGGCTGGTTTCCTCACCCTTCTGTGAGTTAGGCCCTCTGCTGTGAGGTCAGTCCTGCCTGACTGGCACACGTCACCTTGGCGACGTGGGCCCTCAGTTGGGAGTTGGTGCCTGCTGGGAGTCTCCTCCCCTCGGTAATGAGGGCCCTCTGGCGTCAGGCTCTAACTCCTGGGCTCCCAAAATTTTCTGATGTGCGCCCTGTGGTGTGAGTACACTCCTGCCAGGTTTCCAACCCCATGGGAATATGGGCCTTCTGCTCTGAGGTCCCAACGTTGGGTGGCTCAGTTTCATGATGAGGGCCCTCTGGTGTGAGTTCACTCCGGCCTGGATCCCATAGCCTCGCTGCTCCTGGCCGCCTGCGGGGAGGTTCCAACTGCGGGATTCCTCACCTTTTTTCTTCTATGGGCCCTCTGTTTGGAGACTCCTCCTGCCTGACTCACTCCCAGCCCCTTGGTGATGTGTGTCCTCTGGTTAGAGGCCACGTGTGCTGGGTCCCTCACCTTTCGATGATGTGGCCCCACTGGTGTGAGGACACTCCTGCCTGGTTTCTATCCCCTTGGTGATGTGGGCCCTCTGGTGTGAGTCTGATCCTGGCTGGGTTCCTCACCCTTCTGTGAGGTGGGCCCTCTGTTGTGAGGTCACTACTGACTGGCTGGCACACCCCGCCTTCGCGACATCGGCCCTCTTGTGGCAGTTGGAGCCTGCTGGGAGCCACCTCCCCTCGGTGATGAGGGCTCTCTAGCGTCAGGCCGTAACTGCTGGGTACCCACTTTTTCTGATACGTGCTAAGTGGTGCGAGGACACTCTTGCCATGTTCCCAACCCCATGGGGATGTGGGCCTTCTGCTGTGAGGTCCCAATGGCTGGGTTGCTCACAGTTTCATGATATGGGCCCTCTGCTGTGAGTTCACTGCAGCCTGGATCGCATAGACTCGGTGCTCTGGGCCGCCTGCTGGGAGGTTCCCACTGCAGGATTCCTCAGCTTTTTTATTCTATGGGCCCTGTGTTGTGAGGCTACTCCTGCATGCCTCACTCCGAGCCCCTTGGAGATGTGGGTCTTCTGGTTTAGGCCACATGTGCTGGGTTCCTCACCTTTCTATGATGTGGTCACCCTGGTGTGAAGACAGTCCTGCCTGGTTCTGATCCTCTTGGTGATGTGGGCCCTCTGGTGAGAGTCTAATCCTCTTTGGGTTCCTCACACTTTTTTGAGGTTGGCCCTCTGCTCTGAGGTCACTCCTGCCTGGCTGGCACACCCCGCATTGGCGACGTTGGCCCTCTTGTAGCAGTTGGAGCCTGCTGGGAGCCTCCTCTCCTCGGTGATGAGGGCCCTCTGGCATCAGGCCCTAACTGCTGGGCTCCCCACATTTTCTGATGTGTGCCCACTGGTGCGATGACACTCCTGCTTGGTTCGCTTCCCCATGGGGATGTGGGCCTTGTCCTCTGAGGTCACAATGGCTAGGTTGCTCACAGTTTCATGATGAGGGCCCTCTGTTGTGAGTTCATCATTGCCTGGATCCCATAGCCTCGGTGCTTTGGGGCCGCCTGCTGGGATGTTCCAACTGCTGGATTCCTCACCTTTTTTATACAATGGGCCACGTGTTTTGAGGTTCATCCTGCCTGCCTCGCTCCGCGACCCATGGAGATGTGGGTTCTCTGGTTTGAGGCCACATGTGCTGGGTACCTCAACTTGCAATGATGTGGCCCCACGGGTGTGAAGACACTCCTGCCTGGTTCCCAGCCCCTTGCTGATGTGGGCCCTCTGGTGAGAGTCTGATAATGGCTGGGTCCCTTACCCTTCTGTGAGGTGGGCCCTCTGATGTGAGGTCACTCCTGCCTGGCTGGCTCACGTCACCTTGGCGATGTGGGCCCTCTGTTGGCCACTGAAGCATGCTGGGAGCCCCCTACCCTCATTAAGGAGGGCCTTGGAAAAAACGCATATGTACTTTTTGAACAAGTGCATCATTGTCGAGGTACTGCCTCTTCTCCTATGCTTTCAGTGCACTTCCCGTCTACCTCCTGAAATCGTTTTCCTGGAATTCTGCCCCGCTTTCAAGTCCTCTTCGCAGCCTTCCTTCAATATATTTTTGGACGATAGCTGTCATTTATAACTCTGCAGGTTTGTGAATTACAGTGTCCCTGAGCTCCTTTGTTCAACTCGCTATCTTGTGAGCTGCCTGCACACCCGCAGTATTGTTTCAGGCCCTAATCTGGTTCCGGCACGACATTCTGAGCCTTTGGTTAATTCCACATCCTGGTGAGAAATGAGCATTAAATTACCCGTGCAGACACCTACAGCTTGTCTCTCATTGGTTCTCCCTATTCCTGTTCATCTTGCGCAGAAATTGCAAACTGTCCCAAACAGGAGGTTAAAGGCACTGACTCTCCAAGTGGGGAGAGTGTTAGTAAAGGGTCTGGAATTGTGAACCCGAGTAAAAGGGGATGAAAACGGAGATGCATTTGAAAACGTTTGCCAGTCACACGGTGCACCATACTGTGGGTTTCCCATGCATGTTTTAGCTGAAGGAAGAATCCCTTAAACTTGGAGAGTTGGGACCCATGGAATGGGTGCCATGCTGTATGACTTCAAAGGGTCTGCATTTGCTCATTGAACCTCACCAATGCTATCAGCCCGAAGTGCCCAACCTTATGTCTCACTCAGCTCTGGGTGTAGATGTGGTAAATCCAGGTTGCATCACAAGCCCTGAATGAATTATTTAAGAATTGCTCTCTATTTCACTGTCCTTGGGTTTTGTTTGTGTAATTCATTTTGGTAATGGGATTTATCGGATTTTCTCTGCTGCATTCATGCCGCTGTACACACGCTTCATTCTCTTACGGAGACATATAAATCCATGGGTTTGAAGATTCTTACTAGTCAGGTGTATTCCTAGGCGTTGAATATTGGGTGTTTAGTCCATTTCGTTGAGCAAGGGGTAGGTCTTGACTATTACATATTTGGCTTATGGAAAGGTATCTGTGCTAATTTCTATCTCTGGTATTATGCAGCACCCCAACTCACCTTTCCCCTTAAGCAAGCATAAGTTGGTTTTCTAAATTTGAGACCCTGTTGTATTTTGTAATTCAGTTCATGTGTAGCCAGGTTTACGTTCCGTGTATTAGTGATATCTTATGATGTTTCATTTCCTGTGTGATTATTTCACTTAGAATCATCGTACCTGAATCCACTCATTATGCCGCGACGGGCCTGATGACATAGATTTCATTGCTGAGTGATATTCCATTGTACGTACGTACCAGAACTTCTTTATCCATTTTTCACATTCTGCGATATTTAACTCGTACCGTAGACGAGGTTCTTGTAAACAGAGCCGTCCGACACTTTGGGGTGGCTGTGTGTTTTTGATTTTAATTTCCCTAAGCTATAGGACCAAAAGTGGAAGTGCCGTAGGCTCCATACCTTTGTTTTTTCGGTGTTCCGGGAAACACCATACAGTTCTCCAGAGTGACAGTTGGCAATTTACATCCCGCCAATCAGCATAACAAGGCTCCCTGATCTCCATGGCCTGTGCTGCCATTCTGGATTTTACACTTTTATCAGATGGCCCTTATGACCGGGGAGCAGTGAGACTTCATTGTAGTGCAGATTTCTTGAACATGCTTGCTTGGTTGGCCAAAAAGGGCGTATGCGTTTTTTCCTGAATATATTCAAGAAAAAACGCATACGCCCTTTTTGACCAAGAGCATCATTGTCGACGTTCTGCCTCTTTTCCTATGCTTTAAATGCAATTCCCATCTACCCCCTGAAATCGTTTTCCTGCAAATCTGTCCTGCTTACAAGTCGTCTTTGCAGACTTCCTTCAATATATTTTTGTACGATAGCTGTCATTTATAACTCTGCAGGTTTGTGAGTTACAGTGCCCCTGAGCTCCTTTCTTCAACTCGCTATCTTGTGAGCTGGCCACAAACCCGCAGGATTGCTTCAGGCCCTAATCTGGTTCCGGCACGGCATGCTGAGCCTTTGGTTAATTCCTTTTCCTGGTGTGAAATGAGCGTTAAGATTGCCCGTGCAGACACCTACAGCTAGTCTCTCACTGGTTCTCCCTCTTCCTGTTCATCTTGCGCAGAATTTGCAAACTGTGCCCAACAGGAGGTTAAAGGCACTGACTCTCCAAGTGGGGAGAGTGTTAGTAAAGTGTCTGGAATGGTGAACCCGAGTAAAAGGGGACAAAAACTGAGATGCATTTGAAAACGTTTGTCTGTCACACGGTGCACCATACTGTGGGTTTCCCATGCATGTTTTAGCTGAAAGAAGAATCCCGTAAACCTGGAGATTTGGGACCCATAGAATGGGTACCATGCAGTATGACTTCAAAGGGTCTGCATTTGCTCATCGAACCTCACCAATGCTATCAGCCCGAAGTGCCCAACCTTATGTCTCACTCAGCTCTGGGTGTAGATGTGGTAAATCCAGGTTGCATCACAAGCCCTGAATGAATTATTTAAGAATTGCTCTCTATTTCACTGTCCTTGGGTTTTGTTTGTGTAATTCATTTTGATAATGAGATTTATCGGATTTTCTCTGCTGCATTCATGCCGCTGTACACACGCTTCATTCTCTTACGGAGACATATAAATCCAGGGGTTTGAAGATACTTACTAGTCAGGTGTATTCCTAGGCGTTGAATATGGGGTGTTTAGTCCATTTCGTTGAGCAAGGGGTAGGTCTTGACTATTACATATTTGGCTTAAGGAAAGGTATCTGTGCTAATTTCTATCTCTGGTTTTATGCAGCACCGCAACTCACCTTTCCCCTTAAGCAAGCATAAGTTGGTTTTCTAAATTTGAGACCCTGTTCTGTTTTGTAATTCAGTTCATGTGTAGCCAAGTTTACATTCCGTGTATTAGTGATATCTTATGATGTTTCATTTTCTGTGTGACTTATTTCACTTAGAATCATCGTACCTGAATCCACTCATTATGCCGTGACGGGCCTGATGACATAGATTTCATTGCTGAGTGATATTCCATTGTACGTACGTACCACAACTTCTTTATCCATTTTTCACATTCTGGGATATTTAACTTGTACCGTAGACGAGGTTCTTGTAAACAGAGCCGTCCGACACTTTGGAGTGGCTGTGTGTTTTTGATTTTAATTTCCCTAAGCTATAGGACCATAAGTGGAAGTGCCGTAGGCTCCGTAGCTTTGTTTTTTCGGTGTTCCGGGAAACACCATACACTTCTCCAGAGTGGCTGTTGGCAATTTACATCCCGCCCATCAGCATAACAAGGCTCCCTGTTCTCCATGGCCTGTGCTGCATTTCTGGATTTTACACTTTTTTCAGATGACCCTTTTGACCGGGGGGCAGTGAGACTTCATTGTAGTGCAGATTTCTTTAACATGCTTGCTTGGTTGGCCAAAAAGGGCGTATGCGATTTTTCCTGAATATATTCAGGAAAAAACGCAAACGCCCTTTTTGCCCAAGAGCATCATTTACGACGTTCTGCCCCTTTTCCTATGCTTTAAATGCAATCCCGTCTACCCCCTGAAATCGTTTTCCTGCAATTCTGCCCCGCTTACAAGTCGTCTCCGCAGCCTTCCCTCAATATATTTTTGGACGATAGCTGTCATTTATAACTCTGCAGGTTTGTGAGTTACAGTGCCCCTGAGCTCCTTTCTTCAACTCGCTATCTTGTGAGCTGGCCGCAAACCCGCAGGATTGCTTCAGGCCCTAATCTGGTTCCGGCACGGCATGCTGAGCCTTTGGTTAATTCCTTTTCCTGGTGTGAAATGAGCGTTAAGTTTGCCCGTGCAGACACCTAGAGCTAGTCTCTCACTGGTTCTCCTTCTTCCTGTTCATCTTGTGCAGAAATTGCAAACTGTGCCCAAGAGGAGGTTAAAGGCACTGACTCTCCAAGTGGGGAGAGTGTTAGTAAAGGGTCTGGAATGGTGAACCCGAGTAAAAGGGGACGAAAACTGAGATGCATTTGAAAACGTTTGTCTGTCACACGGTGCACCATACTGTGGGTTTCCCATGCATGTTTTAGCTGAAAGAAGAATCCCTTAAACCTGGAGATTTGGGACCCATAGAATGGGTACCATGCAGTATGACTTCAAAGGGTCTGCATTTGTTCATCGAACCTCACCAATGCTATCAGCCCGAAGTGCCCAACCTTATGTCTCACTCAGCTCTGGGTGTAGACGTGGTAAATCCATGTTGCATCACAAGCCCTGAATGAATTATTTAAGAATTGCTCTCTATTTCACTGTCCTTGGGTTTTGTTTGTGTAATTCATTTTGGTAATGGGATTTATCGGATTTTCTCTGCTGCATTCATGGCGCTGTACACATGCTTCATTCTCTTACGGAGACATATAAATCCATGGGTTTGAAGATTCTTACTAGTCAGGTGTATTCCTAGGCGTTGAATATGGGGTGTTTAGTCCATTTCGTTGAGCAAAGGGTAGGTCTTGACTATTACATATTTGGCTTATGGAAAGGTATCTGTGCTAATTTCTATCTCTGGTTTTATGCAGCACCCCAGCTCACCTTTCCCCTTAAGCAAGCATAAGTTGGTTTTCTAAATTTGAGACCCTGTTGTATTTTGTAATTCAGTTCATGTGTAGCCAAGTTTAGGTTCCGTGTATTAGTGATATCTTATGATGTTTCATTTTCTGTGTGACTTATTTCACTTAGAATCATCGTACCTGAATCCACTCCTTATGGCGCGACGGGCCTGATGACATAGATTTCATTGCTGAGTGATATTCCATTGTACGTACGTACCAGAACTTCTTTATCCATTTTTCACATTCTGCGATATTTAACTTGTACCGTAGACGAGATTCTTGTATACAGAGCCGTCCGACACTTTGGGGTGGCTGTGTGTTTTTGATTTTAATTTCCCTAAGCTATAGGACCATAAGTGGAAGTGCCGAAGGCCCAGTAGCTTTGTTTTTTCGGTGTTCCGGGAAACACCATACACTTCTCCAGAGTGGCTGTTAGCAATTTACATCCCGCCCATCAGCATAACAAGGCTCGCTGTTCTCCATGGCCTGTGCTGCCTTTCTGGATTTTACACTTTTTTCAGATGGCCCTTTTGACCGGGGGGCAGTGAGACTTCATTGTAGTGCAGATTTCTTTAACATGCTTGCTTGGTTGGCCAAAAAGGGCATATGCGTTTTTTCCTGAATATATTCAGGAAAAAACGCATATGCCCTTTTTGGCCAAGAGCATCATTGTCGACGTTCTGCCTCTTTTCCTATGCCTTAAATGCAATTCCCGTCTACCCCCTGAAATCGTTTTCCTGCAAATCTGTCCCGCTTACAAGCCGCCTTCGCAGCCTTCCTTCAATATATTTTTGGACGATAGCTGTCATTTATAACTCTGCAGGTTTGTGAGTTACAGTGCCCCTGAGCTCATTTCTTCAACTTGCTATCTTATGAGCTGGCCGCAAACCCACAGGATTGCCTCAGGCCCTAATCTGGTTCCTGCACGACATGCTGAGCCTTTGGTTAATTCCTCTTCCTGGTGGGAAATGAGCGTTAAATTTGCCCGTGCAGACACCTAGAGCTAGTCTCTCATTCGTTCTCCCTATTCCTTTTCATCTTGCGCAGAAATTGCAAACTGTGCCCAACAGGAGGTTAAAGGCACTGACTCTCCAAGTGGGGAGAGTGTTCGTAAAGGGTCTGGAATGGTGAACCCGAGTAAAAGGGGACGAAACCTGAGATGCATTTGAAAACGTTTGCCAGTCACACGGTGCACCATACTGTGGGTTTCCCATGCATGTTTTAGCTGAAGGAAGAATCCCTTAAACTTGGAGAGTTGGGACCCATGGAATGGGTACCATGCTGTATGACTTCAAAGGGTCTGCATTTGCTCATCGAACCTCACCAATGCTATCAGCCCGAAGTGCCCAACCTTATGTCTCACTCAGCTCTGGGTGTAGATGTGGTAAATCCAGGTTGCATCACAAGCCCTGAATGAATTATTTAAGAATTGCTCTCTATTTCACTGTCCTTGGGTTTTGTTTGTGTAATTCATTTTGATAATGGGATTTATCGGATTTTCTCTGCTGCATTCATGCCGCTGTACACACGCTTCATTCTCTTACGGAGACATATAAATCCAGGGGTTTGAAGATACTTACTAGTCAGGTGTATTCCTAGGCGTTGAATATGGGGTGTTTAGTCCATTTCGTTGAGCAAGGGGTAGGTCTTGACTATTACATATTTGGCTTAAGGAAAGGTATCTGTGCTAATTTCTATCTCTGGTTTTATGCAGCACCGCAACTCACCTTTCCCCTTAAGCAAGCATAAGTTGGTTTTCTAAATTTGAGACCCTGTTCTGTTTTGTAATTCAGTTCATGTGTAGCCAAGTTTACATTCCGTGTATTAGTGATATCTTATGATGTTTCATTTTCTGTGTGACTTATTTCACTTAGAATCATCGTACCTGAATCCACTCATTATGCCGTGACGGGCCTGATGACATAGATTTCATTGCTGAGTGATATTCCATTGTACGTACGTACCACAACTTCTTTATCCATTTTTCACATTCTGGGATATTTAACTTGTACCGTAGACGAGGTTCTTGTAAACAGAGCCGTCCGACACTTTGGAGTGGCTGTGTGTTTTTGATTTTAATTTCCCTAAGCTATAGGACCATAAGTGGAAGTGCCGTAGGCTCCGTAGCTTTGTTTTTTCGGTGTTCCGGGAAACACCATACACTTCTCCAGAGTGGCTGTTGGCAATTTACATCCCGCCCATCAGCATAACAAGGCTCCCTGTTCTCCATGGCCTGTGCTGCATTTCTGGATTTTACACTTTTTTCAGATGACCCTTTTGACCGGGGGGCAGTGAGACTTCATTGTAGTGCAGATTTCTTTAACATGCTTGCTTGGTTGGCCAAAAAGGGCGTATGCGATTTTTCCTGAATATATTCAGGAAAAAACGCAAACGCCCTTTTTGCCCAAGAGCATCATTTACGACGTTCTGCCCCTTTTCCTATGCTTTAAATGCAATCCCGTCTACCCCCTGAAATCGTTTTCCTGCAATTCTGCCCCGCTTACAAGTCGTCTTCGCAGCCTTCCCTCAATATATTTTTGGACGATAGCTGTCATTTATAACTCTGCAGGTTTGTGAGTTACAGTGCCCCTGAGCTCCTTTCTTCAACTCGCTATCTTGTGAGCTGGCCGCAAACCCGCAGGATTGCTTCAGGCCCTAATCTGGTTCCGGCACGGCATGCTGAGCCTTTGGTTAATTCCTTTTCCTGGTGTGAAATGAGCGTTAAGTTTGCCCGTGCAGACACCTAGAGCTAGTCTCTCACTGGTTCTCCTTCTTCCTGTTCATCTTGTGCAGAAATTGCAAACTGTGCCCAAGAGGAGGTTAAAGGCACTGACTCTCCAAGTGGGGAGAGTGTTAGTAAAGGGTCTGGAATGGTGAACCCGAGTAAAAGGGGACGAAAACTGAGATGCATTTGAAAACGTTTGTCTGTCACACGGTGCACCATACTGTGGGTTTCCCATGCATGTTTTAGCTGAAAGAAGAATCCCTTAAACCTGGAGATTTGGGACCCATAGAATGGGTACCATGCAGTATGACTTCAAAGGGTCTGCATTTGTTCATCGAACCTCACCAATGCTATCAGCCCGAAGTGCCCAACCTTATGTCTCACTCAGCTCTGGGTGTAGACGTGGTAAATCCATGTTGCATCACAAGCCCTGAATGAATTATTTAAGAATTGCTCTCTATTTCACTGTCCTTGGGTTTTGTTTGTGTAATTCATTTTGGTAATGGGATTTATCGGATTTTCTCTGCTGCATTCATGGCGCTGTACACATGCTTCATTCTCTTACGGAGACATATAAATCCATGGGTTTGAAGATTCTTACTAGTCAGGTGTATTCCTAGGCGTTGAATATGGGGTGTTTAGTCCATTTCGTTGAGCAAAGGGTAGGTCTTGACTATTACATATTTGGCTTATGGAAAGGTATCTGTGCTAATTTCTATCTCTGGTTTTATGCAGCACCCCAGCTCACCTTTCCCCTTAAGCAAGCATAAGTTGGTTTTCTAAATTTGAGACCCTGTTGTATTTTGTAATTCAGTTCATGTGTAGCCAAGTTTAGGTTCCGTGTATTAGTGATATCTTATGATGTTTCATTTTCTGTGTGACTTATTTCACTTAGAATCATCGTACCTGAATCCACTCCTTATGGCGCGACGGGCCTGATGACATAGATTTCATTGCTGAGTGATATTCCATTGTACGTACGTACCAGAACTTCTTTATCCATTTTTCACATTCTGCGATATTTAACTTGTACCGTAGACGAGATTCTTGTATACAGAGCCGTCCGACACTTTGGGGTGGCTGTGTGTTTTTGATTTTAATTTCCCTAAGCTATAGGACCATAAGTGGAAGTGCCGAAGGCCCAGTAGCTTTGTTTTTTCGGTGTTCCGGGAAACACCATACACTTCTCCAGAGTGGCTGTTAGCAATTTACATCCCGCCCATCAGCATAACAAGGCTCGCTGTTCTCCATGGCCTGTGCTGCCTTTCTGGATTTTACACTTTTTTCAGATGGCCCTTTTGACCGGGGGGCAGTGAGACTTCATTGTAGTGCAGATTTCTTTAACATGCTTGCTTGGTTGGCCAAAAAGGGCATATGCGTTTTTTCCTGAATATATTCAGGAAAAAACGCATATGCCCTTTTTGGCCAAGAGCATCATTGTCGACGTTCTGCCTCTTTTCCTATGCCTTAAATGCAATTCCCGTCTACCCCCTGAAATCGTTTTCCTGCAAATCTGTCCCGCTTACAAGCCGCCTTCGCAGCCTTCCTTCAATATATTTTTGGACGATAGCTGTCATTTATAACTCTGCAGGTTTGTGAGTTACAGTGCCCCTGAGCTCATTTCTTCAACTTGCTATCTTATGAGCTGGCCGCAAACCCACAGGATTGCCTCAGGCCCTAATCTGGTTCCTGCACGACATGCTGAGCCTTTGGTTAATTCCTCTTCCTGGTGGGAAATGAGCGTTAAATTTGCCCGTGCAGACACCTAGAGCTAGTCTCTCATTCGTTCTCCCTATTCCTTTTCATCTTGCGCAGAAATTGCAAACTGTGCCCAACAGGAGGTTAAAGGCACTGACTCTCCAAGTGGGGAGAGTGTTCGTAAAGGGTCTGGAATGGTGAACCCGAGTAAAAGGGGACGAAACCTGAGATGCATTTGAAAACGTTTGCCAGTCACACGGTGCACCATACTGTGGGTTTCCCATGCATGTTTTAGCTGAAGGAAGAATCCCTTAAACTTGGAGAGTTGGGACCCATGGAATGGGTACCATGCTGTATGACTTCAAAGGGTCTGCATTTGCTCATCGAACCTCACCAATGCTATCAGCCCGAAGTGCCCAACCTTATGTCTCACTCAGCTCTGGTTGTAGATGTGGTAAATCCAGGTTGCATCACAAGCCCTGAATGAATTATTTAAGAATTGCTCTCTATTTCACTGTCCTTGGGTTTTGTTTGTGTAATTCATTTTGATAATGGGATTTATCGGATTTTCTCTGCTGCATTCATGCCGCTGTACACACGCTTCATTCTCTTACGGAGACATATAAATCCAGGGGTTTGAAGATACTTACTAGTCAGGTGTATTCCTAGGCGTTGAATATGGGGTGTTTAGTCCATTTCGTTGAGCAAGGGGTAGGTCTTGACTATTACATATTTGGCTTAAGGAAAGGTATCTGTGCTAATTTCTATCTCTGGTTTTATGCAGCACCGCAACTCACCTTTCCCCTTAAGCAAGCATAAGTTGGTTTTCTAAATTTGAGACCCTGTTCTGTTTTGTAATTCAGTTCATGTGTAGCCAAGTTTACATTCCGTGTATTAGTGATATCTTATGATGTTTCATTTTCTGTGTGACTTATTTCACTTAGAATCATCGTACCTGAATCCACTCATTATGCCGTGACGGGCCTGATGACATAGATTTCATTGCTGAGTGATATTCCATTGTACGTACGTACCACAACTTCTTTATCCATTTTTCACATTCTGGGATATTTAACTTGTACCGTAGACGAGGTTCTTGTAAACAGAGCCGTCCGACACTTTGGAGTGGCTGTGTGTTTTTGATTTTAATTTCCCTAAGCTATAGGACCATAAGTGGAAGTGCCGTAGGCTCCGTAGCTTTGTTTTTTCGGTGTTCCGGGAAACACCATACACTTCTCCAGAGTGGCTGTTGGCAATTTACATCCCGCCCATCAGCATAACAAGGCTCCCTGTTCTCCATGGCCTGTGCTGCATTTCTGGATTTTACACTTTTTTCAGATGACCCTTTTGACCGGGGGGCAGTGAGACTTCATTGTAGTGCAGATTTCTTTAACATGCTTGCTTGGTTGGCCAAAAAGGGCGTATGCGATTTTTCCTGAATATATTCAGGAAAAAACGCAAACGCCCTTTTTGCCCAAGAGCATCATTTACGACGTTCTGCCCCTTTTCCTATGCTTTAAATGCAATCCCGTCTACCCCCTGAAATCGTTTTCCTGCAATTCTGCCCCGCTTACAAGTCGTCTTCGCAGCCTTCCCTCAATATATTTTTGGACGATAGCTGTCATTTATAACTCTGCAGGTTTGTGAGTTACAGTGCCCCTGAGCTCCTTTCTTCAACTCGCTATCTTGTGAGCTGGCCGCAAACCCGCAGGATTGCTTCAGGCCCTAATCTGGTTCCGGCACGGCATGCTGAGCCTTTGGTTAATTCCTTTTCCTGGTGTGAAATGAGCGTTAAGTTTGCCCGTGCAGACACCTAGAGCTAGTCTCTCACTGGTTCTCCTTCTTCCTGTTCATCTTGTGCAGAAATTGCAAACTGTGCCCAACAGGAGGTTAAAGGCACTGACTCTCCAAGTGGGGAGAGTGTTAGTAAAGGGTCTGGAATGGTGAACCCGAGTAAAAGGGGACGAAAACTGAGATGCATTTGAAAACGTTTGTCTGTCACACGGTGCACCATACTGTGGGTTTCCCATGCATGTTTTAGCTGAAAGAAGAATCCCTTAAACCTGGAGATTTGGGACCCATAGAATGGGTACCATGCAGTATGACTTCAAAGGGTCTGCATTTGTTCATCGAACCTCACCAATGCTATCAGCCCGAAGTGCCCAACCTTATGTCTCACTCAGCTCTGGGTGTAGACGTGGTAAATCCATGTTGCATCACAAGCCCTGAATGAATTATTTAAGAATTGCTCTCTATTTCACTGTCCTTGGGTTTTGTTTGTGTAATTCATTTTGGTAATGGGATTTATCGGATTTTCTCTGCTGCATTCATGGCGCTGTACACACGCTTCATTCTCTTACGGAGACATATAAATCCATGGGTTTGAAGATTCTTACTAGTCAGGTGTATTCCTAGGCGTTGAATATGGGGTGTTTAGTCCATTTCGTTGAGCAAAGGGTAGGTCTTGACTATTACATATTTGGCTTATGGAAAGGTATCTGTGCTAATTTCTATCTCTGGTTTTATGCAGCACCCCAGCTCACCTTTCCCCTTAAGCAAGCATAAGTTGGTTTTCTAAATTTGAGACCCTGTTGTATTTTGTAATTCAGTTCATGTGTAGCCAAGTTTAGGTTCCGTGTATTAGTGATATCTTATGATGTTTCATTTTCTGTGTGACTTATTTCACTTAGAATCATCGTACCTGAATCCACTCCTTATGGCGCGACGGGCCTGATGACATAGATTTCATTGCTGAGTGATATTCCATTGTACGTACGTACCAGAACTTCTTTATCCATTTTTCACATTCTGCGATATTTAACTTGTACCGTAGACGAGATTCTTGTATACAGAGCCGTCCGACACTTTGGGGTGGCTGTGTGTTTTTGATTTTAATTTCCCTAAGCTATAGGACCATAAGTGGAAGTGCCGAAGGCCCAGTAGCTTTGTTTTTTCGGTGTTCCGGGAAACACCATACACTTCTCCAGAGTGGCTGTTAGCAATTTACATCCCGCCCATCAGCATAACAAGGCTCGCTGTTCTCCATGGCCTGTGCTGCCTTTCTGGATTTTACACTTTTTTCAGATGGCCCTTTTGACCGGGGGGCAGTGAGACTTCATTGTAGTGCAGATTTCTTTAACATGCTTGCTTGGTTGGCCAAAAAGGGCATATGCGTTTTTTCCTGAATATATTCAGGAAAAAACGCATATGCCCTTTTTGGCCAAGAGCATCATTGTCGACGTTCTGCCTCTTTTCCTATGCCTTAAATGCAATTCCCGTCTACCCCCTGAAATCGTTTTCCTGCAAATCTGTCCCGCTTACAAGCCGCCTTCGCAGCCTTCCTTCAATATATTTTTGGACGATAGCTGTCATTTATAACTCTGCAGGTTTGTGAGTTACAGTGCCCCTGAGCTCATTTCTTCAACTTGCTATCTTATGAGCTGGCCGCAAACCCACAGGATTGCCTCAGGCCCTAATCTGGTTCCTGCACGACATGCTGAGCCTTTGGTTAATTCCTCTTCCTGGTGGGAAATGAGCGTTAAATTTGCCCGTGCAGACACCTAGAGCTAGTCTCTCATTCGTTCTCCCTATTCCTTTTCATCTTGCGCAGAAATTGCAAACTGTGCCCAACAGGAGGTTAAAGGCACTGACTCTCCAAGTGGGGAGAGTGTTCGTAAAGGGTCTGGAATGGTGAACCCGAGTAAAAGGGGACGAAACCTGAGATGCATTTGAAAACGTTTGCCAGTCACACGGTGCACCATACTGTGGGTTTCCCATGCATGTTTTAGCTGAAGGAAGAATCCCTTAAACTTGGAGAGTTGGGACCCATGGAATGGGTACCATGCTGTATGACTTCAAAGGGTCTGCATTTGCTCATCGAACCTCACCAATGCTATCAGCCCGAAGTGCCCAACCTTATGTCTCACTCAGCTCTGGTTGTAGATGTGGTAAATCCAGGTTGCATCACAAGCCCTGAATGAATTATTTAAGAATTGCTCTCTATTTCACTGTCCTTGGGTTTTGTTTGTGTAATTCATTTTGATAATGGGATTTATCGGATTTTCTCTGCTGCATTCATGCCGCTGTACACACGCTTCATTCTCTTACGGAGACATATAAATCCAGGGGTTTGAAGATACTTACTAGTCAGGTGTATTCCTAGGCGTTGAATATGGGGTGTTTAGTCCATTTCGTTGAGCAAGGGGTAGGTCTTGACTATTACATATTTGGCTTAAGGAAAGGTATCTGTGCTAATTTCTATCTCTGGTTTTATGCAGCACCGCAACTCACCTTTCCCCTTAAGCAAGCATAAGTTGGTTTTCTAAATTTGAGACCCTGTTCTGTTTTGTAATTCAGTTCATGTGTAGCCAAGTTTACATTCCGTGTATTAGTGATATCTTATGATGTTTCATTTTCTGTGTGACTTATTTCACTTAGAATCATCGTACCTGAATCCACTCATTATGCCGTGACGGGCCTGATGACATAGATTTCATTGCTGAGTGATATACCATTGTACGTACGTACCACAACTTCTTTATCCATTTTTCACATTCTGGGATATTTAACTTGTACCGTAGACGAGGTTCTTGTAAACAGAGCCGTCCGACACTTTGGAGTGGCTGTGTGTTTTTGATTTTAATTTCCCTAAGGTATAGGACCATAAGTGGAAGTGCCGTAGGCTCCGTAGCTTTGTTTTTTCGGTGTTCCGGGAAACACCATACACTTCTCCAGAGTGGCTGTTGGCAATTTACATCCTGCCCATCAGCATAACAAGGCTCCCTGTTCTCCATGGCCTGTGCTGCCTTTCTGGATTTTACACTTTTTTCAGATGGCCCATTTGACCGGGGGGCAGTGAGACTTCATTGTAGTGGAGATTTCTTTAACATGCTTGCTTGGTTGGCCAAAAAGGGCATATGCCTTTTTTCCTGAATATATTCAGGAAAAAACCCATACGCCCTTTGTGGCCAAGAGCATCATTGTCGACGTTCTGCCTCTTTTCCTATGCTTTAAATGCAATTCCCGTCTACCCCCTGAAATCGTTTTCCTGCAATTCTGCCCCACTTACAAGTCGTCTTCGCAGCCTTCCTTCAATATATTTTTGGACGATAGCTGTCATTTATAACTCTGCAGGTTTGTGAGTTACAGTGCCCCTGAGCTCCTTTCTTCAACTCGCTATCTTGTGAGCTGTCCGCAAACCCACAGGATTGCCTCAGGCCCTAATCTGGTTCCGGCACGGCATGCTGAGCCTTTGGTTAATTCCTCTTCCTGGTGGGAAATGAGCGTTAAATTTGCCCGTGCAGACACCTAGAGCTAGTCTCTCATTGGTTCTCCCTATTCCTTTTCATCTTGCGCAGAAATTGCAAACTGTGCCCAACAGGAGGTTAAAGGCACTGACTCTCCAAGTGGGGAGAGTGTTCGTAAAGGGTCTGGAATGGTGAACCCGAGTAAAAGGGGACGAAAACTGAGATGCATTTGAAAACGTTTGCCAGTCACACGGTGCACCATACTGTGGGTTTCCCATGCATGTTTTAGCTGAAGGAAGAATCCCTTAAACTTGGAGAGTTGGGACCCATGGAATGGGTACCATGCTGTATGACTTCAAAGGGTCAGCATTTGCTCATCGAACCTCAGCAATGCTATCAGCCCGAAGTGCCCAACCTTATGTCTCACTCAGCTCTGGGTGTAGATGTGGTAAATCCAGGTTGCATCACAAGCCCTGAATGAATTATTAAAGAATTGCTCTCTATTTCACTGTCCTTGGGTTTTGTTTGTGTAATTCATTTCGATAATGGGATTTATCGGATTTTCTCTGCTGCATTCATGCCGCTGTACACACGCTTCATTCTCTTACGGAGACATATAAATCCATGGGTTTGAAGATTCTTACTAGTCAGGTGTATTCCTAGGCGTTGAATATGGGGTGTTTAGCCCATTTCGTTGAGCAAGGGGTAGGTCTTGACTATTACATATTTGGCTTATGGAAAGGTATCTGTGCTAATTTCTATCTCTGGTTTTATGCAGCACCCCAACTCACCTTTCCCCTTAAGCAAGCATAAGTTGGTTTTCTAAATTAGAGACCCTGTTCTGTTTTGTAATTCAGTTCATGTGTAGCCAAGTTTACATTCCGTGTAGTAGTGATATCTTATGATGTTTCATTTTCTGTGTGACTTATTTCACTTAGAATCATCGTACCTGAATCCACTCATTATGCCGCGACGGGCCTGATGACATAGATTTCATTGCTGAGTGATATTCCATTGTACGTACGTACCACAACTTCTTTATCCATTTTTCACATTCTGGGATATTTAACTTGTACTGTAGACGAGGTTCTTGTAAACAGAGCCGTCCGACACTTTGGGGTGGCTGTGTGTTTTTGATTTTAATTTCCCTAAGCTTTAGGACCATAAGTTGAAGTGCCGTAGGCTCCGTAGCTTTGTTTTTTCGGTGTTCCGGGAAACACCATACACTTCTCCAGAGTGGCTGTTAGCAAATTACATCCCGCCCATCAGCATAACAAGGCTCGCTGTTCTCCATGGCCTGTGCTGCCTTTCTGGATTTTACACTTTTTTCAGATGGCCCTTTTGACCGGGGGGCAGTGAGACTTCATTGAAGTGCAGATTTCTTTAACATGCTTGCTTGGTTGGCCAAAAGGGGCGTATGGTTTTTTCCTGAATATATTCAGGAAAAAATGCATACGCACTTTTTGGCCAAGAGCATCATTGTCGACGTTCTGCCTCTTTTCCTATGCATTAAATGCAATTCCCGTCTACCCCCTGAAATCGTTTTCCTGCAAATCTGTCCCGCTTACAAGTCGTCTTCGCAGCCTTCCTTCAATATATTTTTGGACGATAGCTGTCATTTATAACTCTGCAGGTTTGTGAGTTACAGTGTCCCTGAGCTCCTTTCTTCAACTCGCTATCTTGTGAGCTGGCCGCAAACCCACAGGATTGCTTCAGGCCCTAATCTGGTTTCGACACGGCATGCTGAGCCTTTGGTTAATTCCTCTTCCTGGTGGGAAATGAGCGTTAAATTTGCCCGTGCAGACACCTAGAGCTAGTCTCTAATTGGTTCTCCCTATTCCTTTTCATCTTGCGCAGAAATTGCAAACTGTGCCCAACAGGAGGTTAAAGGCACTGACTCTCCAAGTGGGGAGAGTGTTCGTAAAGGGTCTGGAATGGTGAACCCGAGTAAAAGGGGACGAAAACTGAGATGCATTTGAAAACGTTTGCCAGTCACACGGTGCACCATACTGTGGGTTTCCCATGCATGTTTTAGCTGAAGGAAGAATCCCTTAAACTTGGAGAGTTGGGACCCATGGAATGGGTACCATGCTGTATGACTTCAAAGGGTCTGCATTTGCTCATCGAACCTCACCAATGCTATCAGCCCGAAGTGCCCAACCTTATGTCTCACTCAGCTCTGGGTGTAGATGTGGTAAATCCAGGTTGCATCACAAGCCCTGAATGAATTACTTAAGAATTGCTCTCTATTTCACTGTCCTTGGGTTTTGTTTGTGTAATTCATTTTGATAATGGGATTTATCGGATTTTCTCTGCTGCATTCATGCCGCTGTACACACGCTTCATTCTCTTACAGAGACATATAAATCCATGGGTTTGAAGATTCTTACTACTCAGGTGTATTCCTAGGCGTTGAATATGGGGTGTTTAGTCCATTTCGTTGAGCCAGGGGTAGGTCTTGACTATTACATATTTGGCTTATTGAAAGGTATCTGTGCTAATTTCTATCTCTGGTTTTATGCAGCACCCCAACTCACCTTTCCCCTTAAGCAAGCATAAGTTGGTTTTCTAAATTTGAGACCCTGTTCTGTTTTGTAATTCAGTTCATGTGTAGCCAAGTTTAGATTCCGTGTAGTAGTGATATCTTATGATGTTTCATTTTCTGTGTGACTTATTTCACTTAGAATCATCGTACCTGAATCCACTCATTATGCCCGACGGGCCTGATGACATAGATTTCATTGCTGAGTGATATTCCATTGTACGTACGTACCACAACTTCTTTATCCATTTTCACATTCTGGGATATTTAACTTGTACCGTAGACGAGGTTCTTGTAAACAGAGCCGTCCGACACTTTGGGGTGGCTGTGTGTTTTTGATTTTAATTTCCCAGAGCTATAGGACCATAAGTGGAAGTGCCGTAGGCTCCGTAGCTTTGTTTTTTCGGTGTTCCGGGAAACACCATACACTTCTCCAGAGTGGCTGTTGGCAATTTACATCCCGCCCATCAGCATAACAAGGCTCCCTGTTCTCCATGGCCTGTGCTGCCTTTCTGGATTTTACACTTTTTTCAGATGGCCCTTTTGACCGGGGGGCAGTGAGACTTCATTGTAGTGCAGATTTCTTTAACATGCTTGCTTGGTTGGCCAAAAAGGGCATATGCGTTTTTTCCTGAATATATTCAGGAAAAAACGCATACGCCCTTTTTGGCCAAGAGCATCATTGTCGACGTTCTGCCTCTTTTCCTATGCTTTAAATGCAATTCCCGTCTACCCCCTGAAATCGTTTTCCTGAAAATCTGTCCCGCTTACAAGTCGTCTTCGCAGGCTTCCTTCAATATATTTTTGGACGATAGCTGTCATTTACAACTCTGCAGGTTTGTGAGTTACAGTGCCCCTGAGCTCATTTCTTCAACTCGCTATCTTGTGAGCTGGCCACAAACCCACAGGATTGCCTCAGGCCCTAATCTGGTTCCGGCACGGCATGCTGAGCCTTTGGTTAATTCCTCTTCCTGGTGGGAAATGAGCGTTAAATATGGCCGTGCAGACACCTAGAGCTAGTCTCTCATTCGTTCTCCCTATTCCTTTTCATCTTGCGCAGAAATTGCAAACTGTGCCCAACAGGAGGTTAAAGGCACTGACTCTCCAAGTGGGGAGAGTGTTCGTAAAGGGTCTGGAATGGTGAATCCGAGTAAAAGGGGACGAAAACTGAGATGCATTTGAAAACGTTTGCCAGTCACACGGTGCACCATACTGTGGGTTTCCCATGCATGTTTTAGCTGAAGGAAGAATCCCTTAAACTTGGAGAGTTGGGACCCATGGAATGGGTACCATGCTGTATGACTTCAAAGGGTCTGCATTTGCTCATCGAACCTCACCAATGCTATCAGCCCGAAGTGCCCAACCTTATGTCTCACTCAGCTCTGGGTGTAGATGTGGTAAATCCAGGTTGCATCACAAGCCCTGTATGAATTATTTAAGAATTACTCTCTATTTCACTGTCCTTGGGTTTTGTTTGTGTAATTCATTTTGATAATGGGATTTATCGGATTTTCTCTGCTGCATTCATGCCGCTGTACACAAGCTTTATTCTCTTACGGAGACATATAAATCCATGGGTTTGAAGATTCTTACTACTCAGGTGTATTCCTAGGCGTTGAATATGGGGTGTTTAGTCCATTTCGTTGAGCAAGGGGTAGGTCTTGACTATTACATATTTGGCTTATTGAAAGGTATCTGTGCTAATTTCTATCTCTGGTTTTATGCAGCACCCCAACTCACCTTTCCCCTTAAGCAAGCATAAGTTGGTTTTCTAAATTTGAGACCCTGTTCTGTTTTGTAATTCAGTTCATGTGTAGCCAAGTTTACATTCCGTGTAGTAGTGATATCTTATGATGTTTCATTTTCTGTGTGACTTATTTCACTTAGAATCATCGTACCTGAATCCACTCATTATGCCGCGACGGGCCTGATGACATAGATTTCATTGGTGAGTGATATTCCATTGTACGTACGTACCACAACTTCTTTATCCATTTTTCACATTCTAGGATATTTAACTTGTACGGTAGACGAGGTTCCTGTAAACAGAGCCGCCCGAGACTTTTGAGTGGCTGTGTGTTTTTCATTTTAATTTTCCTAAGCTATAGGGCCATAAGGGGAAGTGCCGCAGGCTCCGTTGCTTTGTTTTTTAGATGTTCCAGGAAACACCATACACTTCACCAGAGTGGCTGTTGGCAATTTACATCCCGCCCATCAGCATAACAAGGCTCACTGTTCTCCATGGCCTGTGCTGCCTTTCTGGATTTTACACTTTTTTCAGATGGCCCTTTTGACCGGGGGGCATTGAGACTTCATTGTAGTGCAGATTTCTTTAACATGCTTGCTTGGTTGGCCAAAAAGGGCGTATGCGTTTTTTCCTGAATATATTCAGGAAAAAACGCATACGCCCTTTTTGTCCAAGTGCATCATTGTCGTCGTTCTGCCTCTTTTCCTATGATTTAAATGCAATTCCAGTCTACCCCCTGAAATCGATTTCCTGCAATTCTGCCCCGCTTTCAAGTCCTCTTCGCAGCCTTCCTTCCATATATTTTTGGACGATACCTGTCATTTATAACTCTGCAGGTTTCTGAATTACAGTGCCCCTGAGCTCCTTTCTTCAAATCGCTTTCTTTTGAGCTGGCCGCAAACCCGCAGGATTGCTTCAGGCCCTAATCTTGTTGCTGCTCGGCATGCTGAGCCTTTGGTTAATTCTTCTTCCTGCTGGGAAATGAGCGTTAAATTTGCCCGTGCAGACACCTACAGCTAGTCTCTCATTGGTTCTCCCTATTTCTGTTCATCTTGTGCAGAATTTGCAAACTGTGCCAAACAGGAGGTTAAAGGCACTGACTCTCCAAGTGGGGAGCAGGTTAGTAAAGGGTCTGGAATAGTGAACCCAAAAAAAAGGGGACGAAAACTGGGATGCATTTGAAAACGTTTCCCAGTCACACGGTGCACCATACTGTGGGATTCCCATGCATGTTTTAGCTGAAGGAAGAATCGCTTAAACCTGGAGAGTTGGGACCCATGGAATGGGTACCATGCAGTATGACTTCAAATGGTCTTCATTTGCTCATCGAACCTCACCAATGCTATCAGCCCGAAGTGTCCAACCTTATGTCTCACTCAGCTCTGGGTGTAGATGAGGTAAATCCAGGTTGCATCACAAGCCCTGAATGAATTATTTAAGAATTGCTCTCTATTTCACTGTCATTGTGTTTTGTTTTTTAATTCATTTTGATAATGGTTTTTATCGGATTTTCTCTGCTGCCTTCATGCAGCTGTACACACGCTTGATTCTCTTTTGGAGACATATAAATCCATTGGTTTGAAGATTCTTACTAGTCAGGTGTATTCCTAGGCGTTGAATATAGGGTGCTTAGCCCATTTTGTTGAGCAAGTGGTAGGTTTGTCTATTACGTATTTGACGTATGGAATGGTATCTGTGCTAATTTCTATCTCTGGTTTTATGCAGCACCCCAACTCACCTTTCCCCTTAAGCAAACATAAGTTGGTTTTCTAAATTTGAGACCCTGTTCTGTTTTGTAATTCAGTTCATGTGTAGCCAAGATTACATTCGGTGTATTAGTGATATCTTATGATGTTTCATTTTCTGTGTGACTTATGTCACTTAGAATCATTGTACCTGAATCCACTCATTATGCCATGACGGGCCAGATGACATAGACTTCATTGGTGAGTGATATACCATTGTACGTACGTACCACAACTTGTTTATCCATTTTTCGCTTTCTGGGATATTTAACTTGTACCGTAGACGAGGTTCTTGTAAACAGAGCCGTCTGGAACTTTGGGGTGGCTGTTTGTTTTTGATTTTAATTTCCGTAAGCTATAGGACCATAAGTGGAAGTGCCGTAGGCTCCGTTGCTTTGTTTCTTAGGTGTTTCAGGAAACACCATACACTTCTCCAGAGTGGCTCTTGGCAATTTATATCCCACCCATCAGCATAACAAGGCTCCCTGTTCTCCATGGCCTGTGCTGCATTTCTGGATTTTACACTTTTTTCAGATGGCCCTTTTGATCGGGGGGCAGTGAGACTTCATTGTAGTGCAGATTTCTTTAACATGCTTGCTTGGTTGGCCAAAAAGGGCGTATGCGTTTTTTCCTGAATATATTCAGGAAAAAACGCATACGCCCTTTTGGCCAAGTGCATCATTGTCGACGTTCTGCCTCTTTTCCTATGCTTTAAATGCAATTCCAGTCTACACCCTGAAATCGTTTTCCTGCAATTTTGCCCCGCTTTCAAGTCCTCTTCGCAGCCTTCCTTCAATATATTTTTGGACGATAGCTGTCATTTATAACACTGCAGGTTTGTGAATTACAGTGCCCCTGAGCTCCTTTCTTCAAATCGCTTTCTTGTGAGCTTGCCGCAAACCCGCAGGATTGCTTCAGGCCCTAATCTGGTTCCTGCACGGCATGCTGAGCCTTTGGTTAATTCCTCTTCCTGGTGGGAAATGAGCGTTAAATTTGCCCCTGCAGACACCTACAGCTAGTCTCTCATTGGTTCTACCTATTCCTGTTCATCATGTGCAGAAATTGCAAACTGTGCCAAACAGCAGGTTAAAGGCACTGACTCTCCAAGTGGGGAGAGTGTTAGTAAATGGTCTGGAATTGTGAACCCGAGTAAAAGGGGAGGAAAACTGAGATGCATTTGAAAACGTTTCCCGGTCACACAGTGCACCATACTGTGGGTTTCCCATGCATGTTTTAGCTGAAGGAAGAATCGCTTAAACCTGGAGAGTTGGGACCAATGGAATGGGAACCATGCAGTATGACTTCAAATTGTCTGCATTTGCTCAACGAACCTCACCAATGCTATCAGCCCGAAGTGTCCCACATTATGTCTCACTCAGCTCTGGGTGTAGATGAGGTAAATCCAGGTTGCATCACAAGCCCTGAATGAATTATTTAAGAATTGCTCTCTATTTCACTGTCATTGTGTTTTGTTTTTGTAATTCATTTTGATAATGGGATTCACCGGATTTTCTCTGCTGCCTTCATGCAGCTGTACACACGCTTGATTCTCTTATGGAGACATATAAATCCATGGGTTTGAAAATTCTTTCTAGTCAGGTGTATTCCTAGGCGTTGAATATAGGGTGTTTAGCCCATTTCGTTGAGCAAGGGGTAGGTCTTGACTATTACATATTTGACGTATGGAATGGTATCTGTGCTAATTTCTATCTCTGGTTTTATGCAGCACCCAACTCACCTTTCCCCTTAAGCAAACATAAGTTGGTTTTCTAAATTTGAGACCCTGTTCTGTTTTGTAATTCAGTTCATGTGTAGCCAAGATTACATTCCGTGTATTAGTGATATCTTATGATGTTTCATTTTCTGTGTGACTTATTTCACTTAGAATCATCGTACATGAATCCACTCATTATGCCGCGATGGGCCTGATGACATAGATTTCATTGGAGAGTGATATTCTATTGCACATACGTACCACAACGTCTTTATCCATTTTTTGCTTTCTGCGATATTTAAATTGTACCGTAGACGAGGTTCTTGAAAACAGAGCCGTATGAAACTTTGGGGTGGCTGTGTGTTTTTGATTTTAATTTCCCTAAGCTTTATGACCATAAGTGGAAGTGCCGTAGGCTCCGTTGCTTTGTGTTTTAGGTGTTTCAGGAAACACCATACACTTCTCCAGAGTGCCTGTTGGCAATTAACATCACACCCATAAGCATAACAAGGCTCCCTGTTCTCCATGGCCTGTGCTGCCTTTCTGGATTATACACTTTTTCAGATGGACCTTTTGACCGGGGAGCAGTGAGACTTCATTGTAGTGCAGATTTCTTTAACATGCTTGCTTGGTTGGCCAAAAAGGGCATATACATTTTTTCCTGAATATATTCAGGAAAAAACGCATACGCCCTTTTTGGCCAAGTGCATCATTTTCGACGTTCTGCCTCTTTTCCTATACTTTAAATGCAATTGCAGTCTACCCCCTGAAATCGTTTTCCTGCAATTCTGCCCCGCTTTCAAGTCCTCTTGGCAGTCTTCCTTCAATATATTTTTTGACGATAGCTGTCATTTATAACTCTGCAGTTGTGTGAATTACAGTGCCCCTGAGCTCCTTTCTTCAAATCGCTTTCTTGTGAGCTGGCCGCAAACCCGCAGGATTGCTTCAGGCCCTAATATGGTTCCGGCACGGCATGCTGAGCCTTTGGTTAATTCCTCTTCCTGGTTGGAAATGAGCGTTAAATTTGCCCGTGCAGACACCTACAGCTAGTCTCTCATTGGTTCTCCCTATTCCTGTTCATCTTGCGCAGAAATTGCAAACTGTGCCAATCAGCAGGTTAAAGGCACTGACTCTCCAAGTGGGGAGAGTGTTCGTAAAGGGTCTGGAATTGTGAACCCAAGTAAAAGGGGACAAAAACTGAGATGCATTTGAAAACGTTTCCCCGTCACACAGTGCACCATACTGTGGGTTTCCCATGCATGTTTTAGCTGAAGGAAGAATCGCTTAAACCTGGAGAGTTGGGACCCATGGAATGGGTACCATGTAGTATGACTTCAAAGGGTCTGCATTTGCTCATCGAGCCTCACCAATGCTATCAGCCCGAAGTGTCCAACCTTATGTCTCACTCAGCTCTGGGTTTAGTTGAGGTAAATCCAGGTTGCATCACAAGCCCTGATTGAATTATTTAAGAATTGCTCTCTATTTCACTGTCATTGTGTTTTGTTTTTGTAATTCATTTTGATAATAGGGTTTATCGGATTTTTTCTGCTGCCTTCATGCAGCTGTACACACGCTTGATTCTCTTATGGAGACATATAAATCTATGGGTTTGAAGATTCTTACTACTCAGGTGTATTGCTAGGCTTTGAATATAGGGTGTTTAGTCCATCTCGTTGAGAAAGTGTAGGTCTTGACTATTATATATTTGACATATGGAATGGTATCTGTGCTAATTTCTATCTCTGGTTTTATACAGCACCCCAACTCACCTTTCCCCTTAAGCAAACATAAGTTGGTTTTCTAAATTTGAGACCCTGTTCTGTTTTGTAATTCTGTTCATGTGTAGCCAAGACTACATTCCGTATATTAGTGATATCTTATGATGTTTCATTTTCTGTGTGACTTATTTCACTTAGAATCATCGTACCTGAATCCACTCATTATGCCGCGACGGGCCTGATGACATAGATTTCATTGGAGATTGATATTCCATTGTACATACGTACCACCACTTCTTTATCCATTTTTTGCTTTCTGCGATATTTAACTTGTACCGTAGACGAGATTCTAGTAAACAGAGCCGTCTGAAACGTTGGGGTGGCTGTGTGTTTCTGATTTTAATTTCCCTAAGCTATAGGACCATAAGTGGAAGTGCTGTAGGCTCCGTTGCTTTGTTTTTTAGGTGTTTGAGGACACACCATACACTTCTCCAGAGTGGCTCTTGGCAATTTACATCCCGCCCATCAGCATAACAAGGCTCCCTATTCTCCATGGCCTGTGCTTCCTTTCTGAATTTTACACTTTTTTCAGATGGCCCTTTTGACCGGGGGGCAGGGAGACTTCACTGTAGTGCAGATTTCTTTAACATGCTTGCTTGGTTGGCCAAAAAGGGCGTATGCGTTTTTTCCTGAATATATTCAGGAAAATACGTATACCCCCTTTTTGGCCAAGTGCATCACTGACGACGTTCTGCCTCTTTTCGTATGCTTTAAATGCAATTCCAGTCTACCCCCTGAAATCGTTTTCCTGCAATTCTGCCCCGCTTTCAAGTCCTCTTCGCAGCCTTCCTTCAATATATTTTTGGACGATAGCTGTCATTCATAACTCTGCAGGTTTGTGAATTACAGTGCCCCTGAGCTCCTTTCTTCAAATCGCTTTCTTGTGAGCTGGCCACAAACCCGGAGGATTGCTTCAGGCCCTAATCTGATTCCGGAACGGCATGCTGAGCCTTTGGTTAATTCCTCTTCCTGGTGGGAAATGAGCGTTAAATTTGCCCGTGCAGACACCTACAGCTAGTCTCTCATTGGTTCTCCCTATTCCTGTACATCTTGCGCAGAAATTGCAAACTGTGCCAAACAGGAGGTTAAAGGCACTGACTCTCCAAGTGGGGAGAGTGTTAGTAAAGGGTCTGGAATGGTGAACCCGAGTAAAAGGGGACGAAAACTGAGATTCATTTGAAAACGTTTTCCGGTCACACGGTGCACCATACTGTGGGTTTCCTATGCATGTTTTAGCTGAAGGAAGAATCCCTTAAACCTGGAGAGTTGGGACCCATGGAATGGGTACTATGCAGTATGACTACAAATGGTCTGCATTTGCTCATCGAACCTCATCCATGCTGTCAGCCCGAAGTGTCCAACCTTATGTCTCACTCAGCTCTGGGTGTAGATGAGGTAAATCCAGGTTGCATCACAAGCCCTGAATGAATTATTTAAGAATTGCTCTCTATTTCACTGTCATTTTTTTTGTTTTTGAAATTTATTTTGATAATGGGATTTAGCTGATTTTCACTGCTGCGTTTTTGTCACTGTACACACGCTTGATTCTCTTATGGAGACATATAAATCCATAGGTATTAAGACTCTTACTCATCCTGTATATTCCTAGGCACTGAATATGGGGTGTTGAGTCCATTTCGTTGACCAGGAAGTAGGTTTTTTCTATTACATATTTGGCTTATGGAACGGTATCTGTGCTAATTTCAATCTCTGGTTTTATGCAGCACCCCAACTCTCCTTGATCCTTAAGCAAGCATAAGTTGGTTTTCTAAATTTGAGACCCCGTTCTCTTTTGTAATTCAGTTCATTTGTAGCCACGTTTACATTCCATGTATTAGTAATATCGTATGTCTTTGTCTTTTTGAATTATGTGACTTCAAATGATCATACGTAACTCCTCTGGGGTTGTTACAACTGGCCATGTTTCATTGATTTTCAGGCTGAGTAATATTCCACTCTACATAAGTGCCACACCTCTGTCCATTTTTTCCCTCCAGTGACATATAAATTATAACCTAATCGAGGATATATTAAACAGAGAGGCGGTAAACATTGGGGTGCCTGTGTCCTCTCGATTTTTCTTTTTCCCAAGATATACGTCCATGAGTGCAAGTGCCCTGTGCTCTGTAGCTCATTTTTTAGATGCTTTAGTAATCACAATACACTTTTCCAGAGTGACCGTTGGCAATATACATTTCCACTATAAGCCTCACAGGGCTCCCTTTTCTCCTTGCCCTGTCCTGCATTTCTGGTGTTTACACTTTATGAGGAAGGCTCTTCTGACTGATGCGAAGTGATATGTTTTGTAGTATTGATTTCCAGTGCCCACCTGTTTGGTTGGCTAAAAAAGTGTATGCCCTTTTCTTGAATATATACAGAAAAAGATGCATACACCCTTTTTGGCCAACTGCAATGTTGGCAATGTTCAGCCCCTTTTCTTGTGCTTAATGGCGAGTCCTTTCTACCTCATCCAATCCCTTTCCTGCCATTCTCCGTTGCTTACAAGTCCTTTTCTCTGACTTTCCTCAAGACATTTTTCAGTGATAGATATTTTCAACTCTGCAGTTTCGTGAATTTTAGTGTCCCTGAGTTCCATTTTTCAACTTGTGTTTATGGGAACTGGCCACAAAGCAGCGGGATTTCCTCAAGCCCTATTCTGTTTCCATGGGCAACCCTAGCCTTTGGTCAATTCGTCTTCCTGATTGGAAATTAGAGTGACATATGTCTGTCCGAAAACCTAGGACTTGTCTCTCATTGTTCCTCCTCCTTCTGCTTCATCCTTGGACAAATTCCAAACTGTGTGCAACAGGATGTTGACAGTGCTGACATCTCCAAGTGGGGAGACTGTTAGTAAAGACGCCGGAGTGGTGAACCCGAGCACCAGGAGATGAGGAGATGAGATGCCTTTTCCAAACTCTTCCCGATCAGACGATATACCATCCTCTGGGTGTGACAGGCATGTTTTAGCTGTAGGAAGTGTCCCGTTCATGTGAGGAGAACACCAGGGCTTTTTCAAAATCAGTGTCTCTCCGCTACCCAAACTGGGGAATTTTTTAAGCTACGGCTACACATATGTTCATTAAGGGCCTTGGGAAGTAGGCAGAGTCCAAACTTTAGATGATTGAAGTCTTCAGGGTCAGAAGCACTGACCACCGGCTTCCCTTAGGTTCCATTTTAACTGTCATTGATAGATGATGTCAATAAAAATATCTATTCTTTTTCAGATTATTTCCCCTTATAGGTTATTGCAAAATATTGAGTGTAGTTCCCTGTGCTATAGAGTAGTTCCTTGTTGACGATCTATTTTATACATAGCAGTGTGTATGTGTTAATCCCAAACTGTTAATTTATCCCTCCTCCCACCTTTCCACTTTGGTAATAATAAATTATAAGATTTTATACTTCTCAGAAATGGGGGAGCTGAATGAGAGGTATCATTTTCAATGGAAAAGCATTTAAAACAAGATTGAAGATTTAACCAAGATTATTAGATGTACATCCTTGGAAAGAAATCACTTCGCTTCTCTAATATTGACCTGACAAATAAGACAAACCTTTTCACTGAACTTGCTTATAATAAAGTGATGGAAATATCAAATGGAAGTGTTAGAAACATCTTATTTTACCCGAGCCTTATACACTGTTCTATGTTAATTATAGTTTGGCTCACACATCTGTTCATTGAAGTTACAACGTTCTCAATTTCTGTTACTGATCCTCCAGAGTGGACCCCAACAAGTGTCCCCACGCCCAGTGTCATTGGAGCCAGAAGATCGAGACTGAGTTTGGTTCAGAAGCAAAGGAAACTTTATATTTTGATCAGAGAATGGAGAGGTGAGAGCATGTGCTACCCCGTGGGCTGTGGGCTGGGCTGCTGTGTAGAGATCCTGTCAGATTCAGTGGGAGGGAGGGGGCAGAGCTCTCGAGGGCCCTGTTGGCTGCAGCTCAGGCTCTATATCGCGGAGTCTGCACTGGGCCCCAGGACCTGATGTGTCGACCCAGCCATTCTGTACTAGGAAATCTGGTCTGAAGTGCCGGGTGTGGAACCTCTGTATGCGGGACCCTAGGAGCACATGAAATTAGACAAAGCACAAAGGATAAAAAAGGTTAGACTTTATTTTATTGCCCAGATTCTATTTTTATCTCCCAGGGATTTTTAATGGGCTTTGCCTGGGACAAACCCCTCTTCTGCCTTTTGTCCTCTTCCTCATTCTTGGAGTGCTGAGGGTGCAGACCCTTCTTCTGTAACTGCTGAGTGCTGAGTTAGGAGCCCTTATACCCGTGGGCGAGGGTCAGAACTTCTCCCCAGCAGCCTCTAGGTGACGTTGATTGTCCCCAGGCCTCCAGCCTCCCTGTTCATCTGCCTGAGCACGAGCATTGGAAGTGTTATAGATTCTAATGACCTTTAAGGGTCCGGGAAGGAAATGTGCAGTGACGCTGTGAGGTCCACTTTCACCCCGCCACACATTTGTTCAGACACTTTAGGCTGACCGTTTCTGCCAGCCTAGATGCTCTGACTAGTAGTCTGCACTTTCTTCAATTAGGCCTCTGAATTAACGTAAAAACAGCACCAGGTGTCAGGACCCTGCCTGCTCAACTCCCGGACAGTCCAGGGTCAGTTGTGATGAAGGACCATGATGGCCACTGAGTCAACAGCCTTTTGAAGTAAACAGGAGTCCAGCCGGTCTTACTGGTCACCATCATCACGGTGTCTGTAGGCTTTTCTATGGTGACAGCGTGATATACGGTTCCCCTGCCAAGATTATTACCTCCCCTCTGGGTGCAGTAAGTCCTGCAAGCAGTAGTCTACTCTTTTGTGACACACTCTTGTTGTTTTATGAGAGAAACTCCAGGTCAAGTGATGGTCACATGTGTCGTCATGGTGCCCCGTTGCCCCCGGATATCTCTCTGGATGTTGGAGTAGGAGGGCTTCCTCACTGGAGGTCAGTGTGCCCACGGAGCAAACCCTGCAACTTCAGGGCATGGTTGGGGGTTAGGAACACCACGTGGGGTCCTTTTCCCTTAGGAGGGAGGTGGCCTTTTGGGCTGCTGATTTCCAGGTTTTTAGATACCGCCAGTATGTTGGCCAGATGTTGCAGTGGGCCAAGCCCCTTGGTGACTATAGTTTATCCTACCTGGATGGCATTCTTGCATTGTTCCATTTCAAGTGGTCCCAGGTTTTGCACTAATACTCCAATGGCAATTCACCTTTCACCAGGAATGTAAAGGTCAAAGGGTTTAGCTAAATTAGGGAGTTCCAGGGCAAGGGTCTGAATTGACTGCTCTTTCCATTCTTGAAAGGCCACTTCTGGATTCTATTCAAAAGGATCATCATCTTTTCCTTTCAGTGTTTCATATAGAGGCCCAGCTAGTAGACTGTAGTTAGGGATCCAGAAGCAGCAAACTCTGGCCTCCCCAGGAACCCCTAAGCTGTCTTCTAGTTTTAGAAAGGGGTAAGGCTGTAAATTGTTTCTTCCCTTTCCTGGGATGAGCTTCTCCGACCTTCTGTGAGAATGAAGCCCAGGCAGGTCACCGTAGTCTGTGATATTTGAGCTTTTTCTTGGACAACTTCTATCCTTTATTGGCTTGGTAGTTCAGAGGCCTCCTTAGTAGGGCTGGTGATCAGAATGTCGTCAGCATATTGAAGGAGTGTTTCCTTTTCCAGAGGTAGAACTTTTACGTCTTTAGCTAAGCTTTCCCCAAAGATGGTGTGGGAATTTTTGAACACTTGGGGCAAGACGGCCTGGATGTATTGTTTTAGTTGTATGTTGAGTCCTGCCACTTACAAGCCAAAATTTCTTGTGACTCTGGGACTAATGGCATACAAAAGAAGACATCATTGAAGACTAATACAGAATACCGTCTCCTGGTGGTTGGTAGAATGACCAGCAGGGTGTAGGAATTAGGAACTACTGGAGGTATATACTCGGTGGCTTCACTGACGATCCTGACATCTTTACCAGGCCCCTGGCAGCCCATGGGGCTCTCGTGGTCAGGCCAATCTCAGGATATGGAGCTCACCTGGGCAGGTACCCCACCTCCACACCAGCCCATGGGGCTCTCATGGTCAGGCCCATCCCAGGATATGGGGTTCCCTGGGCAGGTCCCCTGCAGCCCATGGGGCTCTCGTGGTCAGCTCCCTCCCAGGATACAGAGCTACACTTGCAGGTACTGTGGCAGGGCAGGGCACACAGGAACCGTGCACATTGCCCTCATTGCAGAGCACTCTCAGCTCACCTGTCACTCAGATCTGACACAGAGCACCTCAGAGCAGGACTTGAACTAACAAATAGCAACTCCGACAGGTCTGTGACCCTGGGCATCACTCTGTACGGCCTGCCACCACCTGGTCTTCCAGAGACTTCCACTGCACCCGGGGCACCAGGCCTCTGTCTCCACCCACCACCCACCCCTCCTCTCCCTGACTCCTGGGGTCCTCTTATTAGGCCAGGGTTTTCTTGAAGCTGTCTCCCACTCATGGGCCAGATAAAATGATTAGAATACAAGCCAGAGCTGCAGCCCATTGTCTATCCTGACTCTCAAGAGCCCACACCTGTTCCTTGGACCTGGCCGATTCAGCAAGTTCCATTTTCTGCAACTGTGAGACCCTGAGGGGTGATGATTGGCTGACCTGGGCAGCCTGACCATGCCGGCCAGCCCTCCCCAGGTGTGCCTGTTTTGAGATCAATATAAACACCGCTCCAGGCAGCAAGAACCCCTGCAGCTGTGCCTGACGCCATTTTCTCTGCCCTGTCAGCAGTCTCGGGGCTGGGCTGGTGGGAGGGAGTGACAGGTCACGGCGTTGTGGGTGGCCCAGTGTGAGTGGGGCTCTGCTGGACTTTCTGCAGCAGTTGTCAAGATGCCACCTGCTAAAGAAGAGGATGTGTCACCCATACCTGGCGCTGGAATTTCTCCCTGGGCAGACGTGAGGAAGGAAGAAATCAGTGGGGGCCGGGACAGGAGGGGTATCTCAGGCAGGGAAATGGAAAGCTTCCAGAAGAGCACCCAGGGCCAGGACCATCCTGGCTGGCCTGCAGGCACCAAGTTGGCTGGCATGCAATCACTCGTGTGGCTCCATTGCCCTTCCTCTAGGCTTTCAAGTCCTTGAACATATTCAGGTGTTTTATCTGGGAAGGGTGGGAACATTTCAGCAGCAGCTGGCCTGGGGCTCGGACCACGTTTACTCACAGATGCCTCAGCACGGTCCCCCAGCTTTGCAATGAGGACGCTTGTTGCGTGGGGCCTGCTGGCTGTATGGGAGATGATTCCCCACCACTGACCAACTTCAGAATTGTTTACAACTGGAGCAAGTGTCCTGATACGGTTTTCCTCTGTGTAACTTGTGGATTCTGTTTGTTTTTTCTATTTTTCGTTTTTGGTTCAAGGTAGATTTCATTCCTCTTTTTTGCATTTACAAATATAAGCATAGAAATAATTTATTCATATAAATACATGTATGTGGAGGGAAGAATATTTTTTCTGTTTTACTTTTTAATTTTATTTTTTTTAATTTTTAATCTTATTTTTTATACAGCAGGTTCTTATTTGTTATCTATTTTATACATATAAATGTATACATGTCAATCCCAATCTCTCAACTCTTCACACCACCATCCCCCCAACAGCTTTCTGCCCTTGGTGCAGATTTCCTTTACAGGCTTGCTTGGTTGGCCATCAAGGGTGTATGCGTTTTTTCCTGAATATATTCAGGAAAAAATGCATACGCCCTTTTTGGCAAAGTGCATCATTGTCGACATTCTGCCTCATTTCCTATGCTTTAAGTGCAATTCCAGTCTACCCCCTGAAATAGTTTTCCTCAAATGCTGCCCACCTTTCCAGTCCTCTTCGCAGACTTACTCCAATATATTTTTGGACGATAGCTGTCATTCATAACTCTGCAGGTTTGTGAATTAGAGTGCCCCTTAGCTCCTTTCTTCAACTCGCTTTCTTGTGAGCTGGCCGAAAACCGCAGGAATGCTTCAGGCGCTAATCTGTTTCTGGCAGGGCACGCTGACCCTTTGGTTAATTCCTCTTCCTGGTGGGAAATGGTCGTTACACTTGCCCGTGCAGGCACCTACAGCTAGTCTCTCATTGGTTCTCCCTATTCCTGTTCATCTTGCTCAGAAATTGCAAACTGTGCTGAACAGGATGTTAAAGGCATTGACTCTCCAAGTGGGGAGAGTGTTAGTAAAGCGTCTGGAATGGTGAACCCGAGTACCAGGGCACAAAAACTGAGATGCATTTGAAAACGTTTCGCAATCACATGGTGGAATATACTCTGCGTTTCTCATGCATGTTTTAGCTGAAGGAAGAATCCCTTAAACCTGGAGAGTTGGGACCCATGGAATGGGTACCATGCAGTATGCCTTCAAACGGTCTGCATTTGCTCACCGAGCCTCACCAATGGTATCAGCGCGAAGGGTCCAGCCTTATGTCTCACCCAGCTCTGGGTGTAGATGTGGTAAATCCAGGTTGCATCACAAGCCCTGAATGAATTATTTAAGAATTGCTCTCTATTTCACTGTCATTGTGTTTTGTTTTTGAAATTTTTTTTGATAAAGGAAGTTATCCGATTTTCACTGCTGCGTTTAGGCCACTGTACACACGCTTGATTCTCTTACGGAGACATATAAATCCATGGGTTTTAAGATTCTTACTAGTCAGGTATATTCCGAGGCGTTGAATATGGGGTGTTGAGTTCATTTCGTTGAGCAAGGAGTAGGTCTTGTCTATTATATATTTGGCTTATGGAAAGATATCTGTGCTAATTTCAATCTCTGGTTTTATGCAGCACGCCAACTCACCTTTCCCCATAAGCAAGCGTAAGTTCGTTTTCTAAATTTGAGACCGTGTTCTGTTTTGTAGATCAGTTCATGTGTAGCCAAGTTTACATTCCATGTATTAGTGATAACTTATGATGTTTCTTTTTCTGTGTGACTTATTTCACGTAAAATCATCATACCTGAATCCATTCATTATGCCACTACTGGCCTGATGACATAGATATCATTGCTGAGTGATATTCCATTGTACATACGTACCACATCTTCTTTATCCATATTTCGATTTCTGGGATATTTAACTTGTATCGTAGACGAGGTTCTTGTAAACAGAGCCGTCCCAAACTTTGGGGTGGCTCTGTGTTTTTCATTTTAATGTCCCTAAGCTATAGGACCATAAGTGGAAGTGCCATAGGCTGTGTTGCTTTGTTTCCTACGTGTTTCCGGAAACACCATACAGTTCTCCAGAGTGGCTGTTGGCGGTTCACATCCCGCCCATCAGCATAACAAGGCTACATGTTCTCCATGGCCTGTCCTGCCTTTCTGGATTTTACACTTTTTTCAGATGGCCCTTTTGACCGGGGGGCAGTGAGGCTTCATTGTAGTGCAGATTTCCTTTACACGCTTGCTTGGTTGGCCAAAAAAGGCGTATGCGTTTTTTCCTGAATATATATATGGGGAGAGTGTTATTGACGGGTCTGGAATATTGAACCCTAGTACCAGGGGAAAAAAACTGAGATGCATTTGAAAACGAATCCAAATCACAAGGTGGACCATACTCTGGGTTTCCCATGCATGTTTTAGCTGAAGGAAGAATCCCTTAAACCTGGAGAGTTGGGACCCATGGAATGGGTACCATGCAGTATGACTTCAAATGTTCTGCATTTGCTCACCGAACCTCACCAATGCTATCAGCCCGAAGTGTCCAGCCTTATGTCTCACCCAGCTCTGGTTGAAGATGTGCTAAATCCAGGTTGTATCACAAGCCCTGAATGAATTATTTAAGAATTGCCCTCTATTTCAGTGTCATTGTGTTTTGTTTTTGAAATTTATTTTGATAATGGGATTTATCGGATTTTCACTGATGCGTTTAGGCCGCTGTACACACGCTTGATTCTCTTACGGAGACATATAAATCCATGGGTTTTAAGATCCTTACTAGTCAGGTATATTCCTAGGCGTTGAATATGGGGTGTTGACTCCATTTCGTTGAGCAAGGAGTAGGTCTTTTCTATTACATATTTGGTTTATGGAACAGTTTCTGTGCTAATATCAATCTCTGGTTTTATGCAGCACCCCAACTCACCTTTCCCCATAAGCAACCATCAGTTGGTTTTCTAAATTGGAGACCCTCTTCTGTTTTGTAATTCAGTTCATGTGTAGCCAAGTTTCATTTATTGTATTAGTGATATCTTATGATGTTCCTTTTTCTGTGTGACTTATTTCACGTAGAATCATTGTACCTGAATCCACTCATTACGCCACGACGGGCCAGATGACATAGCTTTCCTTGGTGACTGATATTCCATTGTACGTACGTACCACAACTTCTTTATCCATTTTTCGCTTTCTGGGATATTTAACTTGTACCGTAGAAGAGGTTCTTGTAAACAGAGCCATCTGAAACTTTGGCTTGGCTGTGTGTTTTTGATTTAAATTTCCCTAAGCTATAGGACCATAAGTGGAAGTGCCGTAGGCTCTGTTGCTTTGTTTTTTAGGTGTTTCAGGAAACACCATACACTTCTCCAGAGTGGCTGTTGGCAATTTACATCCCGCCCATCAGCATAACAAGGCTCCCTGTTCTCCATGGCCTGTGCTGCCTTTCTGGATTTTACACTTTTTTCAGATGGCCCTTTTGACCGGGGGGCAGTGAGACTTCATTGTAGTGCAGATTTCTTTAACATGCTTGCTTGGTTGGCCAAAAAGGGCGTATGCGTTTTTTCCTGAATATATTCAGGAAAAAACGCATACGCCCTTTTTGGCCAAGTGCATCATTGTCGACGTTCTGCCTCTTTTCCTATGCTTTAAATGCAATTCCAGTCTACCCCCTGAAATCGTTTTCCTGCAATTCTGCCCCGCTTTCAAGTCCTCTTCGCAGGCTTCCTTCAATATATTTTTGGACGATAGCTGTCATTTATAACTCTGCAGGTTTGTGAGTTACAGTGCCCCGGAGCTCCTTTCTTCAAATCGCTTTCTTGTGAGCTGGCCGCAAACTCGCAGGGTTGCTTCAGGCCCTAATCTGGTTCCGGCACGGCATGCTGAACGTTTGGTTAATTCCTCTTCCTGGTGGGAAATGAGCGTTAAATTTGCCCGTGCAGACACCTACAGCTAGTCTCTCATTGGTTCTCCCTATTCCTGTTCATCTTGCGCAGAAATTGCAAACTGTGCCAAACAGGAGGTTAAAGGCACTGACTCTCCAAGTGGGGAGAGTGTTAGTAAAGGATCTGGAATTGTGAACCCGAGTAAAAGGGGACGAAAACTGAGATGCATTTGAAAACGTTTCCCGGTCACACGGTGCACCATACTGTGGGTTTCCCATGCATGTTTTAGCTGAAGGAAGAATCGCTTAAACCTGGAGAGTAAGGACCCATGGAATGGGTACCATGCAGTATGACTTCAAATGGTCTGCATTTGCTCATCGAACCTCACCAACGCTATCAGCCCGAAGTATCCAACCTTATGTCTCACTCAGCTCTGGGTGTAGATGAGGTAAATCCAGGTTGCATCACAAGACCTGAATGAATTATTTAAGAATTGCTCTCTATTTCACTGTCATTGTGTTTTGTTTTTGTAAATCATTTTGATAATGGGATTTATCGGATTTTCTCTGCTGCCTTCATGCAGCTGTACACACGCTTGATTCTCTTATGGAGACATATAAATCCATGGGTTTGAAGATTCTTACTAGTCAGGTGTATTCCTAGGCGTTGAATATGGGGTGTTTAGCCCATTTCGTTGAGCAAGGGGTAGGTCTTGACTATTACATATTTGACGTATGGAATGGTATCTGTGCTAATTTCTATCTCTGGTTTTATGCAGCACCCCAACTCACCTTTCCCCTTAAGCAAACATAAGTTGGTTTTCTAAATTTGAGACACTGTTCTGTTTTGTAATTCAGTTCATGTGTAGCCAAGATTACATTCGGTGTATTAGAGATAACTTATGATGTTTCATTTTCTGTGTGACTTATTTCTCTTAGAATCATCGTACCTGAATCCACTCATTATGCCACGACGGGCCAGATGACATAGATTTCCTTGGTGAGTGATATTCCATTGTAAGTACGTACCACAACTTCTTTATCCATTTTTCGCTTTCTGGGATATTTAACTTGTACCGTAGACGAGGTTCTTGTAAACAGCGCCGTCTGAAACTTTGGGGTGGCTGTGTGTTTTTGATTTTCATTTCCCTAAGCTATAGGACCATAAGTGGAAGTGCCGTAGGCTCTGTTGCTTTGTTTTTTAGGTGTTTCAGGAAACACCATACACTTCTCCAGAGTGGCTGTTGGCAATTTACATCCCGCCCATCAGCATAACAAGGCTCGCTGTTCTCCATGGCCTGTGCTGCCTTTCTGGATTTTACACTTTTTTCAGATGGCCCTTTTGACCGGGGGGCAGTGAGACTTCATTGTAGTGCAGATGTCTTTAACATGCTTGCTTGGTTGGCCAAAAAGGGCGTATGCGTATATTCCGGAAAAAACGCATACGCCCTTTTTGCCAAGTGCATCATTGTCGACGTTCTGCCTCCTTTCCTATGCTTTAAATGCAATTCCAGTCTACCCCCTGAAATCGGTTTCCTGCAATTCTGCCCCGCTTTCAAGTCCTCTTCGCAGCCTTCCTTCAATATATTTTTGGACGATAGCTGTCATTTACAACACTGCAGGTTTTGAATTACAGTGACCCGGAGCTCCTTTCTTCAAATCGCTTTCTTGTGAGATGGCCGCAAACCCTCAGGATTGCTTCAGGCCCTAATCTGGTTCCGGCACAGCATGCTGAGCCTTCGGTTAATTCCTCTTCCTGGTGGGAAATGAGCGTTAAATTTGCCCGTGCAGACACCTACAGCTAGTCTCTCATTGGTTCTCCCTATTCCTGTTCATCTTGCGCAGAAATTGCAAACTGTGCCAAACAGCAGGTTAAAGGCACTGACTCTCCAAGTGGGGAGAGTGTTAGTAAAGGGTCTGGAATTGTGAACCCGAGTAAAAGGGAACAAAAACTGAGATGCATTTGAAAACGTTTCCCGGTCACACGGTGCACCATACTGTGGGTTTCCCATGCATGCTTTAGCTGAAGGAAGAATCGCTTAAACCTGGAGAGTTGGGACCCATGGAATGGGTACCATGCAGTATGACTTCAAATGGTCTGCATTTGCTCATCGAACCTCACCAATGCTATCAGCCCGAAGTGTCCAACCTTATGTCTCACTCAGCTCTGGGTGTAGATGAGGTAAATCCAGGTTGCATCACAAGCCCTGAATGAATTATTTAAGAATTGCTCTCTATTTCACTGTCATTGTGTTTTGTTTTTGTAATTCATTTTGATAATAGGATTTATCGGATTTTCTCTGCTGCATTCATGCAGCTGTACACACGCTTGATTCTCTTATGGAGACATATAAATCCATGGGTTTGAAGATTCTTACTAGTCAGGTGTATTCCTAGGCGTTGAATATAGGGTGTTTAGCCCATTTCGTTGAGCAAGGGGTAGGTCTTGACTATTACATATTTGACATATGGAATGGTATCTGTGCTAATTTCTATCTCTGGTTTTATGCAGCACCCCAACTCACCTTTCCCCTTAAGCAAACATAAGTTGGTTTTCTAAATTTGAGACCCTGTTCTGTTTTGTATTTCAGTTCATGTGTAGCCAAGATTACATTCGGTGTGTTAGTGATATCTTATGATGTTTCATTTTCTGTGTGACTTATTTCACTTAGAATCATCGTACCTGAATCCACTCATTACGCCACGACGGGCCAGATGACATAGCTTTCCTTGGTGACTGATATTCCATTGTACGTACGTACCACAACTTCTTTATCCATTTTTCGCTTTCTGGGATATTTAACTTGTACCGTAGAAGAGGTTCTTGTAAACAGAGCCATCTGAAATTTTGGCTTGGCTGTGTGTTTTTGATTTAAATTTCCCTAAGCTATAGGACCATAAGTGGAAGTGCCGTAGGCTCTGTTGCTTTGTTTTTTAGGTGTTTCAGGAAACACCATACACTTCTCCATAGTGGCTGTTGGCAGTTCACATCCCGCCCATCAGCATAACAAGGCTCCCTGTTCTCCATGGCCTGTGCTGCCTTTCTGGATTTTACACGTTTTTCAGATGGCCCTTTTGACTGGGGGGCAGTGAGACTTCATTGTAGTGCAGATTTCTTTAACATGCTTGCTTGGTTGGCCAAAAAGGGCGTATGCGTTTTTTCCTGAATATATTCAGGAAAAAACGCATACGCCCTTTTTGGCCAAGTGCATCATTGTCGACGTTCTGCCTCTTTTCCTATGCTTTAAATGCAATTCCAGTCTACCCCCTGAAATCGTTTTCCTGCAATTTTGCCCCGCTTTCAAGTCCTCTTCACAGCCTTCCTTCAATATATTTTTGGATGATAGCTGTCACTTATAACTCTGCAGGTTTGTGAATTAGAGTGCCCCTGAGCTCCTTTCTTCAAATCGCTTTCTTTTGAGCTGGCCGCAAACCCGCAGGATTGCTTCAGGCCCTAATCTGGTTCGGGCACGGCATGCTGAGCGTTTGGTTAATTCCTCTGCCTGGTTGGAAATGAGCGTTAAATTTGCCCGTGCAGACACCTACAGCTAGTCTCTCATTGGTTCTCCCTATTCCTGTTCATCTTGCGCAGAAATTGCAAACTGTGCCAAACAGCAGGTTAAAGGCACTGACTCTCCAAGTGGGTAGAGTGTTAGTAAAGGGTCTGGAATTGTGAACCCGAGTAAAAGGGGACGAAAACTGAGATGCATTTGAAAACGTTTCCCGGTCACACGGTGCACCATACTGTGGGTTTCCCATGCATGTTTTAGCTGAAGGAAGAATCGCTTAAACCTGGAGAGTTGGGACCCATGGAATGGGTACCATGCAGTATGACTTCAAATGGTCTGCATTTGCTCTTCGAACCTCACCAATGCTATCAGCCCGAAGTGTCCAACTTTATGTCTCACTCAGCTCTGGGTGTAGATGAGGTAAATCCAGGTTGCATCACAAGCCCTGAATGAATTATTTAAGAATTGCTCTCTATTTCACTGTCATTGTGTTTTGTTTTTGTAATTCATTTTGATAATAGGATTTATCGGATTTTCTCTGCTGCCTTCATGCAGCTGTACACACGCTTGATTCTCTTATGGAGACATATAAATCGATGGGTTTGAAGATTCTTACTAGTCAGGTGTATTCCTAGGCATTGAATATAGGGTGTTTAGCCCATTTCGTTGAGCAAGGGGTAGGTCTTGACTATTACATATTTTTTTTTTTTTTTTTGCTGTACGCGGGCCTCTCAGTGTTGTAGCCTCTCCAGTTGTGGAGCACAGGCTCCGGACGCGCAGGCTCAACAGCCATGACTGACGGGGCCAGTAGCTCCACGGCATGTGGGATCCTCGCCCACCGGGACACGAACCCGCGTCCCCTGCATCGGCAGGCGGACTCTCAACCAGTGTGCCACCAGGGAAGCCCCCTTGACTATTACATATATGATGTATGGAATAGTATCTGTGCTAATTTCTATCTCTGGTTTTATGCAGCACCCCAACTCACCTTTCCCCTTAAGCAAACATAAGTTGGTTTTCTAAATTTGAGACCCTGTTCTGTTTTGTAATTCAGTTCCTGTGTAGCCAAGATTATATTCGGTGTATTAGTGATATCTTATGATGTTTCATTTTCTGTGTGACTTATTTCTCTTAGAATCATCGTACCTGAATCCACTCATTATGCCACGACCGGCCTGATGACATAGATTTCATTGCTGAGTGATATTCCATTGTACGTACGTACCACAACATCTTTATCCATTTTTCGCTTTCTGGGATAATTAACTTGTACCGTAGAAGAGGTTCTTGTAAACAGAGCCGTCTGAAACTTTGGGGTGGCTGTGTGTTTTTTATTTTAATTTCCCTAAGCTATAGGACCATAAGTGGAAGTGCCGTAGGCTCCGTTGCTTTGTTTTTTAGGTGTTTCAGGAAACACCATACACTTCTCCAGAGTGGCTGTTGGCAATTTACATCCCACCCATCAGCATAACAAGACTCCCTGTTCTCCATGGCCTGTGCTGCATTTCTGGATTTTACACTTTTTTCAGATGGCCCTTTTGACCGGGGGGCAGTGAGACTTCATTGTAGTGCAGATTTCTTTAACATGCTTGCTTGGTTGGCCAAAAAGTGCGTATGCGTTTTTTCCTGAATATATTCAGGAAAAAACGCATACGCCCTTTTTGGCCAAGTGCATCATTGTTGACGTCCTGCCTCTTTTCCTATGCTTTAAATGCAATTCCAGTCTACCCCCTGAAATCGTTTTCCTGCAATTCTGCCCCGCTTTCAAGTCCTCTTCGCAGCCTTCCTTCAATATATTTTTGGACGATAGCTGTCATTTATAACTCTGCAGGTTTGTGAATTACAGTGCCCCTGAGCTCCTTTCTTCAAATCGCTTTCTTGTGAGCTGGCCGCAAACCCGCAGGATTGCTTCAGGCCCTAATCTTTTTCCAGCATGGAATGCTGAGCCTTTGGTTAATTCGTCTTTCTGGTGGGAAATGTGCATTAAATTTGCCCGTGCAGACACCTACAGCTAGTCTCTCATTGGTTCTCCCTATTCCTGTTCATCTTGCGCAGAAATTGCAAACTGTGCCAAACAGGAGGTTAAAGGCCCTGACTCTCCAAGTCTGGAGAGTGTTAGAAAAGGGTCTGGAATTGTGAACCCGAGTAAAAGGGGACGAAAATTGAGATGCCTTTGAAAACGTTTCCTGGTGACACGGTGCACCATACTGTGGGCTTCCCATGCATGCTTTAGCTGAAGGAAGAATCGCTTAAACCTGGAGAGTTGGGACCCATGGAATGGGTACCATGCAGTATGACTTCAAATGGTCTGCATTTGCTCATCGAACCTCACCAGTGGTATCACCCCGAAGTGTCCAACCTTATGTCTCACTCAGCTCTGGGTGTAGATGAGGTAAATCCAGGTTGCATCACAAACCCTGAATGAATTATTTAAGAATTGCTCTCTATTTCCCTGTCATTGTGTTTTGTTTTTGTAATTCATTTTGATAATAGGATTTATCGGATTTTCTCTGCTGCCTTCATGCAGCTGTACACATGCTTGATTCTCTTATGGAGACATATAAATCCATGGTTTTGAAGATTCTTACTAGTCAGGTGTATTCCTAGGCGTTGAATATAGGGTGTTTAGCCCATTTCGTTGAGCAAGGGGTAGGTCTTGACTATTACATTTTTTTTTTTTTTTTTTGCTGTACGCGGGCCTCTCAGTGTTGTGGCCTCTCCCGTTGCGGAGCACAGGCTCCGGACGCGCAGGCTCAACGGCCATGACTCACGGGGCCAGTAGCTCCGCGGCATGTGGGATCCTCTCGGACCGGGGGACGAACCCGCGTCCCCTGCATCGGCAGGCGAACTCTCAACCAGTGCGCCACCAGGGAAGCCCCCTTGACTATTACATATATGACGTATGGAATGGTATCTGTGCTAATTTCTATCTCTGGTTTTATGCAGCACCCCAACTCACCTTTCCCCTTAAGCAAACATAAGTTGGTTTTCTAAATTTGAGACCCTGTTCTGTTTTGTAATTCAGTTCATGTGTAGCCAAGATTACATTCGGTGTATTAGTGATATCTTATGATGTTTCATTTTCTGTGTGACTTATTTCTCTTAGAATCATCGTACCTGAATCCACTCATTATGCCACGACGGGCCAGATGACATAGATTTCATTGGTGAGTGATATTCCATTGTACGTACGTACCACAACTTCTTTATCCATTTTTCACTTTCTGGGATATTTAACTTGTACCGTTGACGAGGTTCTTGTAAACAGAGCCGTCTGAAACTTTGGGGTGGCTGTGTGTTTTTTATTTTAATTTCCCTAAGCTATAGGACCATAAGTGGAAGTGCCGTAGGCTCTGTTGCTTTGTTTTTTAGGTGTTTCAGGAAACACCATACACTTCTGCAGAGTGGCTGTTGGCAATTTACATCCCACCGATCAGCATAACAAGGCTCCCTGTTCTCCATGGCCTGTGCTGCATTTCTGGATTTTACACTTTTTTAGATAGCCCCTTTGACCGGGGGGCAGTGAGACTTCATTGTAGTGCAGATTTCTTTAACATGCTTGCTTGGTTGGCCAAAAAGGGCGTATGCGTTTTTTCCTGAATATATTCAGGAAAAAACGCATACGCCCTTTTTGGCCAAGTGCATCATTGTCGACGTTCTGCCTCTTTTCCTATGCTTTAAATGCAATTCCCGTCTACCCCATGAAATCGTTTTCCTGAAATTCTGCCCCGCTTTCAAGTCCTCTTCGCAGCCTTCCTTCAATATATTTTTGGACGATAGCTGTCATTTATAACTCTGCAGGTTTGTGAATTACAGTGCCCCTGAGCTCCTTTCTTCAAATCGCTTTCTTGTGAGCTGGCCGCAAACCCGCAGGATTGCTTCAGGCCCTAATCTGGTTCCGGCACGGCATGCTGAGCGTTTGGTTAAATCCTCTTCCTGGTTGGAAATGAGCGTTAAATTAGCCCCTGCAGACACCTACAGCTAGTCACTCATTGGTTCTCCCTATTCCTGTTCATCTTGCGCAGAAATTGCAAAGTGTGCGAAACAGGAGGTTAAAGGCACTGACTCTCCAAGTGGGGAGAGTGTTAGTAAAGGGTCTGGAATTGTGAACCCGAGTAAAAGAGGACAAAAACTGAGATGCATTTGAAAACGTTTCCCGGTCACATGGTGCACCATACTGTGGGTTTCCCATGCATGGTTTAGCTGAAGGAAGAATCGCTTAAACCTGGAGAGTTGGACCCATGGAATGTGTACCATGTATTATGACTTCAAAAGGTCTGCATTTGCTCATCGAACCTCACCAATGCTATCAGCCCGAAGGGTCCAACCTTATGTCTCACTCAGCTCTGGGTTTAGATGAGGTAAATCCAGGTTGCATAACAAGCCCTGAATGAGTAATTTAAGAATTGCTCTCTATTTCACTGTCATTGTGTTTTGTTTTTGTAATTCATTTTGATAATAGGATTTATCGGATTTTCTCTGCTGCCTTCATGCAGCTGTACACACGCTTGATTCTCTTATGGAGACATGTAAATCCATGGGTTTGAAGAGTCTTACTAGTCAGGTGTATTCCTGGGCTTTGAATATAGGGTGTTTAGCCCATTTCGTTGAGCAAGGGGTAGGTCTTGACTATTACATATTTGACGTATGGAATGGTATCTGTGCTAATTTCTATCTCTCGTTTTATGCAGCACCCCAACTCACCTTTCCCCTTAAGCAAACATTAGATGGTTTTCTAAATTTGAGACCCTGTTCTGTTTTGTAATTCAGTTCATGTGTAGCCAAGATTACATTCGGTGTATTAGTGATATCTTATGATGTTTCATTTTCTGTGTGACTTTTTTCACTTAGAAACATCGTACCTGAATCCACTCATTATGCCACGACGGGCCAGATGACATAGATTTCATTGGTGACTGATATTCCATTGTACGTACGTACCACAACTTCTTTATTCATTTTTCGCTTTCTGGGATATTTAACTTGTACCGTAGACGAGGTTCTTGTAAACAGAGCCATCTGAAACTTTGGCGTGGCTGTGTGTTTTTGATTTTAATTTCCCTAAGCTATAGGACCATAAGTGGAAGTGCCGTAGGCTCCGTTGCTTTGTTTTTTAGGTGTTTCAGGAAACACCATACACTTCTCCAGAGTGGCTGTTGGCAATTTACATCCCACCCATCAGCATAACAAGGCTCCCTGTTCTCCATGGCCTGTGCTGCATTTCTGGATTTTACACTTTTTTCACATGGCCCTTTTGACCGGGGGGCAGTGAGACTTCATTGTAGTGCAGATTTCTTTGATATGCTTGCTTGGTTGGCCAAAAAGTGCTTATGCGTTTTTTCCTGAATATATTCAGGAAAATTCGCATACGCCCTTTTTGGCCAAGTGCATCATTGTCGACGTTCTGCCTCTTTTCCTATGCTTTAAATGCAATTCCCGTCTACCCCCTGAAATCGTTTTCCTGCAATTCTGCCCCGCTTTCAAGTCCTCTTCGCAGCCTTCCTTCAATATATTTTTGGACGATAGCTGTCATTTATAACTCTGCAGGTTTGTGAATTACAGTGCCCCTGAGCTCCTTTCTTAAAATCGCTTTCTTGTGAGCTGGCCGCAAACTCGCAGGGTTGCTTCAGGCCCTAATCTTGTTCCGGCACGGCATGCTGAGCCTTTGGTTAATTCCCCTTCCTGGTGGGAAATGAGCGTTAAATTTGCCCCTGCAGACACCTACAGCTAGTCTCTCACTGGTTCTCCCTATTCCTGTTCATCTTGCGCAGAAATTGCAAACTGTCCCAAACAGGAGGTTAAAGGCACTGACTCTCCAAGTGGGGAGAGTTTTAGTAAAGGGTCTGGAATAGTGAACCCGAGTAAAAGGGGACAAAAACTGAGATGCATTTGAAAACGTTTCCCGGTCACACGCTGCACCATACTGTGTGTTTCCCATGCATGCTTTAGCTGAAGGAAGAATCGCTTAAACCTGGAGAGTTGGGACCCATGGAATGGGTACCATGCAGTATGACTTCAAATGGTCTGCATTGGCTCATCGAACCTCACCAATGGTATCAGCCCGAAGTGTCCAACCTTATGTCTCACTCAGCTCTGGGTGTAGATGAGGTAAATCCAGGTTGCATCACAAGCCCTGAATGAATTATTTAAGAATTGCTCTCTATTTCACTGTCCTTGGGGTTTGTTTGTGTAATTCATTTTGGTAATGGGATTTATCGGATTTTCTCTGCTGCAGTCATGCCGCTGTACACACGCTTCATTCTCTTACGGAGACATATAAATCCATGGGTTTGAAGATTCTTACTAGTCAGGTGTATTCCTAGGCGTTGAATATGGGGTGTTTAGTCCATTTCGTTGAGCAAGGGGTAGGTCTTGACTATTACATATTTGGCTTATGGAAAGGTATCTGTGCTAATTTCTATCTCTGGTTTTATGCAGCACCCCAACTCACCTTTCCCCTTAAGCAAGCATAAGTTGCTTTTCTAAATTTGAGACCCTGTTCTGTTTTGTAATTCAGTTCATGTGTAGCCAAGTTTACGTTCCGTGTATTAGTGATATCCTATGATGTTTCATTTTCTGTGTGACTTATTTCACTTAGAATCATCGTATCTGAATCCACTCATTATGCCGCGACGGGCCTGATGACATAGATTTCATTGCTGAGTGATATTCCATTGTACGTACGTACAAGAACTTCTTTATCCATTTTTCACATTCTGCGATATTAAACTTGTACAGTAGATGAGGTTCTTGTAAACAGAGCCGTCCGACACTTTGGGGTGGCTGTGTGTTTTTGATTTTAATTTCCCTAAGCTATAGGACCATAAGTGGAAGTGCCGTAGGCTCCGTAGCTTTGTTTTTTTGGTGTTCCCGGAAACACCATACACTTCTCCAGAGTGGCTGTTGGCAATTTACATCCCGCCCATCAGCATAACAAGGCTCCCTGATCTCCATGGCCTGTGCTGCCTTTCTGGATTTTCCACTATTTTCAGATGGCCGTTATGACTGGGGAGCAGTGAGACTTCATTGTAGTGCAGATTTCTTTAACATGCTTGCTTGGTTGTCCAAAAAGGGCGTATGCGTTTTTTCCGAAATATATTCAAGAAAAAACGCATACGCCCTTTTTGGCCAAGAGCATCATTGTCGACGTTCTGCCTTTTTTCCTATGCTTTAAATGCAATTCCCGTCTACCCCCTGAAATCGTTTTCCTGCAAATCTGTCCTGCTTACAAGTCGTCTTTGCAGACTTCCTTCAATATATTTTTGGACGATAGCTGTCATTTATAACTCTGCAGGTTTGTGAGTTACAGTGCCCCTGAGCTCATTTCTTCAACTCGCTATCTTGTGAGCTGGCCGCAAACCCGCAGGATTGCTTCAGGCCCTAATGTGGTTCCGGCACGGCATGCTGAGCCTTTGATTAATTCCTTTTCCTGCTGTGAAATGAGCGTTAAGTTTGCCCGTGCAGACACCTACAGCTAGTCTCTCACTGGATCTCCCTCTTCCTGTTCATCTTGCGCAGAAATTGCAAACTGTGCCCAACAGGAGTTTAAAGGCACTGACTCTCCAAGTGGGGAGAGTGTTAGTAAAGTGTCTGGAATGGTGAACCCGAGTAAAAGGGGACGAAAACTGAGATGCATTTGAAAACGTTTGTCTGTCACACGGTGCACCATTCTGTGGGTTTCACATGCATGTTTTAGCTGAAAGAAGAATCCCATAACATGGAGATTTGGGACCCATAGAATGGGTACCATGCAGTATGACTTCAAAGGGTCTGCATTTGCTCATCGAACCTCACCAATGCTATCAGCCCAAAGTGCCCAACCTTATGTCTCACTCAGCTCTGGTTGTAGATGTGGTAAATCCAGGTTGCATCACAAGCCCTGAATGAATTATTTAAGAATTGCTCTCTATTTCACTGTCCTTGGGTTTTGTTTGTGTAATTCATTTTGATAATGGGATTTATCGGATTTTCTCTGCTGCATTCATGCCGCTGTACACACGCTTCATTCTCTTACAGAGACATATAAATCCGTGGGTTTGAAGATTCTTACTAGTCAGGTGTATTCCTAGGCGTTGAATATGGGGTGTTTAGTCCATTTCGTTGAGCAAGGGGTAGGTCTTGACTATTACATATTTGGCTTATGGAAAGGTATCTGTGCTAATTTCTATCTCTGGTTTTATGCAGCACCCCAACTCACCTTTCCCCTTAAGCAAGCATAAGTTGGTTTTCTAAATTTGAGACCCTGTTCTGTTTTGTAATTCAGTTCATGTGTAGCCAAGTTTACATTCCGTGTATTAGTGATATCTTATGATGTTTCATTTTCTGTGTGACTTATTTCCCTTAGAATCATCGTACCTGAATCCACTCATTATGGGGCGACTGGCCTTATGACATAGATTTCATTGCTGAGTGATATTCCATTGTACGTACGTACAAGAACTTCTTTATCCATTTTTCACATTCTGGGATATTTAACTTGTACCGTAGACGAGGTTCTTGTAAACAGAGCCGTCCGACATTTTGGGGTGGCTGTGTGTTTTTGATTTTAATTTCCCTAAGCTATAGGACCATAAGTGGAAGTGCCGTAGGCTCCGTAGCTTTGTTTTTTCGGTGTTCCGGGAAACACCATACACTTCTCCAGACTGGCTGTTGGCAATTTACATCCCGCCCATCAGCATAACAAGGCTCCCTGTTCTCCATGGCCTGTGCTGCCTTTCTGGATTTTACACTTTTTTCAGATGGCCCTTTTGACCGGGGGTCAGTGAGACTTCATTGTAGTGCAGATTTCTTTAACGTGCTTGCTTGGTTGGCCAAAAAGGGCGTATGCGTTTTTTCCTGAATATATTCAGGAAAAAAAGCATACGCCCTTTTTGGCCAAGAGCATCATTGTCGACGTTCTGCCTCTTTTCCTATGCTTTAAATGCAATTCCCGTCTACCCCCTGAAATCGTTTTCCTGCAAATCTGTCCCGCTTACAAGTCGTCTTCGCAGCCTTCCTTCAATATATTTTTGGACGATAGCTGTCATTTATAACTCTGCAGGTTTGTGAGTTACAGTGCCCCTGAGCTCCTTTCTTCAACTCGCTATCTTGTGAGCTGGCCGCAAACCCACAGGATTGCTTCAGGCCCTAATCTGGTTCCGGCACGGCATGCTGAGCCTTTGGTTAATTCCTCTTCCTGGTGGGAAATGAGCATTAAATTTGCCCTTGCAGACACCTAGAGCTAGTCTCTCATTCGTTCTCCCTATTCCTTTTCATCTTGCGCAGAAATTGCAAACTGTGCCCAACAGGACGTTAAAGGCACTGACTCTCCAAGTGGGGAGAGTGTTCGTAAAGTGTCTGGAATGGTGAACCCGAGTAAAAGGGGACGAAAACTGAGATGAATTTGAAAACGTTTGCCAGTCACACGGTGCACCATACTGTGGGATTCCCATGCATGTTTTAGCTGAAGGAAGAATCCCTTAAACTTGGAGAGTTGGGACGCATGGAATGGGTGCTATGCTGTATGACTTCAAAGGGTCTGCATTTGCTCATCGAACCTCACCAATGCTATCAGCCCGAAGTGCCCAACCTTATGTCTCACTCAGCTCTGGGTGTAGATGTGGTAAATCCAGGTTGCATCACAAGCCCTGAATGAATTATTTAAGAATTGCTCTCTATCTCACTGTCCCTGGGTTTTGTTTGTGTAATTCATTTTGATAATGGGATTTATCGGATTTTCTCTGCTGCATTCATGCCGCTGTACACACGCTTCATTCTCTTACGGAGACATATAAATCCATGGGTTTGAAGATTCTTACTAGTCAGGTGTATTGCTAGGCGTTGAATATGGGGTGTTTAGTCCATTTCGTTGAGCAAGGGGTAGGTCTTGACTATTACATATTTGGCTTATGGAAAGGTATCTGTGCTAATTTCTATCTCTGGTTTTATGCAGCACCCCAACTCACCTTTCCCCTTAAGCAAGCATAAGTTGGTTTTCTAAATTTGAGACCCTGTTCTGTTTTGTAATTCAGTTCATGTGTAGCCAAGTTTACATTCCGTGTAGTAGTGATATCTTATGATGTTTCATTTTCTGTGTGACTTATTTCCCTTAGAATCATCGTACCTGAATCCACTCATTATGCCCCGACCGGCCTGATGACATAGATTTCATTGCTGAGTGATATTCCAGTGTACGTACGTACCACAACATCTTTATCCATTTTTCACATTCTGGGATATTTAACTTGTACCGTAGACGAGGTTCTTGTAAACAGAGCCGTCCGACACTTTGGGGTGGCTATGTGTTTTGATTTTAATTTCCCTAAGCTATAGGACCATAAGTGGAAGTGCCGTAGGCTCCGTTGCTTTGTTTTTTCGGTGTTCCGGGAAACACCATACACTTCTCCCCAGTGGCTGTTGGCAATTTACATCCCGCCCATCAGAATAACAAAGCTCCCTGTTCTCCATGGCCTGTGCTGCCTTTCTGGATTTTACACTTTTTTCAGATGGCCCTTTTGACAGGGGGGCAGTGAGACTTCATTGTAGTGCAGATTTATTTAACGTGCTTGCTTGGTTGGCCAAAAAGGGTGTATGCGTTTTTTCCTGAATATATTCAGGAAAAAACGCATACGCCCTTTTTGGCCAAGAGCATCATTGTCGACGTTCTGCCTCTTTTCCTATGCTTTAAATGCAATTCCCGTCTACCCCCTGAAATCGTTTTCCTGCAAATCTGTCCCGCTTACAAGTCGTCTTCGCAGCCTTCCTTCAATATATTTTTGGACGATAGCTGTCATTTATAACACTGCAGGTTTGTGAGTTACAGTGCCCCTGAGCTCCTTTCTTCAACTCGCTATCTTGTGAGCTGGCCGCAAACCCACAGGATTGCTTCAGGCCCTAATCTGGTTCCGGCACGGCATGCTGAGCCTTTGGTTAATTCCTCTTCCTGGTGGGAAATGAGCGTTAAATTTGCCCTTGCAGACACCTAGAGCTAGTCTCTCATTCGTTCTCCCTATTCCTTTTCATCTTGCGCAGAAATTGCAAACTGTGCCCAACAGGAGGTTAAAGGCACTGACTCTCCAAGTGGGGAGAGTGTTCGTAAAGGGTCTGGAATGGTGAACCCGAGTAAAAGGGGACGAAAACTGAGATGCATTTGAAAACGTTTGCCAGTCACACGGTGCACCATACTGTGGGTTTCCCATGCATGTTTTAGCTGAAGGAAGAATCCCTTAAACTTGGAGAGTTGGGACCCATGGAATGGGTACCATGCTGTATGACTTCAAAGGGTCTGCATTTGCTCATCGAACTTCACCAATGCTATCAGCCCGAAGTGCCCAACCTTATGTCTCACTCAGCTCTGGGTGTAGATGTGGTAAATCCAGGTTGCATCACAAGCCCTGAATGAATTATTTAAGAATTGCTCTCTATCTCACTGTCCTTGGGTTTTGTTTGTGTAATTCATTTTGATAATGGGATTTATCGGATTTTCTCTGCTGCATTCATACCGCTGTACACACGCTTCATTCTCTTACGGAGACATATAAATCCATGGGTTTGAAGATTCTTACTAGTCAGGTGTATTCCTAGGCGTTGAATATGGGGTGTTTAGTCCATTTCGTTGAGCAAGGTGTAGGTCTTGACTATTACATATTTGGCTTATGGAAAGGTATCTGTGCTAATTTCTATCTCTGGTTTTATGCAGCACCCCAACTCACCTTTCCCCTTAAGCAAGCATAAGTTGGTTTTCTAAATTTGAGACCCTGTTCTGTTTTGTAATTCAGTTCATGTGTAGCCAAGTTTACATTCCGTGTATTAGTGATATCTTATGATATTTCATTTTCTGTGTGACTTATTTCACTTAGAATATCGTACCTGAATCCACTCATTATGCCGCGACGGGCCTGATGACATAGATTTCATTGCTGAGTGATATTCCTTTGTACGTACGTACCACAACTTCTTTATCCATTTTTCACATTCTGGGATATTTAACTTGTACCGTAGACGAGGTTCTTGTAAACAGAGCCGTCCGACACTTTGGGGTGGCTGTGTGTTTTTGATTTTAATTTCCCTAAGCTATAGGACCATAAGTGGAAGTGCCGTAGGCTCCGTAGCTTTGTTTTTTCGGTGTTCCGGGAAACACCATACACTTCTCCAGAGTGGCTGTTGGCAATTTACATCCCGCCCATCAGCATAACAAGGCTCCCTGTTCTCCATGGCCTGTGCTGCCTTTCTGGATTTTACACTTTTTTCAGATGGCCCTTTTGACCGGGGGGCAGTGAGACTTCATTGTAGTGCAGATTTCTTTAACATGCTTGCTTGGTTGGCCAAAATGGCGTATGCGTTTTTTCCTGAATATATTCAGGAAAAAACGCATACGCCCTTTTTGGCCAAGTGCATCATTGTCGACGTTCTGCCTCTTTTCCTATGCTTTAAATGCAATTCCCGCCTACCCCCTGAAATCGTTTTCCTGCAATTCTGCCCCACTTACAAGTCGTCTTCGCAGCCTTCCTTCAATATATTTTTGGACGATAGCTGTCATTTATAACTCTGCAAGTTTGTGAGTTACAGTGCCCCTGAGCTCATTTCTTCAACTCGCTATCTTGTGAGCTGGCCGCAAACCCACAGGATTGCTTCAGGCCCTAATCTGGTTCCGGCACGGCATGCTGAGCCTTTGGTTAATTCCTCTTCCTGGTGGGAAATGAGCGTTAAATTTGCCCGTGCAGACACCTAGAGCTAGTCTCTCATTCGTTCTCCCTCTTCCTTTTCATCTTGCGCAGAAATTGCAAACTGTGCCCAACAGGAGGTTAAAGGCACTGACTCTCCAAGTGGGGAGAGTGTTCGTAAAGGGTCTGGAATGCTGAACCCGAGTAAAAGGGGACGAAAACTGAGATGCATTTGAAAACGTTTGCCAGTCACACGGTGCACCATACTGTGGGTTTCCCATGCATGTTTTAGCTGAAGGAAGAATCCCTTAAACTTGGAGAGTTGGGACCCATGGAATGGGTACCATGCTGTATGACTTCAAAGGGTCTGCATTTGCTCATCGAACCTCACCAATGCTATCAGCCCGAAGTGCCCAACCTTATGTCTCACTCAGCTGTGTGTGTAGATGTGGTAAATCCAGGTTGCATCACAAGCCCTGAATGAATTATTTAAGAATTGCTCTCTATCTCACTGTCCCTGGGTTTTGTTTGTGTAATTCATTTTGATAATGGGATTTATCGGATTTTCTCTGCTGCATTCATGCCGCTGTACACACGCTTCATTCTCTTACGGAGACATATAAATCCATGGGTTTGAAGATTCTTACTAGTCAGGTGTATTCCTAGGCGTTGAATATGGGGTGTTTAGTCCATTTCGTTGAGCAAGGGGTAGGTCTTGACTATTACATATTTGGCTTATGGAAAGGTATCTGTGCTAATTTCTATCTCTGGTTTTATGCAGCACCCCAACTCACCTTTCCCCTTAAGCAAGCATAAGTTGGTTTTCTAAATTTGAGACCCTGTTCTGTTTTGTAATTCAGTTCATGTGTAGCCAAGTTTACTTTCCGTGTATTAGTGATATCTTATGATGTTTCATTTTCTGTGTGACTTATTTCCCTTAGAATCATCGTACCTGAATCCACTCATTATGCCGCGACGGGCCTGATGACATAGATTTCATTGCTGAGTGATATTCCAGTGTACGTACGTACCACAACTTCTTTATCCATTTTTCACATTCTGGGATATTTAACTTGTACCGTAGACGAGGTTCTTGTAAACAGAGCCGTCCGACACTTTGGGGTGGCTGTGTGTTTTTGATTTTAATTTCCCTAAGCTATAGGACCATAAGTGGAAGTGCCGTAGGCTCCGTTGCTTTGTTTTTTCGGTGTTCCGGGAAACACCATACACTTCTCCAGAGTGGCTGTTGGCAATTTACATCCCGCCCATCAGCATAACAAGGCTCCCTGTTCTCCATGGCCTGTGCTGCCTTTCTGGATTTTACACTTTTTTCAGATGGCCCTTTTGACCGGGGGGCAGTGAGACTTCATTGTAGTGCAGATTTCTTTAACATGCTTGCTTGGTTGGCCAAAAAGGGCGTATGCGTTTTTTCCTGAATATATTCAGGAAAAAACGCATACGCCCTTTTTGGCCAAGTGCATCATTGTCGACGTTCTGCCTCTTTTCCTATGCTTTAAATGCAATTCCCGTCTACCCCCTGAAATCGTTTTCCTGCAATTCTTCCCCACTTACAAGTCGTCTTCGCAGCCTTCCTTCAATATATTTTTGGACGATAGCTGTCATTTATAACTCTGCAGGTTTGTGAGTTACAGTGCCCCTGAGCTCATTTCTTCAACTCGCTATCTTGTGAGCTGGCGGCAAACCCACAGGATTGCTTCAGGCCCTAATCTGGTTCCGGCACGGCATGCTGAGCCTTTGGTTAATTCCTCTTCCTGGTGGGAAATGAGCGTTAAATTTGCCCGTGCAGACACCTAGAGCTAGTCTCTCATTCGTTCTCCCTATTCCTTTTCATCTTGCGCAGAAATTGCAAACTGTGCCCAACAGGAGGTTAAAGGCACCGACTCTCCAAGTGGGGAGAGTGTTCGTAAAGGGTCTGGAATGGTGAACCCGAGTAAAAGGGGACGAAAACTGAGATGCATTTGAAAACGTTTGCCAGTCACACGGTGCACCATACTGTGGGTTTCCCATGCATGTTTTAGCTGAAGGAAGAATCCCTTAAACTTGGAGAGTTGGGACCCATGGAATGGGTACCAAGCTGTATGACTTCAAAGGGTCTGCATTTGCTCATCGAACCTCACCAATGCTATCAGCCCGAAGTGCCCAACCTTATGTCTCACTCAGCTGTGGGTGTAGATGTGGTAAATCCAGGTTGCATCACAAGCCCTGAATGAATTACTTAAGAATTGCTCTCTATCTCACTGTCCTTGGGTTTTGTTTGTGTAATTCATTTTTATAATGGGATTTATCGGATTTTCTCTGCTGCATTCATGCCGCTGTACACACGCTTCATTCTCTTACGGAGACATATAAATCCATGGGTTTGAAGATTCTTACTAGTCAGGTGTATTCCTAGGCGTTGAATATGGGGTGTTTAGTCCATTTCGTTGAGCAAGGGGTAGGTCTTGACTATTACATATTTGGCTTATGGAAAGGTATCTGTGCTAATTTCTATCTCTGGTTTTATGCAGCACCCCAACTCACCTTTCCCCTTAAGCAAGCATAAGTTGGTTTTCTAAATTTGAGACCCTGTTCTGTTTTGTAATTCAGTTCATGTGTAGCCAAGTTTACATTCCGTGTAGTAGTGATATCTTATGATGTTTCATTTTCTGTGTGACTTATTTCACTTAGAATCATCGTACCTGAATCCACTCATTATGCCGCGACGGGCCTGATGACATAGATTTCATTGCTGAGTGATATTCCATTGTACGTACGTACCACAACTTCTTTATCCATTTTTCACATTCTGGGATATTTAACTTGTACCGTAGACGAGGTTCTTGTAAACAGAGCCGCCCGAGGCTTTTGGGTGGCTGTGTGTTTTTGATTTTAATTTTCCTAAGCTATAGGGCAATAAGGGGAATTGCCGTAGGCTCCGTTGCTTTGTTTTTTAGATGTTCCGGGAAACACCATACATTTTTCCAGGCTGGCTGTTGGCAACTTACATCCCGCCCATCAGCATAACAAGGCTCGCTGTTCTCCATGGCCTGTGCTGCCTTTCTGGATTTTATACTTTTTTCAGATGGCCCTTTTGACCGGGGGGCAGTGAGACTTAATTGTAGTGCAGATTTCTTTAACATGCTTGCTTGGTTGGCCAAAAAGGGCGTATGCGTTTTTTCCTGAATATATTCAGGAAAAAACGCAAACGCCCTTTTTGGCCAAGAGCATCATTGTCGACGTTCTGCCTCTTTTCCTATGCTTTAAATGCAATTCCCGTCTACCCCCTGAAATCGTTTTCCTGCAAATCTGTCCCACTTACAAGTCGTCTTCGCCGCCTTCCTTTAATATATTCTTGAACGATAGCTGTCATTTATAACTCTGCAGGTTTGTGAGTTACAGTGCCCCTGAGCTCCTTTCTTCAACTCGCTATCTTGTGAGCTGGCCGCAAACCCACAGGATTGCTTCAGGCCCTAATCTGGTTCCGGCACGGCATGCTGAGCCTTTGGTTAATTCCTCTTCCTGGTGGGAAATGAGCGTTAAATTTGCCCGTGCAGACACCTAGAGCTAGTCTCTCATTCGTTCTCCCTATTCCTTTTCATCTTGCACAGAAATTGCAAACTGTGCCCAACAGGAGGTTAAAGGCACTGACTCTCCAAGTGGGGAGAGTGTTCGTAAAGGGTCTGGAATGGTGAACCCGAGTAAAACGGGACGAAAACTGAGATGCATTTGAAAACGTTTGCCAGTCACACGGTGCACCATACTGTGGGTTTCCCATGCATGTTTTAGCTGAAGGAAGAATCCCTTAAAGTTGGAGAGTTGGGACCCATGGAATGGGTACCATGCTGTATGACTTCAAAGGGTCTGCATTTGCTCATCGAACCTCACCAATGCTATCAGCCCGAAGTGCCCAACCTTATGTCTCACTCAGCTCTGGGTGTAGATGTGGTAAATCCAGGTTGCATCACAAGCCCTGAATGAATTATTTAAGAATTGGTCTCTATTTCACTGTCCTTGGGTTTTGTTTGTGTAATTCATTTTGATAATGGGATTTATCGGATTTTCTCTGGTGCATTCATGCCGCTGTACACACGCTTCATTCTCTTACGGAGACATATAAATCCATGGGTTTGAAGATTCTTACTAGTCAGGTGTATTCCTAGGCGTTGTATATGGGGTGTTTAGTCCATTTCGTTGAGCAAGGGGTAGGTCTTGACTATTACATATTTGGCTTATGGAAAGGTATCTGTGCTAATTTCTATCTCTGGTTTTATGCAGCACCCCAACTCACCTTTCCCCTTAAGCAAGCATAAGTTGGTTTTCTAAATTTGAGACCCTGTTCTGTTTTGTAATTCAGTTCATGTGTAGCCAAGTTTACATTCCGTGTATTAGTGATATCTTATGATGTTTCATTTTCTGTGTGACTTATTTCCCTTAGAATCATCGTACCTGAATCCACTCATTATGCCGCGACGGGCCTGATGACATAGATTTCATTGCTGAGTGATATTCCATTGTACGTACGTACCACAACTTCTTTATCCATTTTTCACATTCTGGGATATTTAACTTGTACCGTAGACGAGGTTCTTGTAAACAGAGCCGTCCGACACTTTGGGGTGGCTGTGTGTTTTTGATTTTAATTTCCCTAAGCTATAGGACCATAAGTGGAAGTGCCGTAGGCTCCGTAGCTTTGTTTTTTCGGTGTTCCGGGAAACACCATACACTTCTCCAGAGTGGCTGTTGGCAATTTACATCCCGCCCATCAGCATAACAAAGCTCCCTGTTCTCCATGGCCTGTGCTGCCTTTCTGGATTTTACACTTTTTTCAGATGGCCCTTTTGACCGGGGGCAGTGAGACTTCATTGTAGTGCAGATTTCTTTAAGGTGCTTGCTTGGTTGGCCAAAAAGGGCGTATGCGTTTTTTCCTGAATATATTCAGGAAAAAACGCATACGCCCTTTTTGGCCAAGAGCATCATTGTCGACATTCTGCCTCTTTTCCTATTCTTTAAATGCAATTCCCGCCTACCCCCTGAAATCGTTTTCCTGCAAATCTGTCCCGCTTACAAGTCGTCTTCGCAGCCTTCCTTTAATATATTTTTGGACGATAGCTGTCATTTATAACTCTGCAGGTTTGTGAGTTACAGTGCCCCTGAGCTCCTTTCTTCAACTTGCTATCTTGTGAGCTGGCCGCAAACCCACAGGATTGCTTCAGGCCCTAATCTGGTTCCGGCACGGCATGCTGAGCCTTTGGTTAATTCCTCTTCCTGGTGGGAAATGAGCGTTAAATTTGCCCGTGCAGACACCTAGAGCTAGTCTCTCATTGGTTCTCCCTATTCCTTTTCATCTTGCGCAGAAATTGCAAACTGTGCCCAACAGGAGGTTAAAGGCACTGACTCTCCAAGTGGGGAGAGTGTTCGTAAAGGGTCTGGAATGCTGAACCCGAGTAAAAGGGGACGAAAACTGAGATGCATTTGAAAACGTTTGCCAGTCACACGGTGCACCATACTGTGGGTTTCCCATGCATGTTTTAGCTGAAGGAAGAATCCCTTAAACTTGGAGAGTTGGGACCCATGGAATGGGTACCATGCTGTATGACTTCAAAGGGTCTGCATTTGCTCATCGAACCTCACCAATGCTATCAGCCCGAAGTGCCCAACCTTATGTCTCACTCAGCTCTGGGTGTAGATGTGGTAAATCCAGGTTGCATCACAAGCCCTGAATGAATTATTTAAGAATTGCTCTCTATTTCACTGTCCTTGGGTTTTGTTTGTGTAATTCATTTTGATAATGGGATTTATCGGATTTTCTCTGCTGCATTCATGCCGCTGTACACACGCTTCATTCTCTTACGGAGACATATAAATCCATGGGTTTGAAGATTCTTACTAGTCAGGTGTATTCCTAGGCGTTGAATATGGGGTGTTTAGTCCATTTCGTTGAGCAAGGGGTAGGTCTTGACTATTACATATTTGGCTTATGGAAAGGTATCTGTGCTAATTTCTATCTCTGGTTTTATGCAGCACCCCAACTCACCTTTCCCCTTAAGCAAGCATAAGTTGGTTTTCTAAATTTGAGACCCTGTTCTGTTTTGTAATTCAGTTCATGTGTAGCCAAGTTTACATTCCGTGTAGTAGTGATATCTTATGATGTTTCATTTTCTGTGTGACTTATTTCACTTAGAATCATCGTACCTGAATCCACTCATTATGCCGCGACGGGCCTGATGACATAGATTTCATTGCTGAGTGATATTCCATTGTACGTATGTACAACAACTTCTTTATCCATTTTTCACATTCTGGGATATTTAACTTGTACCGTAGACGAGGTTCTTGTAAACAGAGCCGTCCGACACTTTGGGGTGGCTGTGTGTTTTTGATTTTAATTTCCCTAAGCTATAAGACCATAAGTGGAAGTGCCGTAGGCTCCGTAGCTTTGTTTTTTCGGTGTTCCGGGAAACACCATACACTTCTGCAGAGTGGCTGTTGGCAATTTACATCCCGCCCGTAGGCATAACAAGGCTCCCTGTTCTCCATGGCCTGTGCTGCCTTTCTGGATTTTACACTTTTTTCAGATGGCCCTTTTGACCGGGGGGCAGTGAGACTTCATTGTACTGCAGATTTCTTTAACATGCTTGCTTGGTTGGCCAAAAAGGGCGTATGCGTTTTTTCCTGAATATATTCAGGAAAAAACGCATACGCCCCTTTTGGCCAAGAGCATCATTGTCGACGTTCTGCCTCTTTTCCTATGCTTTAAATGCAATTCCCGTCTACCCCCTGAAATCGTTTTCCTGCAAATCTGTCCCGCTTACAAGTCGTCTTCGCAGCCTTCCTTTAATATATTTTTGGACGATAGCTGTCATTTATAACTCTGCAGGTTTGTGAGTTACAGTGCCCCTGAGCTCCTTTCTTTAACTTGCTATCTTGTGAGCTGGCCGCAAACCCACAGGATGGCTTCAGGCCCTAATCTGGTTCCGGCACGGCATGCTGAGCCTTTGGTTAATTCCTCTTCCTGGTGGGAAATGAGCGTTAAATTTGCCCGTGCAGACACCTAGAGCTAGTCTCTCATTCGTTCTCCCTATTCCTTTTCATCTTGCGCAGAAATTGCAAACTGTGCCCAACAGGAGGTTAAAGGCACCGACTCTCCAAGTGGGGAGAGTGTTCGTAAAGGGTCTGGAATGGTGAACCATAGTAAAAGGGGACGAAAACTGAGATGCATTTGAAAACGTTTGCCAGTCACACGGTGCACCATACTGTGGGTTTCCCATGCATGTTTTAGCTGAAGGAAGAATCCCTTAAACTTGGAGAGTTGGGACCCATGGAATGGGTACCATGCTGTATGACTTCAAAGGGTCTGCATTTGCTCATCGAACCTCACCAATGCTATCAGCCCGAAGTGCCCAACCTTATGTCTCACTCAGCTCTGGGTGTAGATGTGGTAAATCCAGGTTGCATCACAAGCCCTGAATGAATTATTTAAGAATTGCTCTCTATCTCACTGTCCTTGGGTTTTGTTTGTGTAATTCATTTTGATAATGGGATTTATCGGATTTTCTCTGCTGCATTCATGCCGCTGTACACACGCTTCATTCTCTTACGGAGACATATAAATCCATGGGTTTGAAGATTCTTACTAGTCAGGTGTATTCCTAGGCGTTGAATATGGGGTGTTTAGTCCATTTCGTTGAGCAAGGGGTAGGTCTTGACTATTACATATTTGGCTTATGGAAAGGTATCTGTGCTAATTTCTATCTCTGGTTTTATGCAGCACCCCAACTCACCTTTCCCCTTAAGCAAGCATAAGTTGGTTTTCTAAATTTGAGACCCTGTTCTGTTTTGTAATTCAGTTCATGTGTAGCCAAGTTTACATTCCGTGTATTAGTGATATCTTATGATGTTTCATTTTCTGTGTGACTTATTTCACTTAGAATCATCGTACCTGAATCCACTCATTATGCCGCGACGGGCCTGATGACATAGATTTCATTGCTGTGTGATATTCCATTGTACGTACGTACCACAACTTCTTTATCCATTTTTCACATTCTGGGATATTTAACTTGTACCGTAGACGAGGTTCTTGTAAACAGAGCCGTCCGAAACTTTGGGGTGTTTGTGTGTTTTTGATTTTAATTTCCCTAAGCTATAGGACCATAATTGGAAGTGCCGTAGGCTTCGTTGCTTTGTTTTATAGGTGTTCCAGGAATCACCATACACTTGTCCAGAGTGGCTGTTGGCAATTTACATCCCACCCATCAACATAGCAAGGCTCCCTGTTCTCCATGGCCTGTGCTGCCTTTCTGGATTTTACACTTTTTTCAGATGGCCCTTTTGACCGGGGGGCAGTGAGACTTCATTGTAGTGCAGATTTCTTTAACGTGCTTGCTTGGTTGGCCAAAAAGGGCGTATGCGTTTTTACCTGAATATATTCAGGAAAAAACGCATACGCCCTTTTTGGCCAAGAGCATCATTGTCGTTGTTCTGCCTCTTTTCCTATGCTTTAAATGCAATTCCCGTCTACCCCCTGAAATCGTTTTCCTGCAAATCTGTCCCGCTTACAAGTCGTCTTCGCAGCCTTCCTTCAATATATTTTTGGACGATAGCTGTCATTTATAACTCTGCAGGTTTGTGAGTTACAGTGCCCCTGAGCTCCTTTCTTCAACTCGCTATCTTGTGAGCTGGCCGCAAACCCGCAGGATTGCTTCAGGCTCTAATCTGGTTCCGGCACGGCATGCTGAGCCTTTGTTTAATTCCTCTTCCTGGTGGGAAATGAGCGTTAAATTTGCCCGTGCCGACACCTACAGCTAGTCTCTCATTGGTTCTCCCTATTCCTTTTCATCTTGCGCAGGAATTGCAAACTGTGCCCAACAGGAGGTTAAAGGCACTGGCTCTCCAAGTGGGGAGAGTGTTCGTAAAGGGTCTGGAATGGTGAACCCGAGTAAAAGGAGACGAAAACTGAGATGCATTTGAAAACGTTTGCCAGTCACACGGTGCACCATACTGTGTGTTTCCCATGCATGTTTTAGCTGAAGGAAGAATCCCTTAAACTTGGAGAGTTGGGACCCATGGAAAAGGTACCATGCTGTATGACTTCAAAGGGTCTGCATTTGCTCATCGAACCTCACCAATGCTATGAGCCCGAAGTGCCCAACTTTATGTCTCACTCAGCTCTGGGTGTAGATGTGGTAAATCCAGGTTGCATCACAAGCCCTGAATGAATTATTTAAGAATTGCTCTCGATTTCACTGTCCTTGGGTTTTGTTTGTGTAATTCATTTTGATAATGGGATTTATCGGATTTTCTCTGCTGCATTCATGCCACTGTACACACTCTTCATTCTCTTACGGAGACATATAAATCCATGGGTTTGAAGATTCTTACTAGTCAGGTGTATTCCTAGGCGTTGAATATGGGGTGTTTAGTCCATTTCGTTGAGCAAGGGGTAGGGCTTGACTATTACATATTTGGCTTATGGAAAGGTATCTGTGCTAATTTCTATCTCTGGTTTTATGCAGCACCCCAACTCACCTTTCCCCTTAAGCAAGCATAAGTTGGTTTTCTAAATTTGAGACCCTGTTCTGTTTTGTAATTCAGTTCATGTGTAGCCAAGTTTACATTCCGTGTATTAGTGATATCTTATGATGTTTCATTTTCTGTGTGACTTATTTCACTTAGAATCATCGTACCGATATCCACTCATTATGCCCCGACGGGCCTGATGACATAGATTTCATTGCTGTGTGATATTCCATTGTACGTACATACCACAACTTGTTTATCCATTTTTCACATTCTGGGATATTTAACTTGTACTGTAGACGAGGTTCTTGTAAAGAGAGCCGCCCGAGACTTTTGGGTGGCTGTGTGTTTTTGATTTTAATTTTCCTAAGCTTTAGGACCATAAGGGGAAGTGCCGTAGGCTCCGTTGCTTTGTTTTTTAGATGTTTCAGGAAACACCACACACTTCTCCAGAGTGGCTGTTGGCAATTTACATCCCACCCATCAGCATAACAAGGCTCCCTGTGCTCCATGGCCTGTGCGGCATTTCTGGATTTTACACTTTTTTCAGATGGCCCTTTTGACCAGGGGGCAGTGAGACTTCTTTGTAGTGCAGATTTCTTTAACGTGCTTGCTTGGTTGGCCAAAAAGGGCGTATGCGTTTTTTCCTAAATATATTCAGGAAAAAACGCATACGCTCTTTTTGGCCAAGTTCATCATTGTCGTCGTTCTGCCTCTTTTCCTATGCTTTAAATGCAATTCCAGTCTACCCACTGAAATCGTTTTCCTGCAATTCTGCCGGGCTTTCAAGTCCTCTTCGCAGCCTTCCTTCATTATATTTTTGGACGATAGCTGTCATTTATAACTCTGCAGGTTTGTGAGTTACAGTGCCCCTGAGCTCCTTTCTTCAAATCGCTTTCTTTTGAGCTGGGCGCAAACCCGAAGGATTGCTTCAGGCCCTAATCTTGTTGCGGCACGGCATGCTGAGCCTTTGGTTAATTCCTCTTCCTGGTGGGAAATGAGCGTTAAATTTGCCCGTGCAGACACCTACAGCTAGTCTCACATTGGTTCTCCCTATTCCTGTTCATCTTGCGCAGAAATTGCAAACTGTGCCAAACAGGAGGTTAAAGGCACTGACTCTCCAAGTGGGGAGCGTGTTAGTAAAGGGTCTGGAATAGTGAACCCGAATAAAGGGGACGAAAACTGAGATGCATTTAAAAACGTTTCCCGGTCACCCGGTGCACCATACTGTGGGATTCCCATGCATGTTTTAGCTGAAGGAAGAATCGCTTAAACCTGGAGAGTTGGGACCCATGGAATGGGTACCATGCAGTATGACTTCAAAGGGTCTTCATTTGCTCATCGAACCTCACCAATGCTATCAGCCCGAAGTGTCCAACCTTATGTCTCACTCAGCTCTGTGTGTAGATGAGGTAAATCAAGGTTGCATCACAAGCCCTGAATGAATTATTTAAGAATTGCTCTCTATTTCACTGTCATTGTGTTTTGTTTTTCAATTCATTTTGATAATGGGATTTATCGGATTTTCTCTGCTGCATTCATGCAGCTGTACACACGCTTGATTCTCTTATGGAGACATATAAAACCATGGGTTTGAAGATTCTTACTAGTCAGGTGTATTCCTAGGCGTTGAATATAGGGTGTTTAGCCCATTTTGTTGAGCAAGGGGTAGGTCTTGACTATTACGTATTTGACGTATGGAATGGTATCTGTGCTAATTTCTATCTCTGGTTTTATGAAGCACCCCAACTCACCTTTCCCCTTAAGCAAACATAAGTTGGTTTTCTAAATTTGAGACCCTGTTCTGTTTTGTAATTCAGTTCATGTGTAGCCAAGATTACATTCGGTGTATTAGTGATATCTTATGATGTTTCATTTTCTGTGTGACTTATTTCACTTAGAATCATTGTACCTGAATCCACTCATTATGCCATGACAGGCCAGATGACATAGACTTCATTGGTGACTGATATTCCATTGTACGTATGTACCACAACTTCTTTATCCATTTTTCGCTTTCTGGGATATTTAACTTGTACCGTAGACCAGGTTCTTGTAAACAGAGCCGTCTGAAACTTTGGGGTGGCTGTGTGTTTTTCATTTTAATTTCCCTAAGCTATAGGACCATAAGTGGAAGTGCCGTAGGCTCCGTAGCTTTGTTTTTTCGGTGTTCCGGGAAACACCATACACTTCTCCAGAGTGGCTGTTGGCAATTTACATCCCGCCCATCAGCATAACAAGGCTCCCTGTTCTCCATGGCCTGTGCTGCCTTTCTGGATTTTACACTTTTTACAGATGGCCCTTTTGACCGGGGGGCAGTGAGACTTCATTGTAGTGCAGATTTCTTTAACATGCTTGCTTGGTTGGCCAAAAAGGGCGTATGCGTTTTTTCCTGAATATATTCAGGAAAAAACGCATACGCCCTTTTTGGCCAAGAGCATCATTGTCGACGTTCTGCCTCTTTTCCTATGCTTTAAATGCAATTCCCGTCTACCCCCTGAAATCGTTTTCCTGCAAATCTGTCCCGCTTACAAGTCGTCTTCGCAGCCTTCCTTCAATATATTTTTGGACGATAGCTGTCATTTATAACTCTGCAGGTTTGTGAGTTACAGTGCCCCTGAGCTCCTTTCTTCAACTCGCTATCTTGTGAGCTGGCGGCAAACCCACAGGATTGCTTCAGGCCCTAATCTGGTTCCGGCACGGCATGCTGAGCCTTTGGTTAATTCCTCTTCCTGGTGGGAAATGAGCGTTAAATTTGCCCGTGCAGACACCTAGAGCTAGTCTCTCATTCGTTCTCCCTATTCCTTTTCATCTTGCGCAGAAATTGCAAACTGTGCCCAACAGGAGGTTAAAGGCACTGACTCTCCAAGTGGGGAGAGTGTTCGTAAATGGTCTGGAATGGTGAACCCGAGTAAAAGGGGACGAAAACTGAGAATCATTTGAAAACGTTTGCCAGTCACACGGTGCACCATACTGTGGGTTTCCCATGCATGTTTTAGCTGAAGGAAGAATCCCTTAAACTTGGAGAGTTGGGACCCATGGAATGGGTACCATGCTGTATGACTGCACAGGGTCTGCATTTGCTCATCGAACCTCACCAATGTTATCAGCTCGAAGTGCCCAACCTTATGTCTCACTCAGCTCTGGGTGTAGAGGTGGTAAATCCAGGTTGCATCACAAGCCCTGAATGAATTATTTAAGAATTGCTCTCTATTTCACTGTCCTTGGGTTTTGTTTGTGTAATTCATTTTGATAATGGGATTTATCGGATTTTCTCTGCTGCATTCATGCCGCTGTACACACGCTTCATTCTCTTACGGAGACATATAAATCCATGGGTTTGAAGATTCTTACTAGTCAGGTGTATTCCTAGGCGTTGAATATGAGGTGTTTAGTCCATTTCGTTGAGCAAGTGGTAGGTCTTGACTATTATATATTTGGCTTATGGAAAGGTATCTGTGCTAATTTCTATCTCTGGTTTTATGCAGCACCCCAACTCACCTTTCCCCTTAAGCAAGCATAAGTTGGTTTTCTAAATTTGAGACCCTGTTCTGTTTTGTAATTCAGTTCATGTGTAGCCAAGTTTACATTCCGTGTATTAGTGATATCTTATGATGTTTCATTTTCTGTGTGACTTATTTCACTTAGAATCATCGTACCTGAATCCACTCATTATGCCGCGACGGGCCTGATGACATAGATTTCATTGCTGTGTGATATTCCATTGTACGTACGTACCACAACTTCTTTATCCATTTTTCACATTCTGGGATATTTAACTTGTACCGTAGACGAGGTTCTTGTAAACAGAGCCGCCCGAGACTTTTGGGTGGCTGTGTGTTTTTTATTTTAATTTTCCTAAGCTATAGGACCATAAGGGGAAGTGCCATAGGCTCCGTTGCTTTGTTTTTTAGATGTTCCGGGAAACACCACACATTTTTCCAGACTGGCTGTTGGCAATTTACATCCCGCCCATCAGCATAACAAGGCTCGCTGTTCTCCATGGCCTGTGCTGCCTTTCTGGATTTTACACTTTTTTCAGATGGCCCTTTTGACCGGGGGGCAGTGAGACTTCATTGTAGTGCAGATTTCTTTAACATCCTTGCTTGGTTGGCCAAAAAGGGCGTATGCGTTTTTTCCTTAATATGTTCAGGAAAAAACGCATACGCCCTTTTTGGCCAAGTGCATCATTGTCGACGTTCTGCCTCTTTTCCTATGCTTTAAATGCAATTCCAGTCTGCCCCCTGAAATCGTTTTCCTGCAATTCTGCCCCACTTTCAAGTCCTCTTCGCAGCCTTCCTTCAATATATTTTTGGACGATAGCTGTCATTTATAACTCTGCAGGTTTCTGAATTACAGTGACCCTGAGCTCCTTTCTTCAAATTACTTTCATTTGATCTGGCCGAAAAGCCGCAGGATTGCTTCAGGCCATAATCTTGTTCCGGCATGGCATGCTGAGCCTTTGGTTAATTCCTCTTCCTGGTGGGAAATGAGCGTTAAATTTGCCCGTGCAGACACCTACAGGTAGTCTCTCATTGGTTCTCCCTCTTCCTGTTCATCTTGCGTAGAAATTGCACACTGTGCCAAACAGGAGGTTAAAGGCACTGACTCTCCAAGTGGGGAGAGTGTTCGTAAAGATTCTGGAATGGTGAACCCGAGTAAAAGAGGACAAAACCTGAGATGCATTTGAAAACGTTTCCCGGTCACACAGTGCACCATACTGTGGGTTTCCCATGCATGTTTTAGCTGAAGGAAGAATCCCTTAAACTTGGAGAGTTGGGACCCATGGAATGGGTACCATGCTGTATGACTTCAAAGGGTCTGCATTTGCTCATCGAACCTCACCAATGCTATCAGCCCAAAGTGCCCAACCTTATGTCTCACTCAGCTCTGGGTGTAGATGTGGTAAATCCAGGTTGCATCACAAGCCCTGAATGAATTATTTAAGAATTGCTCTCTATTTCACTGTCCTTGGGTTTTGTTTGTGTAATTCATTTTGATAATGGGATTTATCGGATTTTTTCTGCTGCATTCATGCCGCTGTACACACGCTTCATTCTCTTACGGAGACATATAAATCCATGGGTTTGAAGATTCTTACTAGTCAGGTGTATTCCTAGGCGTTGAATATGGGGTGTTTAGTCCATTTCGTTGAGCAAGGGGTAGGTCTTGACTATTACATATTTGGCTTATGGAAAGGTATCTGTGCTAATTTCTATCTCTGGTTTTATGCAGCACCCCAACTCACCTTTCCCCTTAAGCAAGCATAAGTTGGTTTTCTAAATTTGAGACCCTGTTCTGTTTTGTAATTCAGTTCATGTGTAGCCAAGTTTACATTCCGTGTATTAGTGATATCTTATGATGTTTCATTTTCTGTGTGACTTATTTCACTTAGAATCATCATACCTGAATCCACTCATTATGCCGCGACGGGCCTGATGACATAGATTTCATTGCTGAGTGATATTCCATTGTACGTACGTACCACAACTTCTTTATCCATTTTTCACATTCTGGGATATTTAACTTGTATCGTAGACGAGGTTCTTGTAAACAGAGCCGTCCGACACTTTGGGGTGGCTGTGTGTTTTTGATTTTAATTTCCCTAAGCTATAGGACCATAAGTGGAAGTGCCGTAGGCTCCGTAGCTTTGTTTTTTCGGTGTTCCGGGAAACACCATACACTTCTCCACAGTGGCTGTTGGCAATTTACATCCCGCACATCAGCATAACAAGGCTCCCTGTTCTCCATGGTCTGTGCTGCCTTTCTGGATTTTACACTTTTTTCAGATGGCCCTTTTGACCGGGGGGCAGTGAGACTTCATTGAAGTGCACATTTCTTTAACATGCATGCTTGGTTGGCCAGAAAGGGCGTATGCGTTTTTTCCTGAATATATTCAGGAAAAAACGCATACGCCCTTTTTGGCCAAGAGCATCATTGTCGATGTTCTGCCTCTTTTCCTATGCTTTAAATGCAATTCCCGTCTACCCCCTGAAATCGTTTTCCTGCAAATCTGTCCCGCTTACACGTCGTCTTCTCAGCCTTCCTTCAATATATTTTTAGACGATAGCTGTCATTTATAACTCTGCAGGTTTGTGAGTTACAGTGCCCCTGAGCTCATTTCTTCAACTCGCTATCTTGTGAGCTGGCCGCAAACCCACAGGATTGCCTCAGGCCCTAATCTGGTTCCGGCACGGCATGCTGATCCTTTGGTTAATTCCTCTTCCTGGTGGGAAATGAGCGTTAAATTTGCCCGTGCAGACACCTACAGCTAGTCTCTCATTGGTTCTCCCTATTCCTTTTCATCTTGCGCAGAAATTGCAAACTATGCCCATAAGGAGGTTAAAGGCACTGACTCTCCAAGTGGGGAGAGTGTTCGTAAAGGGTCTGGAATGGTGAACCCGAGTAAAAGTGGACGAAAACTGAGATGCATTTGAAAACGTTTGCCAGTCACACGGTGCACCATACTGTGGGTTTCCCATGCATGTTTTAGCTGAAGGAAGAATCCCTTAAACTTGGAGAGTTGGGACCCATGGAATGGGTACCATGCTGTATGACTTCAAAGGGTCTGCATTTGCTCATCGAACCTCACCAATGCTATCAGCCCGAAGTGCCCAACCTTATGTCTCACTCAGCTCTGGGTGTAGATGTGGTAAATCCAGGTTGCATCACAAGCCCTGAATGAAGTATTTAAGAATTGCTCTCTATTTCACTGTCCTTGGGTTTTGTTTGTGTAATTCATTTTGATAATGGGATTTATCGGATTTTCTCTGCTGCATTCATGGCGCTGTACACACGCTTCATTCTCTTATGGAGACATATAAATCCATGGGTTTGAAGATTCTTACTAGTTAGGTGTATTCCTAGTCATTGAATATGGGGTGTTTAGTCCATTTCGTTGAGCAAGGGGTAGGTCTTGACTATTACATATTTGGCTTATGGAAAGGTATCTGTGCTAATTTCTACCTCTGGTTTTATGCAGCACCCCAACTCACCTTTCCCCTTAAGCAAGCATAAGTTGGTTTTCTAAATTAGAGACCCTGTTCTGTTTTGTAATTCAGTTCATGTGTAGCCAAGTTTACATTCCGTGTATTAGTGATATCTTATGATGTTTCATTTTCTGTGTGACTTATTTCACTTAGAATCATCGTACCTGAATCCACTCATTATGCCACGACGGCCCTGATGACATAGATTTCATTGCTGTGTGATATTCCACTGTACGTACGTATCACAACTTCTTTATCCATTTTTCACATTCTGGGATATTTAACTTGTACCGTAGACGAGGTTCTTGTAAACAGAGCCGTCCGACACTTTGGGGTGGCTGTGTGTGTTTGATTTTAATTTCCCTAAGCTATAGGACCATAAGTGGAAGTGCCGTAGGCTCCGTAGCTTTGTTTTTTCGGTGTTCCGGGAATCACCATACACTTCTCCAGAGTGGCTGTTGGCAATTTACATCCCGCCCATCAGCATAACAAGGCTCCCTGTTCTCCATGGCCTGTGCTGCCTTTCTGGATTTTACACTTTTTTCAGATGGCCCTTTTGACCGGGGGGCAGTGAGACTTCATTGTAGTGCAGATTTCTTTAACATGCTTGCTTGGTTGGCCAAAAAGGGCGTATGCGTTTTTTCCTGAATATATTCAGGAAAAAACGCATACGCCCTTTTTGGCCAAGAGCATCATTGTTGACGTTCTGCCTCTTTTCCTATGCTTTAAATGCAATTCCCGTCTACCCCCTGAAATCGTTTTCCTGCAAATCTGTCCCTCTTACAAGTTGTCTTTGCAGACCTCCTTCAATATAGTTTTGGACGATAGCTGTCATTTATTGCTCTGCAGGTTTGTGAGTTACAGTGCCCCTGAGCTCCTTTCTTCAACTCGCTATCTTGTGAGCTGGCTGCAAACCCGCACGATTGTCAGGCCCTAATCTGTTTCAGGCATGGCATGTTGAGCCTTTGGTTAATTCCTCTTCCTGGTGCGAAATGAGCATTTAATTTGCCCGTGCAGAAACCTACAGCTAGTCTCTATTTGGTTCTCCCTATTCCTGTTCATCTTGCGCAGAAATTGCAAACTGTGCCCAACGGGAAGTTAAAGGCACCTACTCTCCAAGTGGTGAGAGTGTTAGTAAAGGGTCTGGAATGGTGAACCCAAGTAAAAGGGGACGAAAACTGAGATGCATTTGAAAACGTTTGTCGGTCACACGGTGCACCATACTTTGGGTTTCCCATGCATGTTTTAGCTGAAGGAAGAATCCCTTAAACTTGGAGAGTTGGGACCCATGGAATGGGTACCATGCTGTATGACTTCAAAGGGTCTGCATTTGCTCATCGAACCTCACCAATGCTATCAGCCCGAAGTGCCCAACCTTATGTCTCACTCAGCTCTGGGTGTAGATGTGGTAAATCCACGTTGCATCACAAGCCCTGAATGAATTATTTAAGAATTGCTCTCTATTTCACTGTCCTTGGGTTTTGTTTGTGTAATTCATTTTGATAATGGGATTTATCGGATTTCCTCTGCTGCATTCATGCCGCTGTACACACGCTTCATTCTCTTACGGAGACATATAAATCCATGGGTTTGAAGATTCTTACTAGTCAGGTGTATTCCTAGGCGTTGAATATGGGGTGTTTAGTCCATTTCGTTGAGCAAGGGGTAGGTCTTGACTATTACTTATTTGGCTTATGAAAAGGTATCTGTGCTAATTTCTATCTCTGGTTTTATGCAGCACCCCAACTCACCTTTCCCCTTAAGCAAGCATAAGTTGGTTTTCTAAATTTGAGACCCTGTTCTGTTTTGTAATTCAGTTCATGTGTAGCCAAGTTTACATTCCGTGTATTAGTGATATCTTATGATGTTTCATTTTCTGTGTGACTTATTTCACTTAGAATCATCGTACCTGAATCCACTCATTATGCCGCGACGGGCCTGATGACATAGATTTCATTGCTGAGTGATATTCCATTGTACGTATGTACCACAACTTCTTTATCCATTTTTCGCTTTCTGGGATATTTAACTTGTACCGTAGACGAGGTACTTGTAAACAGAGCCGTCTGAAACTTTTAGGTGGCTGTGTGTTTTTGATTTTAATTTCCCTAAGCTATAGGACCATAAGTGGAAGTGCCGTAGGCTCCGTTGCTTTGTTTTTTAGATGTTCCGGGAAACACCATACACTTCTCCAGAGTGGCTGTTGGCAATTTACATCCCGCCCATCAGCATAACAAGGCTCGCTGTTCTCCATGGCCTTGATGCCTTTCTGGATTTTACACTTTTTTCAGATGGCCCTTTTGACCGGGGGGCAGTGAGACTTCATTGTAGTGCAGATTTCTTTAACATGCTTGCTTGGTTGGCCAAAAAGGGCGTATGCGTTTTTTCCTGAATATATTCAGGAAAAAACGCATACGCACTTTTTGGCCAAGAGCATCATTGTCGACGTTCTGCCTCTTTTCCTATGCTTTAAATGCAATTCCCGTCTACCCCCTGAAATCGTTTTCCTGCAATTCTGCCCCACTTTCAAGTCGTCTTCGCAGCCTTCCTTCAATATATTTTTGGACGAAAGCTGTCATTTATAACTCTGCAGGTTTGTGAGTTACAGTGCCCCTGAGCTCATTTCTTCAACTCGCTATCTTGTGAGCTGGCCGCAAACCCACAGTATTGCTTCAGGCCCTAATCTGGTTCCGGCACGGCATGCTGAGCCTTTGGTTAATTCCTCTTCCTGGTGGGAAATGCGCGTTAAATTTGCCCGTGCAGACACCTAGAGCAAGTCTCTCATTGGTTCTCCCTATTCCTTTTCATCTTGCGCAGAAATTGCAAACTGTGCCCAACAGGAGTTTAAAGGCACTGACTCTCCAAGTGGGGAGAGTGTTCGTAAAGGGTTTGGAATGGTGAACCCGAGTAAAAGGGGACGAAAACTGAGATGCATTTGAAAACGTTTGCCAGTCACACGGTGCACCATACTGTGGGTTTCCCATGCATGTTTTAGCTGAAGGAAGAATCCCTTAAACTTGGAGAGTTGGGACCCATGGAATGGGTACCATGCTGTATGACTTCAAAGGGTCTGCATTTGCTCATCGAACCTCACCAATGCTATCAGCCCGAAGTGCCCAACCTTATGTCTCACTCAGCTCTGGGTGTAGATGTGGTAAATCCAGGTTGCATCACAAGCCCTGAATGAATTATTTAAGAATTGCTCTCTATTTCACTGTCCTTGGGTTTTGTTTGTGTAATTCATTTTGATATTGGGATTTATCGGATTTTCTCTGCTGCGTTCATGCCGCTGTACACACGCTTCATTCTCTTACGGAGACATATAAATCCATGGGTTTGAAGATTCTTACTAGTCAGGTGTATTCCTAGGCGTTGAATATGGGGTGTTTATTCCATTTCGTTGAGCAAGGGGTAGGTCTGGGCTATTACATATTTGGCTTATGGAAAGGTATCTGTGCTAATTTCTATCTCTGGTTTTATGCAGCACCCCAACTCACCTTTCCCCTTTAGCAAGCATAAGTTGGTTTTCTAAATTTGAAACCCTGTTCTGTTTTATAATTCAGTTCATGTGTAGCAAAGTTTACATTCCGTGTATTAGTGATATCTTATGATGTTTCATTTTCTGTGTGACTTATTTCTCTTAGAATCATCGTACCTGAATCCACTCATTATGCCGCGACGGGCCTGATGACATAGCTTTCATTGCTGAGTGATATTCCATTGTACGTACGTACCACAACTTCTTTATCCATTTTTCACATTCTGGGATATTTAACTTGTACCGTAGAAGAGGTTCTTGTAAACAGAGCCGTCCGACACTTTGGGGTGGCTGTGTGTTTTTGATTTTAATTTCCCTAAGCTATAGGACCATAAGTGGAAGTGCCGTAGGCTCCGTTGCTTTGTTTTTCAGGGGTTTCAGGAAACACCATACACTTCTCCAGAGTGGCTGTTGGCAATTTACATCCCGACCATCAGCATAACAAGGCTCCCTGTTCTCCTTGGCCTGTCCTGTCTTTGTGGATTTTACACTTGTTTCACATGTCCCTTTTGACCGGGGGGCAGTGAGACTTCATTGTAGTGCAGATTTCTTTAACATGCTTGCTTGGTTGGCCAAAAAGCGCATATGCTTTTTTTCCTCAATAAATTCAGGAAAAAACGCATACACCCTTTTTGCCCAAGAGCATCATTGTCGACGTTCTGCCTCTTTTCCTATGCTTTAAATGCAATTCCCGTCTACCCCCTGAAATCGTTTTCCTGCAATTCTGCCCCACTTACAAGTCGTCTTCGCAGCCTTCCTTCAATATATTTTTGGACGATAGCTGTCATTTATAACTCTGCATGTTTGTGAGTTACAGTGCCCCTGAGCTCATTTCTTCAACTCGCAACTTGTGAGCTGGGCGCAAACCCGCAGGATTGATTCAGGCCCTAATCTGGTTCCGGCACGGCATGCTGATCCTTTGGTTAATTCCTCTTCCTGGTGGGAAATGAGCATTAAATTTGCCCGTGCAGACACTTACTGCTAGTCTCTCATTGGTTCTCCCTATTCCTGTTCATCTTGCGCAGAAATTGCAAACTGTGCCAAACAGGAGGTTAAAGGCACTGACTCTCCAAGTGGGGAGAGTGTTAGTAAACGTTCTGGAATGGTGAACCCGAGTAAAAGGGGACGAAAACTGAGATGCATTTGAAAACCTTTCCTGGTCACACGGTGCACCATACTGTGGGTTTCCCATGCATGTTTTAGCTGAAGAAAGAATCCCTTAATCCTGGAGAGTTGGGACCCATGGAATGGGTACCATGCAGTATGACTTCAAAGGGTCTGCATTTGCTCATCGAACCTCAACAATGCTATCAGCCCGAAATGCCCAACCTTATGTCTCACTCAGCTCTGGGTGTAGATGTGGTAAATCCAGGTTGCATCACAAGCCCTGAATGAATTATTTAAGAATTGCTCTCTATTTCACTCTCATTGTGTTTTGTTTTTGTAATTTATTTTCATAATGGGATTTATCGCATTTTCACTGCTGTGTTCATGCCGCTGTACTCACGCTTGATTCTCTTACGGACACATATAAATCCATGAGTTTGAAGATTCTTACTAGTCAGGTGTATTCGTAGGTGTTGAATATGGCGTGTTGAGTCCATTTCGTTGACCAGGGAGTAGGTTTTTTCTATTACATATTTGGCTTATCGAACGGTATCTGTGCTAATTTCAATCTCTGGTTTTATGCAGCTCCCCAACTCTCCTTTTTCCTTAAGCAAACATAAGTTGGTCTTCTAAATTTGAGACCACATTCTGTTTTGTAATTCAGGTACTTTGTAGCCACGTTTACATTCCATGTATTAGTAATATCGTATGTCTTTTTCTTTTTGAATTATGTGACTTTGAATGATCATACGTAACTACTCTGGGGTTGTTACAACTGGCCATATTTCACTGATTTTCAGGCTGAGTAATATTCCACTCTACATAAGTGCCACACCTCTATCCATTTTTTCCCTCCAGAGACATATAAATTATATCCTAGTCGAGGATCTTTGAAACAGAGAGGCGGTAAACATTGGGGTGCCTGTGCCCTCTCCATTTTTGTCTTTCCCAAGATATACGTCCATGAGTGCAAGTGCCCTGTGCTCTGTAGCTCATTTTTTAGATGCTTTAGTAAACACAATACACTTCTCAAGAGTGACCATTGGCAATATACATTTCCACTATAAGCCTCACAGGGCTCCCTTTTCTCCTTGCCCTGTCCTGCATTTCTGGTGTTTACACTTTATGAGGAAGGCTCTTCTGACTGATGCGAAGTGATATGTTTTGTAGTACTGATTTCCAGTGCCCACCTGTTTGGTTGGCTAAAAAAGTGTATGCCGTTTTCTTGAATATATACAGAAAAAGACGCATACACCCTTTTTGGCCAACTGCAATGTTGGCAATGTTCAGCCCCTTTTCTTGTGCTTAATGGCGAGTCCTTTCTACCTCTTCCAATCCCTTTCCTGCCATTCTCCGTTGCTTACAAGTCCTTTTCTCTGACTTTCCTCAAGACATTTTTCAGTGAGAGATATTTTCAACTCTGCAGTTTCGTGAATTTTAGCGGCCCTGAGTTCCATTTTTCAACTTGTGTTTATGGGAACTGGCCACAAAGCAGCGGGATTTCCTCAAGCCCTATTCTGTTTCCATGGGCAACCCTAGCTTTTAGTCAATTCGTCTTCCTGATTGGAAATTACAGTGACATGTGCCTGTCCGAACACCTAGGACTTGTCTCTCATTGTTCCTCTTCCTTCTGCTTCATTCTCTGGACAAATTCCAAACTGTATGCAACAGGATGTTGACAGTGCTGACATCTCCAAGTGGGAAGACTGTTCGTAAAGACGCTGGAGGGGTGAACCCGAGCACCAGGAGATGAGGAGATGAGATGCCTTTTCCAAACTCTTCCCGATCAGACGGTATACCATCTTCTGGGTGTGACAGGCATATTTTAGCTGTAGGAAGTGTCCCATTCATGTGAGGAGAACACCAGGGCTTTTTCAAAATCACTGTCTCTCCACAACCCAAACTGGGGAATTTTTTAAGCTACGGCTACACATATGTTCATTAAGGGCCTTGGGAAGTAGGCAGAGTCCAAACTTTAGATGATTGAAGTCTTCAGGGTCAGAAGCACTCACCACCGGCTTCCGTTAGGTTCCATTTTAACTGTCATTAATAGATGATGTCAATAAAAATATCTATTCTTTTTTCAGATTATTTCCCCTTATAGGTTATTGCAAAATATTGAGTGTAGTTCCCTGTGCTGTACAGTAGTTCCTTGTTGATGATCGATTTTATACATAGCAGTGTGTATGTGTTAATCCCAAACTGTTAATTTATCCCTCCTCCCACCTTTCCACTTTGGTAATAATAAATTATAAGATTTTATACTTCTCAGAAATGGGGGAGCTGAAAGAGAGGTATCATTTTCAATGGAAAAGCATTTAAAACAAGATTGAAGCTTTAACCAAGATTATTAGATGTACATCCTTGGAAAGAAATCACTTCGTTTCTCTAGTATTGACCTGACAAATAAGACAAACCTTTCACTGAACTTGCTTATAATAAAGTGATGGAAATATCAAATGGAAGTGTTAGAAACATCTTATTTTACCCGAGCCTTATACACTGTTCTATGTTAATTACAGTTTGGCTCACACATCTGTTCATTGAAGTTACAATGTTCTCAATTTCTGTTACTGATCCTCCAGAGTGGACCCCAACAAGTGTCCCCCTGCCCAGTGTCATTGGAGCCAACAGATCGAGACTGAGTTTGGTTCAGAAGCAAAGGAAACTTTATATTTTGATCAGAGAATGCAGAGGTGAGAGCATGTGCTACCCCGTGGGCTGTGGGCTGGGCTGCTGTGTAGAGATCCTGTCAGAGTCAGTGGGAGGGAGGGGGCGGAGCTCTCGAGGGCCCGGTTGGCTGCAGCTCAGGCTCTATATCGCGGAGTCTGCACTGGGCCCCAGGACCTGATGTGTCGACCCAGCCATTCTGCACTAGGAAATCTGGTCTGAAGTGCCGGCTGTTGAACCTCTGTATGCGGGACCCTAGGAGCACGTGAAATTAGACAAAGCACAAAGGATAAAAAAGGTTAGACTTTATTTTATTGCCCAGATTCTATTTTTATCTCCCAGGGATTTTTAAGGGGCTTTGCCTGGGACAAACCCCTCTTCTGCATTTTGTCCCCTTCCTCATTCTTAGAGTGCTGAGGGTGCAGACCCTTCATCTGTAACTGCTGAGTGCTGAGTTAGGAGCCCTCATACCTGTGGGAGAGGGTCTGAACTTCTCCCCAGCAGCCTCCAGGTGACGTTGTTTGTCCGCAGGCCTCCTGCCTCCCTGCTCCTCCGCCTGAGCACAAGTATTGGTAGTGTTATAGATTCTAATGACCTTTAAGGGTCCAGGAAGGAGATGTGCAGTGACGCTGTGAGGTCCAGTTTCACCCCGCCCCACATTTGTTCGGCCACCTTAGGCTGACCGTTTCTGCCAGCCTAGATGCTCTGACCAGTAGTCTGTGCTTTCTTCAGTTAGGCCCCTGAATTAACGTAAAAACAGCATCAGGTGTCAGGACCCTGACTGCTCAACTCCCAGACAGTCCAGGGTCAGTGGTGATGAAGGACCATGATGGCCACTGAGTCAACAGCCTTTTGAAGTAAACAGGAGTCCAGCCGGTCTTATTGGCCACCATCATCACAGTGTCTGTAGGCTTTTCTATGGTGACAGCGTGATATACTGTTCCCCTGCCAAGATTATTACCTCCCCTCTGGGTGCAGTAAGTCCTGCAAGCAGTAGTCTACTCTTTTGGGACACACTCTTGTTGTTTTATGAGAGAAACTCCAGGTCAAGTGATGGTCACACGAGTCGTCATGGTGCCCCTTTGCCCCAGTTATCTCTCTGGAGGTTGGAGTTGGAGGACCTCCTCACTCAAGGTCAGTGTGCCCACGGAGCAAACCCTGCAACTTCAGGGCATGGTTGGGGGTTAGGATCACCACGTGGGGTCCTTTTCCCTTAGGAGGGAGGTGGCCTTTTGGGCTGCTGATTTCCAGGTTTTCAGATACTGCCAGTATCTTGGCCAGATGTGGCGGTGGGCCAAGCCCCTTGGTGACCGTAGTTTATCCTACCTGGATGGCATTCTTGCATTGTTCCATTTCAAGTGGTCCCAGGTTTTGCACTAATACTCCAATGGCCATTCAAATTTCACTAGGAATGTAAAGGTCAAAGGGTTTAGCTAAATTAGGGAGTTCCAGGGCAAGGGTCTGAATTGACTGCTCTTTCCATTCTTGAAAGGCCACTTCTGGATTCTATTCAAAAGGATCATCATCTTTTTCTTTCAGTGTTTCATATAGAGGCCCAGCTAGTAGACTGTAGTTAGGGATCCAGAAGCAGCAAACCCTGGCCTCCCCAGGAACCCCTAAGCTGTCTTCTAGTTTTAGAAATGGGTAAGGCTGTAAATTGTTTCTTCCCTTTCCTGGGATGGGCTTCTCCGACCTTCTGTGAGAATGCAGCCCACGCAGGTCACCATAGTCTGTGATATTTGAGCTTTTTCTTGGACAACTTGTATCCTTTATTGGCTTGGTAGTTCAGAGGTCTCCTTAGTAGGGCTGGCGATCAGAATGTCGTCTGCATATTGAAGGAGTGTTTCCTTTTCCAGAGGTAGAACTTTTAGGTCTTTAGCTGAGCTTTCCCCAAAGATGGTGTGGGAATTTTTGAACCCTTGGGGCAACACGGCCCGGAAGTATTGTTTTAGTTGTATGTTGAGTCCTGCCACTCACAAGCCAAAATTTCTTGTGACTCTGGGACTAATAGAATACAAAAGAAGGCTTCATTGAAGACTAATACAGAATACCATGTCCTGGTGGTTAGTAGAATGACCAGCAGGGTGTAGGGTTTAGGAACTACTGGAGGTATATCCTCGGTGGCTTCACTGACTGTCCTGACATCTTTTACCAGGACTCCAGCAGCCCATGGGGCTCTCGAGGTCAGGCCAATCCCAGGATATGGAGCTCACCTGGGCAGGTACCCCACCCCAACCCCAGCCCACGGGGCTCTCGTGATCAGGCCCCTCCCAGGATACAGAGCAACCCTTTCAGGTACCGTGGCAGGGCTGGGCACACAGGAGCCATGCACATCGCCCTCATTGCAGAGCACTCCCAGCTCACCTGTCACTCAGATCTGACACAGAGCACCTCAGAGCAGGACTTGAACTAACAAACAGCAGCTCCAACAGGTCTGTGACCCTGGGCATCACTCTGTGTGGCCTCCCTCCACCTGGTCTTCCAGAGACTTCCACTGCACCCGGGGCACCAGGCCTCTGTCTCCACCCACCACCCACCCCTCCTCTCCCTGACTCCTGGGTTCCTCTCATTAGGAGAGGGTTTTCTTGAAGTTGTCTCCCACTCATGGGCCAGATAATATAATTAGAAAACAAGCCAGAGCTGCAGCCCCTTGTCTATCCTGACTCTCAGGAGCCCACACCTGTTCCTTGGACCTGGCCGATTCAGCAAGTTCCAGTTTCTGCAACTGTGAGCCCCTGAGGGGTGATTATTGGCTGGCCTGGGAAGCCCGACCGTGCCGGCCAGACCTCCCCAGGTGTGCCTGGGTTGAGATCAATATAAACACCGCTCCAGGCAGCAAGAGCACCTGCAGCTGTGCCTGACGCCATTTTCTGCCCTGTCAGCAGTCTCGGGGCTGGACTGGTGAGAGGGAGTGAGAGGCCACGGCTTTGTGGGTTGCCCAGTGTGAGTGGGGCTCTGCTGGACTTTCTGCAGCAGTTGCCAAGATGCCACCTGCTAAAGAAGAGGATGTGCCACCCATACCTGCCGCTGGAATTTCTCCCTGGGCAGAGGTGAGTAAGGAAGAAAGCAGTGGGGGCCGGGACAGGAGGGGTATCTCAGGCAGGGAAATGGAAAGCTTCCAGAAGAGCACCCAGGGCCAGGACCATCCTGTCTGGCCTGCAGGCACCAAGTCGGCTGGCATGCTGTCGCTCATGTGGCTCCATGGCCCTTCCTCTAGGCTTTCAAGTCCTTGTACATATTCAGGTGTTTTACCTGGGAAGGGTGGGAACATTTCTGCAGCAGCTGGCCTGGGGCTCGGCCCACGTTTACTCACAGATGCCTCGGCACGGGCCCCCAGCTTTGCAATGAGGACGCTTGTTGCGTGGGGCATGCTGGCTGAATGGGAGATGATTCCCCACCACTGACCAACTTCAGAATTGTTTACAACTGGAGCAAGGGCCCTGATACGGTTTTCCTCTGTGTAACTGGTGGGTTCTGTTTTTTTTTCTTTTTTTCGTTTTTGGTTCAAGGTAGATTTTATTCCTCTTTTTTGTATTTACAGATATAAGCATGGAAATAATTTATTCATATAAATACATGTATGTGAAGGGAAGAATATTTTTTCTGTTTTACTTTTTGTAATTTTGAATTTTATTTTATTTTTTTATACAGCAGGTTCTTTTTGGTTACCTATTTTATACATAGAAATGTATACATGCCAATCCCAATCTCTCAACTCCTCCCACCACCACCCCCCTAACAGCTTTCCCCCCTTGGTGTCCATACGTTTGTTGTCTACATCTGTTGCTCTATTTCTGCCTTGCAAAACGCTTCATCTGTACAACTTTTCTAGGTTCCACATATATGCATTTATATACAGGATTTGTTTTTCTCTTTCTGACTTACTTCACTCTGTATGACAGTCTCTAGATCCATCAACGTCTCTACAAATGACCCAATTTCATTCCTTTTTATGGCTTAGTAATATTCCATTTTATATATGTACCTCATCTTTATGCATTCGTCTGTCTGTGGGCATTTAGGTTGCTTCCATTACCTGGATATTGTAAATAGTGATGCAATGAACATTGCGGTGAATGTCTCTTTTCGTTTTATGGTTTTGTCTGGGTATATGCCCAGTAGTGGGATTGCTGTATTATATGGTAATTCTATTCTTAGTTTTATAAGAAACTCCATAATGTTCTCCACAGTGACTGCATCAATTTACATTCCCAACAATAGTGGAAGAGGTTTCCTTATCTCCGCACCCTTTCCAGCATTTGTTGTTTGTAGATTTTCTGATGATGCCCATTCTAACAGGTGTGAGGTGATACACCATGGATTAGTCTATTTCGTTGAGCAAAGAGTAGGTCTTGTCTATTACATATTTGGCTTATGGAACGGTATGTGTGCTCATTTCAATCTCTGGTTTTATACAGCACCCCAACTCAACTTTCCCGTTAAGCAAGCATAAGTTTTTATCTAAATGTGAGACTCTGCTCGGTTTTGTAATTCAGTTTATGTGTAGCCAAGTTTACACTCCCTCTATTTGTGATATCTTATGATAATTATGTTTCTCTGTGTGACATATTTCTCTTAGAATCATCATACTTAAATCCACTCAATTTGCTGCTACAGGCCTGATGACATTGATTTCATTGCTGAGTGATATTCCGTTGTACGTAAGTAGGACAACTCCTTTATCCATTTTTTTCTTTCTGGGATATTTAATTTGTACTGGACTCAAGGTTCTTGTAAACACAGCAGCCCTGGATATTGTGTTGGCTGTGTCTTGTTGATTTTAATTTTCCTAAGCTATAGGGCCAAAAGTGGAAGTGCCCTAGGCTCTGTAGCTTTGTTTTTTAGATGTTTCAGCATTCACTATAAACATCACCAGAGTGTCTGTTGGCAATTTACAATCCGTCCATCAGCATAACAAGGCTCCCTGTTCTCCATGGCCTGTCCTGTGTTTCTGGGTTTTACACTTTTTTCAGATGGCTCTTTTGACGAATGGGAAATGAGAGTTCATTGTAGTGCGGATTTCCATTGCTCGAATTCTTGGTTGGCCACAAAGGGCATATGCGTTTTTTCCTGAATATATTCAGGAAAAAATGTATACGCACTTTTTGTCCAAGTGCATCACTGTCAAAGATCTGCCGCTTTTCACATGCTTTAAATGCAATTCCAATCTACCTCCTGAAATATGATTCCTGCAATTCTGCCTCGTTTTCAAGTCCTCTGTGCAGACTTACTTCAATATATTTTTGCCAATAGCTGTCATTTATAACTCTGCAGGTTTGTGAATTACAGTGCCTGTGATTTCCTTTCTTAACTCGTTTCCTTGAAAGCTGGCCACAGAACCGCAGGTTTGCTTCAGGCCGTAATCAGGGTCCCGCACGGCACTCTGAGCCTTTGGTTAATTCCTCTTCCTGGTGGGAAATTAGAGTTAAATGTGCCCCTCCAGACACCTGCCTCACTCCCAGCCCCTTGGTGATGTGTGTCCTCTGGTTTGAGGCCACATGTGCTGGGTTCCTCACCTTTCGCAGATGTGGCCCCACTGGTGTGCGGACACTCCTGCCTGGTTCCCATCCCCTTGGTGATGTGAGCCCTCCAGTGAGAGTCTGATCCTGGTTGGGCTCCTCACACTTCTGTGAGGTGGGCCCTCTTCTCTGAGGTCACTCCTGCCTGGCTGACACACCCCGCCTTGGCGACGTCGGCCCTCTGGTGGCAGTTGGAGCCCGCTGGGAGCCTCCTCCCCTCAGTGATGAGACCCTCTGGCATCAGGCCCTAACTGCTGGTTACCCTCATTTTCTGATACGTGCTAAGTGGTGTGAGGGCACTCCTGCCAGGTTCCCATCCCCATGTGCCTTCTGCTCTATGGTCCCAACACCTGTGTTGTTCACAGTTTCAGGATGTTGGCTCTCTGGTGTTAGTTCACTCAGGCCTAGATCCCATAGACTCTGTGCTCTGAGCCGCCTGCTGGGAGGTTCCTACTGCTGGATTCCTTACCATTTTTATTCTTTGGGTCCTGTGTTTTCATGCTCCTCCTTCCTGACTCACTCCCAGCCCCTTTGTGATGTGGGTCCTCTGGTTTGAGGCCACATGTGCCGGTTTCCTCACCTTTATTGATGTGGCCCCACTGGTGTGAGGACACTCCTGCCTGGTTCCCATCCCCTTGGTGATGGGGGCCCTCTGGTGAGAGTCTGATCCTGGCTGGATTCCTCACCCTTCTGGGAGGTGGGCCCTCTGCTGTGAGGTCACTCCTGCCTGGCTGGCACACATCACCTTGGCGATGTGGGTCCTCAGTTGTGAGTTGGTGCCTGCTGGGAGTCTCCTCCCCTCGGTAATGAGGGCCCTCTGGCGTCAGGCCCTAACTCATGGGCTCCCAAAATTTTCTGATATGTGCCCTGTCGTGCGAGTACACTCCTGCCACGTTCCCATCCCCATGGGGATGTGGGCCTTCTGCTCTGAGGTCCCACCAGCTGGGTTGCTCACAGTGTCATGATGTGAGCCCTCTGCTGTGAGTTCACTGTGGCCTGGATCACATAGGCTCCGTACTCTGGGCCACCTGCTGGGGGGTTCCAACTGCTGGATTCCTCACATTTTTTATTCTGTGGGCCCTGTGTTGTTAGGCTACTCCTGCCTGCCTCACTCGGAGCACCTTGGAAATGTGGGTCCTCTGGTTTAGGCCACATGTGCTGGGTTCGTCACCTTTCTATAATGTGGCCACACTGGTGTGAGGACACTCCTGCCTTGTTCCGGTCCCCTTGGTGATGTGGGCTCTCTGGTGAGAGTCTTATCCTGGCTGGTTTCCTCACCCTTCTGTGAGGTAGGCCCTCTGCTGTGAGGTCACTCCTGCCTGACTGGCACACGTCACCTTGGCGACGTGGGCCCTCAGTTGGGAGTTGGTGCCTGCTGGGAGTCTCCTCCCCTCGGTAATGAGGGCCCTCTGGCGTCAGGCTCTAACTCCTGGGCTCCCAAAATTTTCTGATGTGCGCCCTGTGGTGTGAGTACACTCCTGCCAGGTTTCCAACCCCATGGGAATATGGGCCTTCTGCTCTGAGGTCCCAATGGTGGGTGGCTCAGTTTCATGATGAGGGCCCTCTGGTGTGAGTTCACTCCGGCCTGGATCCCATAGCCTCGCTGCTCCTGGCCGCCTGCGGGGAGGTTCCAACTGCGGGATTCCTCACCTTTTCTCTTCTATGGGCCCTCTGTTTGGAGACTCCTCCTGCCTGACTCACTCCCAGCCCCTTGGTGATGTGTGTCCTCTGGTTTGAGGCCACGTGTGCTGGGTCCCTCACCTTTCGATGATGTGGCCCCGCTGGTGTGAGGACACTCCTGCCTGGTTTCTATCCCCTTGGTGATGTGGGCCCTCTGGTGAGAGTCTGATCCTGGCTGGGTTCCTCACCCTTCTGTGAGGTGGGCCCTCTGCTGTGAGGTCACTACTGACTGGCTGGCACACCCCGCCTTGGCGACATCGGCCCTCTTGTGGCAGTTGGAGCCTGCTGGGAGCCACCTCCCCTCGGTGATGAGAGCTCTCTAGCGTCAGGCCGTAACTGCTGGGTACCCACTTTTTCTGATACGTGCTAAGTGGTGCGAGGACACTCTTGCCATGTTCCCAAACCCATGGGGATGTGGGCCTTCTGCTGTGAGGTCCCAATGGCTGGGTTGCTCACAGTTTCATGATATGGGCCCTCTGCTGTGAGTTCACTGCAGCCTGGATCGCATAGACTCGGTGCTCTGGGCCGCCTGCTGGGAGGTTCCCACTGCAGGATTCCTCAGCTTTTTTATTCTATGGGCCCTGTGTTGTGAGGCTACTCCTGCATGCCTCACTCCGAGCCCCTTGGAGATGTGGGTCTTCTGGTTTAGGCCACATGTGCTGGGTTCCTCACCTTTCTATGATGTGGTCACCCTGGTGTGAAGACAGTCCTGCCTGGTTCTGATCCTCTTGGTGATGTGGGCCCTCTGGTGAGAGTCTAATCCTCTTTGGGTTCCTCACACTTTTTTGAGGTTGGCCCTCTGCTCTGAGGTCACTCCTGCCTGGCTGGCACACCCCGCATTGGCGACGTTGGCCCTCTTGTAGCAGTTGGAGCCTGCTGGGAGCCTCCTCTCCTCGGTGATGAGGGCCCTCTGGCATCAGGCCCTAACTGCTGGGCTCCCCACATTTTCTGATGTGTGCCCACTGGTGCGATGACACTCCTGCTTGGTTCGCTTCCCCATGGGGATGTGGGCCTTGTGCTCTGAGGTCACAATGGCTAGGTTGCTCACAGTTTCATGATGAGGGCCCTCTGTTGTGAGTTCATCATTGCCTGGATCCCATAGCCTCGGTGCTCTGGGCCGCCTGCTGGGATGTTCCAACTGCTGGATTCCTCACCTTTTTTATACAATGGGCCACGTGTTTTGAGGTTCATCCTGCCTGCCTCGCTCCGAGACCCATGGAGATGTGGGTCCTCTGGTTTGAGGCCACATGTGCTGGGTACCTCAACTTGCGATGATGTGGCCCCACGGGTGTGAAGACACTCCTGCCTGGTTCCCATCCCCTTGCTGATGTGGGCCCTCTGGTGAGAGTCTGATAATGGCTGGGTCCCTTACCCTTCTGTGAGGTGGGCCCTCTGATGTGAGGTCACTCCTGCCTGGCTGGCTCACGTCACCTTGGCGATGTGGGCCCTCTGTTGGCCACTGAAGAATGCTGGGAGCCCCCTACCCTCTTTAAGGAGGACCTTGGAAAAAACGCATATGCACTTTTTGAACAAGTGCATCATTGTCGAGGTTCTGCCTCTTCTCCTATGCTTTCAGTGCATTTCCCGTCTACCTCCTGAAATCGTTTTCCTGGAATTCTGCCCCGCTTTCAAGTCCTCTTCGCAGCCTTCCTTCAATATATTTTTGGACGATAGCTGTCATTTATAACTCTGCAGGTTTGTGAATTACAGTGCCCCTGAGCTCCTTTGTTCAACTCGCTATCTTGTGAGCTGCCTGCACACCCGCAGTATTGCTTCAGGCCCTAATCTGGTTCCGGCACGGCATTCTGAGCCTTTGGTTAATTCCACATCCTGGTGAGAAATGAGCATTAAATTGCCCGTGCAGACACCTACAGCTAGTCTCTCATTGGTTCTCCCTATTCCTGTTCATCTTGCGCAGAAATTGCAAACTGTGACAAACAGGGGGTTAAAGGCACTGACTCTCCAAGTGGGGAGAGTGTTAGTTAAGCATCTGGAATGGTGAACCCGAGTATAAAGGGACGAAAACTGAGATGCATTTGAAAACGTTTCCCAATCACATGGTGGACCATACTCTGGGTTTCCCATACATGATGTAGCGGAAGGAAGAATCCCTTAAACCTGGAGAGTTGGGACCCTTGGAATGGGTACCATGCAGTATGACTTCAAAGGGTCTGCAATTGCTCACCGAACCTCAACAATACTATCAGGGCGAAGTGTCCGGCCTTATGTCTCCCCAGCACTGGGTGTACATGTGGTAAATCCAGGTTGCATCAGAAGCCCTGAGTGAATTATTTAAGAATTGCTCTCTATTTCACTGTCATTGTGTTTTGTTTTTGAAATTTATTTTGATAATGTGATTTATCGGATTTTCACTGTTGCCTTTAGGCCACTGAACACACGCTGGATTCTCTTATGGACACATATAAATCCATGGGTTTTAAGACTCTTGCTAGGCAGGTATATTCCTAGGCGTTGAATATGGGGTGTTGAGCCCATTTCGTTGAGCAAGCAGTAGGTCTTGTGTATTACATATTTGGCTTATGGAACGGTATCAGTGCGAATTTCAATCTCTGTTTTTATGCAGCACCCGAACTCACCTTTCCCAAAAAGCAAGCATAAGTTGGTTTTCTAAATTTGAGACACTGTTCTGTTTTGTAATTCATTTCATGTGTAGCCAAGTTTACATTCCGTGTATTAGTGATATCTTATGATGTTTCTTTTTCTGTGTGACCTATTGCACGTAGAATCATCGTACCTGAATCCACTCATTATGCCGCTACGGGCCTGATGACATAGATTTCATTGCTGAGTGATATTCCATTGTACGTAAGAACCACAACTTCTTTATCCATTTTTCGCCCTCTGGGATATTTAACTTGTACCGTACAAGAGGTTCTTGTAAACAGAGCCGTTCCAAATTTTGGGGTGCCTGTGTGGTTTTGATTTTAATTTCCCTAAGCTATAGGACCATAAGTGGAAGTGCCATAGGCTGTGTTGCTTTGTTTCTTATGTGTTTCAGGAAATACCATACACTTCTCCAGAGTGGCTGTTGGCAATTCACATGCCGACCATCAGGATAACAATGCTCCCTCTTCTCCATGGCCTGTCCTGCCTTTCTGGATTTTACACTTTTTTCAGATGGCCCTTTTGACCGGGGGGCAGAGAGACTTCATTTTAGTGCAGATTTCTTTACACGCTTGCTTGGTTGGCCAAAAAGGGCATATGCGTTTTTTCCTGATTATATTCAGGAAAAAACGCATACGCCCTTTTTGGCCAAGTGCATCATTGTCGCTGTTCTCCGTCTTTTCCTAGGCTTTAAGTGCAATTCCAGTCTACCCCCTGAAATCGTTTTCCTGAATTTCTGCCCAAATTCTAAGTCCTCTTCGCAGACATACTTCAATATATTTTTGGACGATAGCTGTCATTTATAACTCTGCAGGTTTGTGAGTTAAAGTGCCCCTGAGCTCCTTTCTTCATCTTGCTAACTTGTGAGCTGGCCGAAAACCCGCAGGATTGTTTCAGGCCCTTATCTGGTTCCAGCAGGGCATGCTGAACCTTTGGTTAATTCCTCTTCCTGGTGGGAAATGAGCGTTAAATTTGCCCGTACAGACACCTACAGCTAGTCTCTCATTGGTTCTCCCTATTCCTGTTCATCTTGCGCAGAAATTGCAAACTGTGCCCAACAGGAGGTTAAAGGCACTGACTCTCCAAGTGGGGAGAGTGTGAGTAAAGGGTCTGGAATGGTGAACCTGTGTAAAAGGGGAGGAAAACTGAGATGCATTTGAAAACGTTTGCCGGTCACACGGTCCACCATACTGTGGGTTTCCCATGCATGTTTTGAGCTGAAGGAAGAATCCCTTATAACTGGAGATTTGGGACCCATGGAATGGGTACCATGCAGTATGTCTTCAAAGGGTCTGCATTTGCTCATCGAACCTCACCAGTGCTATCAGCCCGAAGTGCCCAACCTTATGTCACACTCAGCTCTGGGTGTAGATGTGGTAAATCCAGGTTGCATCACAAGCCTGAATGAATTATTTAAGAATTGCTCTCTATTTCACTGTCCTTGTGTTTGGTTTTTGTAATTCATTTAGATAATGGGATTTATCGGATTTTCTCTGCTGCATTCATGTTGCTGTACACACGCTTCATTCCCTAACGGAGACATATAAATCCATGGGTTTGAAGATTCTTACCAGTCAGGTGTATTCCTAGGCGTTGAATATGGGGTATTTAGTCCATTTCATTGCGCAAAGGGTAGGCCTTGACTATTACATATTTGGCTTATGTGAAGGTATCTGTGCTAATTTCTATCTCTGGTTTTATGCAGCACCCCAACTCACCTTTCCCCTTAAGCAAGCATAAGTTGGTTTTCTAAATTTGAGACCCTGTTCTGTTTTGTAATTCAGTTCATATGTAGCCAAGTTTACATTCCGTGTAGTAGTGATATCTTATGATGTTTCATTTTCTGTGTGACTTATTTCACTTAGAATCATCGTACCTGAATCCACTCATTATGCCGCGACGGGCCTGATGATATAGATTTCATTGCTGAGTGATATTCCATTGTACTACGTACCACAACTTCTTTATCCATTTTTCACATTCTGGGATATTTAACTTGTACCGTAGACGAGGTTCTTGTAAACAGAGCCGTCCGACACTTTGGGGTGGCTGTGTGTTTTTGATTTTAACTTTCCTAAGCTATAGGACCATAAGGGGAAGTGCCATAGGCTCCGTTGCTTTGTTTTTTAGATGTTCCCGGAAACACCATACATTTTTCCAGACTGGCTGTTGGCAATTTACATCCCGCCCATCAGCATAACAAGGCTCGCTGTTCTCCATGGCCTGTGCTGCCTTTCTGGATTTTACACTTTTTTCAGATGGCCCTTTTGACCGGGGGGCAGTGAGACTTCATTGTAGTGCAGATTTCTTTAACATGCTTGCTTGGTTGGCCAAAAAGCGCATATGCTTTATTTCCTGAATAAATTCAGGAAAAAACGCATACACCCTTTTTCGCCAAGAGCATCATTGTCGACGTTCTGCCTCTTTTCCTATGCTTTAAATGCAATTCCCGTCTACCCCTTGAAATCGTTTTCCTGCAATTCTGCCCCACTTACAAGTCATCTTCGCAGCCTTCCTTCAATATATTTTTGGACGATAGCTGTCATTTATAACTCTGCAGGTTTGTGAGTTACAGTGCCCGTGAGCTCCTTTCTTCAACTCGCTATCTTGTGAGCTGGCCGCAAACCCACAGGATTGCCTCAGGCCCTAATCTGGTTCCGGCACGGCATGCTGAGCCTTTGGTTAATTCCTCTTCCTGGTGGGAAATGAGCGTTAAATTTGCCCGTGCAGACACCTAGAGCTAGTCTCTCATTCGTTCTCCCTATTCCTTTTCATCTTGCGCAGAAATTGCAAACTGTGCCCAACAGGAGGTTAAAGGCACTGACTCTCCAAGTGGGGAGAGTGTTCGTAAAGGGTCTGGAATGGTGAACCCGAGTAAAAGGGGACGAAAACTGAGATGCATTTGAAAACGTTTGCCAGTCACACGGTGCACCATACTGTGGGTTTCCCATGCATGTTTTAGCTGAAGGAAGAATCCCTTAAACTTGGAGAGTTGGGACCCATGGAATGGGTACCATGCTGTATGACTTCAAAGGGTCTGCATTTGCTCATCGAACCTCACCAATGCTATCAGCCCGAAGTGCCCAACCTTATGTCTCACTCAGCTCTGGGTGTAGATGTGGTAAATCCAGGTTGCATCACAAGCCCTGAATGAATTATTTAAGAATTGCTCTCTATTTCACTGTCCTTGGGTTTTGTTTGTGTAATTCATTTTGATAATGGGATTTATCGGATTTTCTCTGCTGCATTCATGCCGCTGTACACACGCTTCATTCTCTTACGGAGACATATAAATCCATGGGTTTGAAAATTCTTACTAGTCAGGTGTATTCCTAGGCGTTGAATATGGGGTGTTTAGTCCATTTCGTTGAGCAAGGGGTAGGTCGTGACTATTACATATTTGGCTTATGGAAAGGTATCTGTGCTAATTTCTATCTCTGGTTTTATGCAGCACCCCAACTCACCTTTCCCCTTAAGCAAGCATAAGTTGGTTTTCTAAATTTGAGACCCTGTTCTGTTTTGTAATTCAGTTCATGTGTAGCCAAGTTTACATTCCGTGTATTAGTGATATCTTATGATGTTTCATTTTCTGTGTGACTTATTTCACTTAGAATCATCGTACCTGAATCCACTCATTATGCCGCGACGGGCCTGATGACATAGATTTCATTGCTGAGTGATATTCCATTGTACGTACGTACCACAACTTCTTTATCCATTTTTCACATTCTGGGATATTTAACTTGTACCGTAGAGGAGGTTCTTGTAAACAGAGCCGTCCGACACTTTGGGGTGGCTGTGTGTTTTTGATTTTAATTTCCCTAAGCTATAGGACCATAAGTGGAAGTGCCGTAGGCTCCGTAGCTTTGTTTTTTCGGTGTACCGGGAAACACCATACACTTCTCCAGAGTGGCTGTTGGCAATTTACATCCCGCCCATCAGCATAACAAGGCTCCCTGTTCTCCGTGGCCTGTGCTGCCTTTCTGGATTTTACACTTTTTTCAGATGGCCCTTTTGACCGGGGGGCAGTGAGACCTCATTGTAGTGCAGATTTCTTTAACATGCTTGCTTGGTTGGCCAAAAAGGGCGTATGCGTTTTTTCCTGAATATATTCAGGAAAAAACGCATACGCCCTTTTTGGCCAAGAGCATCATTGTCGACGTTCTGCCTCTTTTCCTATGCTTTAAATGCAATTCCCGTCTACCCCCTGAAATCGTTTTCCTGCAATTCTGCCCCGCTTACAAGTCGTCTTCGCAGCCTTCCTTCAATATATTTTTGGACGATAGCTGTCATTTATAACTCTGCAGGTTTGTGAGTTACAGTGCCCCTGAGCTCATTTCTGCAACTCGCTATCTTGTGAGCTGGCCGCAAACCCACAGGATTGCCTCAGGCCCTAATCTGGTTCCTGCACGGCATGCTGAGCCTTTGGTTAATTCCTCTTCCTGGTGGGAAATGAGCGTTAAATTTGCCCGTGCAGACACCTAGAGCTAGTCTCTCATTGGTTCTCCCTATTCCTTTTCATCTTGCGCAGAAATTGCAAACTGTGCCCAACAGGAGGTTAAAGGCACTGACTCTCCAAGTGGGGAGAGTGTTCGTAAAGGGTCTGGAATGGTGAACCCGAGGAAAAGGGGACGAAAACTGAGAATCATTTGAAAACGTTTGCCAGTCACACGGTGCACCGTACTGTGGGTTTCCCATGCATGTTTTAGCTGAAGGAAGAATCCCTTAAACTTGGAGAGTTGGGACCCATGGAATGGGTACCATGCTGTATGACTTCAAAGGGTCTGCATTTGCTCATCGAACCTCACCAATGCTATCAGCCCGAAGTGCCCAACCTTATGTCTCACTCAGCTCTGGGTGTAGATGTGGTAAATCCAGGTTGCATCACAAGCCCTGAATGAATTATTTAAGAATTGCTCTCTATTTCACTGTCCTTGGGTTTTGTTTGTGTAATTCATTTTGATAATGGGATTTATCGGATTTCCTCTGCTGCATTCATGCCGCTGTACACACGCTTCATTCTCTTACGGAGACATATAAATCCATGGGTTTGAAGATTCTTACTAGTCAGGTGTATTCCTAGGCGTTGAATATGGGGTGTTTAGTCCATTTCGTTGAGCAAGTGGTAGGTCTTGACTATTACATATTTGGCTTATGGAAAGGTATCTGTGCTAATTTCTATCTCTGATTTTATGCAGCACCCCAACTCACCTTTCCCCTTAAGCAAGCATAAGTTGGTTTTCTAAATTTGAGACCCTGTTCTGTTTTGTAATTCAGTTCATGTGTAGCCAATTTTACATTCGGTGTATTAGTGATATCTTATGATGTTTCATTTTCTGTGTGACTTAATTCACATAGAATCATCGTACCTGAATCCACTCATTATGCCGCGACGGGCCTGATGACATAGATTTCATTGCTGAGTGATATTCCATTGTACGTACGTACCACAACTTCTTTCTCCATTTTTCACATTCTGGGATATTTAACTTGTACCGTAGACGAGGTTCTTGTAAACAGAGCCGTCCGACACTTTGGGGTGGCTGTGTGTTTTTGATTTTAATTTCCCTAAGCTATAGGACCATAAGTGGAAGTGCCGTAGGCTCCGTAGCTTTGTTTTTTCAGTGTTCCGGGAAACACCATACACTTCTCCAGGGTGGCTGTTGGCAATTTACATCCCGCCCATCAGCATAACAAGGCTCCCTGTTCTCCATGGCCTGTGCTGCCTTTCTGGATTTTACACTTTTTTCAGATGGCCCTTTTGACCGGGGGGCAGTGAGACTTCATTGTAGTGCAGATTTCTTTAACATGCTTGCTTGGTTGGCCAAAAAGGGCGTATGCGTTTTTTCCTGAATATATTCAGGAAAAAACGCATACGCCCTTTTTGGCCAAGAGCATCATTGTCGACGTTCTGCCTCTTTTCCTATGCTTTAAATGCAATTCCCGTCTACCCCCTGAAATAGTTTTCCTACAATTCTGCCCCACTTACAAGTCGTCTTCGCAGCCTTCCTTCAATATATTTTTGGACGATAGCTGTCATTTATAACTCTGCAGGTTTGTGAGTTACAGTGCCCCTGAGCTCATTTCTGCAACTCGCTATCTTGTGAGCTGGCCGCAAACCCACAGGATTGCCTCAGGCCCTAATCTGGTTCCTGCACGGCATGCTGAGCCTTTGGTTAATTCCTCTTCCTGGTGGGAAATGAGCGTTAAATTTGCCCGTGCAGACACCTAGAGCTAGTCTCTCATTGGTTCTCCCTATTCCTTTTCATCTTGCGCAGAAATTGCAAACTGTGCCCAACAGGAGGTTAAAGGCACTGACTCTCCAAGTGGGGAGAGTGTTCGTAAAGGGTCTGGAATGGTGAACCCGAGTAAAAGGGGACGAAAACTGAGAATCATTTGAAAACGTTTGCCAGTCACATGGTGCACCGTACTGTGGGTTTCCCATGCATGTTTTAGCTGAAGGAAGAATCCCTTAAACTTGGAGAGTTGGGACCCATGGAATGGGTACCATGCTGTATGACTTCAAAGGGTCTGCATTTGCTCATCGAACCTCACCAATGCTATCAGCCCGAAGTGCCCAACCTTATGTCTCACACAGCTCTGGGTGTAGAGGTGGTAAATCCAGGTTGCATCACAAGCCCTGAATGAATTATTTAAGAATTGCTCTCTATTTCACTGTCCTTGGGTTTTGTTTGTGTAATTCATTTTGATAATGGGATTTATCGGATTTTCTCTGCTGCATTCATGCCGCTGTACACATGCTTCATTCTCTTACGGAGACATATAAATCCATGGGTTTGAAGATTCTTACTAGTCAGGTGTATTCCTAGGCGTTGAATATGGGGTGTATAGTCCATTTCGTTGAGCAAGGGGTAGGTCTTGACTATTACATATTTGGCTTATGGAAAGTTATCTGTGCTAATTTCTATCTCTGGTTTTATGCAGGACCCCAACTCACCTTTCCCCTTAAGCAAGCATAAGTTGGTTTTCTAAATTTGAGACCCTGTTCTGTTTTGTAATTCAGTTCATGTGTAGCCAAGTTTACATTCCGTGTAGTAGTGATATCTTATGATGTTTCATTTTCTGTGTGACTTATTTCACTTAGAATCATCGTACCTGAATCCACTCATTATGCCGCGACGGGCCTGATGACATAGATTTCATTGCTGAGTGATATTCCATTGTCCGTACGTACCACAACTTCTTTATCCATTTTTCACATTCTGGGATAGTTAACTTGTACCGTAGACGAGGTTCTTGTAAACAGAGCCGTCCGACACTTTGGGGTGGCTGTGTGTTTTTGATTTTAATTTCCCTAAGCTATAGGACCATAAGTGGAAGTGCCGTAGGCTCCGTAGCTTTGTTTTTTCGGTGTTCCGGGAAACACCATACACTTCTCCAGAGTGGCTGTTGGTAATTTACATCCCGCCCATCAGCATAACAAGGCTCCCTGTATCCGTGGCCTGTGTTGCCTTTCTGGATTTTACACTTTTTTCAGATGGCCCTTTTGACCAGGGGGCATTGAGACTTCATTGTAGTGCAGATTTCTTTAACATGCTTGCTTTGTTGGCCAAAAAGGGCGTATGCGTTTTTTCCTGAATATATTCAGGAAAAAACGCATACGCCCTTTTTGGCCAAGAGCATCATTGTCGACGTTCTGCCTCTTTTCCTATGCTTTAAATGCAATTCCCGTGTACCCCCTGAAATAGTTTTCCTGCAATTCTGCCCCACTTACAAGTCATCTTCGCAGCCTTCCTTCAATATAATTTTGGACGATAGCTGTCATTTATAACTCTGCAGGTTTGTGAGTTACAGTGTCCCTGAGCTCCTTTCTTCAACTCGCTATCTTGTGAGCTGGCCGCAAACCCGCAGGATTGCCTCAGGCCCTAATCTGGTTCCGGCACGGCATGCTGAGCCTTTGGTTAATTCCTCTTCCTGGTGGGAAATGAGCGTTAAATGTGCCCGTGCAGACACCTAGAGCTAGTCTCTCATTCGTTCTCCCTATTCCTTTTCATCTTGCGCAGAAATTGCAAACTGTGCCCAACAGGAGGTTAAAGGCACTGACTCTCCAAGTGGGGAGAGTGTTTGTAAAGGGTCTAGAATGGTGAACCCGAGTAAAAGGGGACGAAAACTGAGATGCATTTGAAAACGTTTGCCAGTCACACGGTGCACCATACTGTGGGTTTCCCATACATGTTTTAGCTGAAGGAAGAATCCCTTAAACTTGGAGAGTTGGGACCCATGGAATGGGTACCATGCTGTATGACTTCAAAGGGTCTGCATTTGCTCATCGAACCTCACCAATGCTATCAGCCCGAAGTGCCCAACCTTATGTCTCACTCAGCTCTGGGTTTAGATGAGGTAAATCCAGGTTGCACCACAAGCCCTGAATGAATTATTTAAGAATTGCTCTCTATTTCACTGTCATTGTGTTTTGTTTTTGTAATTCATTTTGATAATGGGATTTATCGGATTTTCTCTGCTGCCTTCATGCAGCTGTACAGATGTTTGATTCTCTTATGGAGACATATAAATCCATGGGTTTGAAAATTTTTTCTAGTCAGGTGTATTCCTAGGCGTTGAATATAGGGTGTTTAGCCCATTTCCTTGAGCAAGGGGTAGGTCTTGACTATTACATATTTGACGTATGGAATGGTATCTGTGCTAATTTCTATCTCTGGTTTTATGCAGCAACCCAACTCACCTTTCCCCTTAAGCAAACATTAGTTGGTTTTCTAAATTTGGGACCCTGTTCTGTTTTGTAATTCAGTTCATGTGTAGCCAAGATTACATTCCGTGTATTAGTGATATCTTATGATGTTTCATTTTCTGTGTGACTTTTTTCTCTTAGAATCATCGTACCTGAATCCACTCATTATGCCACGACGGTCCAGATGACATAGATTTCATTCGTGAGTGATATTCAATTGTACGTACGTACCACAACTTCTTTATCCATTTTTTGCTTTCTGGGATATTTAACTTGTACCGTAGACGAGGTTCTTGTAAACAGAGCTGTCTAAAGCTTTGGGGTGGCTGTGTGTTTTTGATTATAATTTCCCTAAGCTATAGGACCATAAGTGGAAGTGCCATAGGCTCCGTTGCTTTGTTTTTTAGGTGTTTCAGGAAACACCATACACTTCTCCAGAGTGGCTGTTGGCAATTTACATCCCAAACATCAGCATAACAAGGCTCCCTGTTCTCCATGGCCTGTGCTGCATTTCTGCATTTTACACTTTTTTCAGATGTCCCTTTTGACCTGGGGGCAGTGAGACTTCATTGTAGTGCAGATTTCTTTAACATGCTTGCTTGGTTGGCCAAAAAGGGCGTATGCGTTTTTTCCTGAATATATTCAGGAAAATTCGCATACGCCCTTTTTGGCCAAGTGCATCATTGTCGACGTTCTGCCTCTTTTCCTATGCTTTAAATGCAATTCCAGTCTACCCCCTGAAATCGTTTTCCTGCAATTCTGCCCCGCTTTCAAGTCATCTTCGCAGCCTTCCTTCAATATATTTTTGGATGATAGCAGTCATTTATAACTCTGCAGGTTTGTGAATTACAGTGCCCCTGAGCTCCTTTCTTCAAATCGCTTTCTTGTGAGCTGGCCGCAACCCGGCAGGATTGCTTCAGGACCTAATATAGTTCCGGCACGGCATGCTGAGCGTTTGGTTAATTCCTCTTCCTGGTGGGAAATGAGCGTTAAATTTGCCCGTGCATACACCTACAACTAGTCTCTCATTGGTTCTCCCTATTCCTGTTCATCTTGCGCAGAAATTGCAAACTGTGCCAAACAGGAGGTTAAAGGCACTGACTCTCCAAGTGGGGAGAGTGTTAGTAAAGGGTCTGGAATTGTGCACCCGAGTAAAAGGGGACGAAAACTGAGATGCATTTGAAAATGTTTCCCGGTCACACGGTGCACCATACTGTGGGTTTCCTATGCATGTTTTAGCTGAAGGAAGAATCGCTTAAACCTGGAGAGTTGGGACCCATGGAAAGGGTACCATACAGTATGACTTCAAATGGTCTGCATTTGCTCATTGAACCTCACCAATGCTATCAGCCCGATGTCTCCAAACTTATGTCTCACGCAGCTCTGGGTGTAGATGAGGTAAATCCAGGTTGCATCACAAGCCCTGAATGAATTATTTAAGAATTGCTCTCTATTTCACTGTCATTGTGTTTTGTTTTTGTAATTCATTTTGATAATGGGATTTATCGGATTTTCTCTGCTGCCTTCATGCAGCTGTACACATGTTTGATTCTCTTATGGAGACATATAAATCCATGGGTTTGAAAATTTTTTCTAGTCAGGTGTATTCCTAGGCGTTGAATATAGGGTGTTTAGCCCATTTCCTTGAGCAAGGGGTAGGTCTTGACTATTACATATTTGACGTATGGAATGGTATCTGTGCTAATTTCTATCTCTGGTTTTATGCAGCAACCCAACTCACCTTTCCCCTTAAGCAAACATTAGTTGGTTTTCTAAATTTGGGACCCTGTTCTGTTTTGTAATTCAGTTCATGTGTAGCCAAGATTACATTCCGTGTATTAGTGATATCTTATGATGTTTCATTTTCTGTGTGACTTTTTTCTCTTAGAATCATCGTACCTGAATCCACTCATTATGCCACGACGGTCCAGATGACATAGATTTCATTCGTGAGTGATATTCAATTGTACGTACGTACCACAACTTCTTTATCCATTTTTTGCTTTCTGGGATATTTAACTTGTACCGTAGACGAGGTTCTTGTAAACAGAGCTGTCTAAAGCTTTGGGGTGGCTGTGTGTTTTTGATTATAATTTCCCTAAGCTATAGGACCATAAGTGGAAGTGCCATAGGCTCCGTTGCTTTGTTTTTTAGGTGTTTCAGGAAACACCATACACTTCTCCAGAGTGGCTGTTGGCAATTTACATCCCAACCATCAGCATAACAAGGCTCCCTGTTCTCCATGGCCTGTGCTGCATTTCTGCATTTTACACTTTTTTCAGATGTCCCTTTTGACCTGGGGGCAGTGAGACTTCATTGTAGTGCAGATTTCTTTAACATGCTTGCTTGGTTGGCCAAAAAGGGCTTATGCGTTTTTTCCTGAATATATTCAGGAAAATTCGCATACGCCCTTTTTGGCCAAGTGCATCATTGTCGACGTTCTGCCTCTTTTCCTATGCTTTAAATGCAATTCCAGTCTACCCCCTGAAATCGTTTTCCTGCAATTCTGCCCCGCTTTCAAGTCGTCTTCGCAGCCTTCCTTCAATATATTTTTGGATGATAGCAGTCATTTATAACTCTGCAGGTTTGTGAATTACAGTGCCCCTGAGCTCCTTTCTTCAAATCGCTTTCTTGTGAGCTGGCCGCAAACCGGCAGGATTGCTTCAGGACCTAATCTAGTTCCGGCACGGCATGCTGAGCGTTTGGTTAATTCCTCTTCCTGGTGGGAAATGAGCGTTAAATTTGCCCGTGCATACACCTACAACTAGTCTCTCATTGGTTCTCCCTATTCCTGTTCATCTTGCGCAGAAATTGCAAACTGTGCCAAACAGGAGGTTAAAGGCACTGACTCTCCAAGTGGGGAGAGTGTTAGTAAAGGGTCTGGAATTGTGCACCCGAGTAAAAGGGGACGAAAACTGAGATGCATTTGAAAATGTTTCCCGGTCACACGGTGCACCATACTGTGGGTTTCCTATGCATGTTTTAGCTGAAGGAAGAATCGCTTAAACCTGGAGAGTTGGGACCCATGGAAAGGGTACCATACAGTATGACTTCAAATGGTCTGCATTTGCTCATTGAACCTCACCAATGCTATCAGCCTGATGTCTCCAAACTTATGTCTCACGCAGCTCTGGGTGTAGATGAGGTAAATCCAGGTTGCATCACAAGCCCTGAATGAATTATTTAAGAATTGCTCTCTATTTCACTGTCATTGTGTTTTGTTTTTGAAATTTATTTTGATAATGGGATTTAGCTGATTTTCACTGCTGCGTTTTTGTCACTGTACACACGCTTGATTCTCTTATGGAGACATATAAATCCATAGGTATTAAGACTCTTACTCATCCTGTATATTCCTAGGCACTGAATATGGGGTGTTGAGTCCATTTCGTTGACCAGGAAGTAGGTTTTTTCTATTACATATTTGGCTTATGGAACGGTATCTGTGCTAATTTCAATCTCTGGTTTTATGCAGCACCCCAACTCTCCTTGATCCTTAAGCAAGCATAAGTTGGTTTTCTAAATTTGAGACCCCGTTCTCTTTTGTAATTCAGTTCATTTGTAGCCACGTTTACATTCCATGTATTAGTAATATCGTATGTCTTTGTCTTTTTGAATTATGTGACTTCAAATGATCATACGTAACTCCTCTGGGGTTGTTACAACTGGCCATGTTTCATTGATTTTCAGGCTGAGTAATATTCCACTCTACATAAGTGCCACACCTCTGTCCATTTTTTCCCTCCAGAGACATATAAATTATAACCTAATCGAGGATATATTAAACAGAGAGGCGGTAAACATTGGGGTGCCTGTGTCCTCTCGATTTTTCTTTTTCCCAAGATATACGTCCATGAGTGCAAGTGCCCTGTGCTCTGTAGCTCATTTTTTAGATGCTTTAGTAATCACAATACACTTTTCCAGAGTGACCGTTGGCAATATACATTTCCACTATAAGCCTCACAGGGCTCCCTTTTCTCCTTGCCCTGTCCTGCATTTCTGGTGTTTACACTTTATGAGGAAGGCTCTTCTGACTGATGCGAAGTGATATGTTTTGTAGTATTGATTTCCAGTGCCCACCTGTTTGGTTGGCTAAAAAAGTGTATGCCCTTTTCTTGAATATATACAGAAAAAGATGCATACACCCTTTTTGGCCAACTGCAATGTTGGCAATGTTCAGCCCCTTTTCTTGTGCTTAATGGCGAGTCCTTTCTACCTCATCCAATCCCTTTCCTGCCATTCTCCGTTGCTTACAAGTCCTTTTCTCTGACTTTCCTCAAGACATTTTTCAGTGATAGATATTTTCAACTCTGCAGTTTCGTGAATTTTAGTGTCCCTGAGTTCCATTTTTCAACTTGTGTTTATGGGAACTGGCCACAAAGCAGCGGGATTTCCTCAAGCCCTATTCTGTTTCCATGGGCAACCCTAGCCTTTGGTCAATTCGTCTTCCTGATTGGAAATTAGAGTGACATATGTCTGTCCGAAAACCTAGGACTTGTCTCTCATTGTTCCTCCTCCTTCTGCTTCATCCTTGGACAAATTCCAAACTGTGTGCAACAGGATGTTGACAGTGCTGACATCTCCAAGTGGGGAGACTGTTAGTAAAGACGCCGGAGTGGTGAACCCGAGCACCAGGAGATGAGGAGATGAGATGCCTTTTCCAAACTCTTCCCGATCAGACGATATACCATCCTCTGGGTGTGACAGGCATGTTTTAGCTGTAGGAAGTGTCCCGTTCATGTGAGGAGAACACCAGGGCTTTTTCAAAATCAGTGTCTCTCCGCTACCCAAACTGGGGAATTTTTTAAGCTACGGCTACACATATGTTCATTAAGGGCCTTGGGAAGTAGGCAGAGTCCAAACTTTAGATGATTGAAGTCTTCAGGGTCAGAAGCACTGACCACCAGCTTCCCTTAGGTTCCATTTTAACTGTCATTGATAGATGATGTCAATAAAAATATCTATTCTTTTTCAGATTATTTCCCCTTATAGGTTATTGCAAAATATTGAGTGTAGTTCCCTGTGCTATAGAGTAGTTCCTTGTTGACCATCTATTTTATACATAGCAGTGTGTATGTGTTAATCCCAAACTGTTAATTTATCCCTCCTCCCACCTTTCCACTTTGGTAATAATAAATTATAAGATTTTATACTTCTCAGAAATGGGGGAGCTGAATGAGAGGTATCATTTTCAATGGAAAAGCATTTAAAACAAGATTGAAGCTTTAACCAAGATTATTAGATGTACATCCTTGGAAAGAAATCACTTCGCTTCTCTAATATTGACCTGACAAATAAGACAAACCTTTTCACTGAACTTGCTTATAATAAAGTGATGGAAATATCAAATGGAAGTGTTAGAAACATCTTATTTTACCCGAGCCTTATACACTGTTCTATGTTAATTATAGTTTGGCTCACACATCTGTTCATTGAAGTTACAACGTTCTCAATTTCTGTTACTGATCCTCCAGAGTGGACCCCAACAAGTGTCCCCACGCCCAGTGTCATTGGAGCCAAAAGATCGAGACTGAGTTTGGTTCAGAAGCAAAGGAAACTTTATATTTTGATCAGAGAATGGAGAGGTGAGAGCATGTGCTACCCCGTGGGCTGTGGGCTGGGCTGCTGTGTAGAGATCCTGTCAGATTCAGTGGGAGGGAGGGGGTAGAGCTCTCGAGGGCCCTGTTGGCTGCAGCTCAGGCTCTATATCGCGGAGTCTGCACTGGGCCCCAGGACCGGATGTGTCGACCCAGCCATTCTGTACTAGGAAATCTGGTCTGAAGTGCCGGGTGTGGAACCTCTGTATGCGGGACCCTAGGAGCACATGAAATTAGACAAAGCACAAAGGATAAAAAAGGTTAGACTTTATTTTATTGCCCAGATTCTATTTTTATCTCCCAGGGATTTTTAATGGGCTTTGCCTGGGACAAACCCCTCTTCTGCCTTTTGTCCTCTTCCTCATTCTTGGAGTGCTGAGGGTGCAGACCCTTCTTCTGTAACTGCTGAGTGCTGAGTTAGGAGCCCTTATACCCGTGGGCGAGGGTCAGAACTTCTCCCCAGCAGCCTCTAGGTGACGTTGATTGTCCCCAGGCCTCCAGCCTCCCTGTTCATCTGCCTGAGCACGAGCATTGGAAGTGTTATAGATTCTAATGACCTTTAAGGGTCCGGGAAGGAAATGTGCAGTGACGCTGTGAGGTCCACTTTCACCCCGCCACACATTTGTTCAGACACTTTAGGCTGACCATTTCTGCCAGCCTAGATGCTCTGACTAGTAGTCTGCACTTTCTTCAATTAGGCCTCTGAATTAACGTAAAAACAGCACCAGGTGTCAGGACCCTGCCTGCTCAACTCCCGGACAGTCCAGGGTCAGTTGTGATGAAGGACCATGATGGCCACTGAGTCAACAGCCTTTTGAAGTAAACAGGAGTCCAGCCGGTCTTACTGGTCACCATCATCACGGTGTCTGTAGGCTTTTCTATGGTGACAGCGTGATATACGGTTCCCCTGCCAAGATTATTACCTCCCCTCTGGGTGCAGTAAGTCCTGCAAGCAGTAGTCTACTCTTTTGTGACACACTCTTGTTGTTTTATGAGAGAAACTCCAGGTCAAGTGATGGTCACATGTGTCGTCATGGTGCCCCGTTGCCCCCGGATATCTCTCTGGATGTTGGAGTAGGAGGGCTTCCTCACTGGAGGTCAGTGTGCCCACGGAGCAAACCCTGCAACTTCAGGGCATGGTTGGGGGTTAGGAACACCACGTGGGGTCCTTTTCCCTTAGGAGGGAGGTGGCCTTTTGGGCTGCTGATTTCCAGGTTTTTAGATACCGCCAGTATGTTGGCCAGATGTTGCAGTGGGCCAAGCCCCTTGGTGACTATAGTTTATCCTACCTGGATGGCATTCTTGCATTGTTCCATTTCAAGTGGTCCCAGGTTTTGCACTAATACTCCAATGGCGATTCACCTTTCACCAGGAATGTAAAGGTCAAAGGGTTTAGCTAAATTAGGGAGTTCCAGGGCAAGGGTCTGAATTGACTGCTCTTTCCATTCTTGAAAGGCCACTTCTGGATTCTATTCAAAAGGATCATCATCTTTTCCTTTCAGTGTTTCATATAGAGGCCCAGCTAGTAGACTGTAGTTAGGGATCCAGAAGCAGCAAACTCTGGCCTCCCCAGGAACCCCTAAGCTGTCTTCTAGTTTTAGAAAGTGGTAAGTCTGTAAATTGTTTCTTCCCTTTCCTGGGATGAGCTTCTCCGACCTTCTGTGAGAATGAAGCCCAGGCAGGTCACCGTAGTCTGTGATATTTGAGCTTTTTCTTGGACAACTTGTATCCTTTATTGGCTTGGTAGTTCAGAGGCCTCCTTAGTAGGGCTGGTGATCAGAATGTCGTCAGCATATTGAAGGAGTGTTTCCTTTTCCAGAGGTAGAACTTTTACGTCTTTAGCTAAGCTTTCCCCAAAGATGGTGTGGGAATTTTTGAACACTTGGGGCAAGACGGCCTGGATGTATTGTTTTAGTTGTATGTTGAGTCCTGCCACTTACAAGCCAAAATTTCTTGTGACTCTGGGACTAATGGCATACAAAAGAAGGCATCATTGAAGACTAATACAGAATACCGTCTCCTGGTGGTTGGTAGAATGACCAGCAGGGTGTAGGAATTAGGAACTACTGGAGGTATATACTCGGTGGCTTCACTGACGATCCTGACATCTTTACCAGGCCCCTGGCAGCCCATGGGGCTCTCGTGGTCAGGCCAATCTCAGGATATGGAGCTCACCTGGGCAGGTACCCCACCTCCACACCAGCCCATGGGGCTCTCATGGTCAGGCCCATCCCAGGATATGGGGTTCCCTGGGCAGGTCCCCTGCAGCCCATGGGGCTCTCGTGGTCAGCTCCCTCCCAGGATACAGAGCTACACTTGCAGGTACTGTGGCAGGGCAGGGCACACAGGAACCGTGCACATTGCCCTCATTGCAGAGCACTCTCAGCTCACCTGTCACTCAGATCTGACACAGAGCACCTCAGAGCAGGACTTGAACTAACAAATAGCAACTCCGACAGGTCTGTGACCCTGGGCATCACTCTGTACGGCCTGCCACCACCTGGTCTTCCAGAGACTTCCACTGCACCCGGGGCACCAGGCCTCTGTCTCCACCCACCACCCACCCCTCCTCTCCCTGACTCCTGGGGTCCTCTTATTAGGCCAGGGTTTTCTTGAAGCTGTCTCCCACTCATGGGCCAGATAAAATGATTAGAATACAAGCCAGAGCTGCAGCCCATTGTCTATCCTGACTCTCAAGAGCCCACACCTGTTCCTTGGACCTGGCCGATTCAGCAAGTTCCAGTTTCTGCAACTGTGAGACCCTGAGGGGTGATGATTGGCTGACCTGGGCAGCCTGACCATGCCGGCCAGCCCTCCCCAGGTGTGCCTGTTTTGAGATCAATATAAACACCGCTCCAGGCAGCAAGAGCCCCTGCAGCTGTGCCTGACGCCATTTTCTCTGCCCTGTCAGCAGTCTCGGGGCTGGGCTGGTGGGAGGGAGTGACAGGTCATGGCGTTGTGGGTGGCCCAGTGTGAGTGGGGCTCTGCTGGACTTTCTGCAGCAGTTGTCAAGATGCCACCTGCTAAAGAAGAGGATGTGTCACCCATACCTGGCGCTGGAATTTCTCCCTGGGCAGACGTGAGGAAGGAAGAAAGCAGTGGGGGCCGGGACAGGAGGGGTATCTCAGGCAGGGAAATGGAAAGCTTCCAGAAGAGCACCCAGGGCCAGGACCATCCTGGCTGGCCTGCAGGCACCAAGTTGGCTGGCATGCAATCACTCGTGTGGCTCCATTGCCCTTCCTCTAGGCTTTCAAGTCCTTGAACATATTCAGGTGTTTTATCTGGGAAGGGTGGGAACATTTCAGCAGCAGCTGGCCTGGGGCTCGGACCACGTTTACTCACAGATGCCTCAGCACGGTCCCCCAGCTTTGCAATGAGGACGCTTGTTGCGTGGGGCCTGCTGGCTGTATGGGAGATGATTCCCCACCACTGACCAACTTCAGAATTGTTTACAACTGGAGCAAGTGTCCTGATACGGTTTTCCTCTGTGTAACTTGTGGATTCTGTTTGTTTTTTCTATTTTTCGTTTTTGGTTCAAGGTAGATTTCATTCCTCTTTTTTGCATTTACAAATATAAGCATAGAAATAATTTATTCATATAAATACATGTATGTGGAGGGAAGAATATTTTTTCTGTTTTACTTTTTAATTTTATTTTTTTTAATTTTTAATCTTATTTTTTATACAGCAGGTTCTTATTGGTTATCTATTTTATACATATAAATGTATACATGTCAATCCCAATCTCTCAACTCTTCACACCACCATCCCCCCAACAGCTTTCTGCCCTTGGTGCAGATTTCCTTTACAGGCTTGCTTGGTTGGCCATCAAGGGTGTATGCGTTTTTTCCTGAATATATTCAGGAAAAAATGCATACGCCCTTTTTGGCAAAGTGCATCATTGTCGACATTCTGCCTCATTTCCTATGCTTTAAGTGCAATTCCAGTCTACCCCCTGAAATAGTTTTCCTCAAATGCTGCCCCCCTTTCCAGTCCTCTTCGCAGACTTACTTCAATATATTTTTGGACGATAGCTGTCATTCATAACTCTGCAGGTTTGTGAATTAGAGTGCCCCTGAGCTCCTTTCTTCAACTCGCTTTCTTGTGAGCTGGCCGAAAACCGCAGGAATGCTTCAGGCGCTAATCTGTTTCTGGCAGGGCACGCTGACCCTTTGGTTAATTCCTCTTCCTGGTGGGAAATGGTCGTTACACTTGCCCGTGCAGGCACCTACAGCTAGTCTCTCATTGGTTCTCCCTATTCCTGTTCATCTTGCTCAGAAATTGCAAACTGTGCTGAACAGGATGTTAAAGGCATTGACTCTCCAAGTGGGGAGAGTGTTAGTAAAGCGTCTGGAATGGTGAACCCGAGTACCAGGGCACAAAAACTGAGATACATTTGAAAACGTTTCGCAATCACATGGTGGAATATACTCTGCGTTTCTCATGCATGTTTTAGCTGAAGGAAGAATCCCTTAAACCTGGAGAGTTGGGACCCATGGAATGGGTACCATGCAGTATGCCTTCAAACGGTCTGCATTTGCTCACCGAGCCTCACCAATGGTATCAGCGCGAAGGGTCCAGCCTTATGTCTCACCCAGCTCTGGGTGTAGATGTGGTAAATCCAGGTTGCATCACAAGCCCTGAATGAATTATTTAAGAATTGCTCTCTATTTCACTGTCATTGTGTTTTGTTTTTGAAATTTTTTTTGATAAAGGAAGTTATCCGATTTTCACTGCTGCGTTTAGGCCACTGTACACACGCTTGATTCTCTTACGGAGACATATAAATCCATGGGTTTTAAGATTCTTACTAGTCAGGTATATTCCGAGGCGTTGAATATGGGGTGTTGAGTTCATTTCGTTGAGCAAGGAGTAGGTCTTGTCTATTATATATTTGGCTTATGGAAAGATATCTGTGCTAATTTCAATCTCTGGTTTTATGCAGCACGCCAACTCACCTTTCCCCATAAGCAAGCGTAAGTTCGTTTTCTAAATTTGAGACCGTGTTCTGTTTTGTAGATCAGTTCATGTGTAGCCAAGTTTACATTCCATGTATTAGTGATAACTTATGATGTTTCTTTTTCTGTGTGACTTATTTCACGTAAAATCATCATACCTGAATCCATTCATTATGCCACTACTGGCCTGATGACATAGATATCATTGCTGAGTGATATTCCATTGTACATACGTACCACATCTTCTTTATCCATATTTCGATTTCTGGGATATTTAACTTGTATCGTAGACGAGGTTCTTGTAAACAGAGCCGTCCCAAACTTTGGGGTGGCTCTGTGTTTTTCATTTTAATGTCCCTAAGCTATAGGACCATAAGTGGAAGTGCCATAGGCTGTGTTGCTTTGTTTCCTACGTGTTTCCGGAAACACCATACAGTTCTCCAGAGTGGCTGTTGGCGGTTCACATCCCGCCCATCAGCATAACAAGGCTACATGTTCTCCATGGCCTGTCCTGCCTTTCTGGATTTTACACTTTTTTCAGATGGCCCTTTTGACCGGGGGGCAGTGAGGCTTCATTGTAGTGCAGATTTTCTTTACACGCTTGCTTGGTTGGCCAAAAAGGGCTTATGCGTTTTTTCCTGAATATATATATGGGGAGAGTGTTATTGACGGGTCTGGAATATTGAACCCTAGTACCAGGGGAAAAAAACTGAGATGCATTTGAAAACGAATCCAAATCACAAGGTGGACCATACTCTGGGTTTCCCATGCATGTTTTAGCTGAAGGAAGAATCCCTTAAACCTGGAGAGTTGGGACCCATGGAATGGGTACCATGCAGTATGACTTCAAATGTTCTGCATTTGCTCACCGAACCTCACCAATGCTATCAGCCCGAAGTGTCCAGCCTTATGTCTCACCCAGCTCTGGTTGAAGATGTGCTAAATCCAGGTTGTATCACAAGCCCTGAATGAATTATTTAAGAATTGCCCTCTATTTCAGTGTCATTGTGTTTTGTTTTTGAAATTTATTTTGATAATGGGATTTATCGGATTTTCACTGATGCGTTTAGGCCGCTGTACACACGCTTGATTCTCTTACGGAGACATATAAATCCATGGGTTTTAAGATCCTTACTAGTCAGGTATATTCCTAGGCGTTGAATATGGGGTGTTGACTCCATTTCGTTGAGCAAGGAGTAGGTCTTTTCTATTACATATTTGGTTTATGGAACAGTTTCTGTGCTAATATAAATCTCTGGTTTTATGCAGCACCCCAACTCACCTTTCCCCATAAGCAACCATCAGTTGGTTTTCTAACTTGGAGACACTCTTCTGTTTTGTAATTCAGTTCATGTGTAGCCAAGTTTCATTCCATGTATTAGTGATATCTTATGATGTTCCTTTTTCTGTGTGACTTATTTCATGTAGAATCATTGTACCTGAATCCACTCATTATGCCGCTAAGGGCCAGATGACATAGATTTCATTGCTGAGTGATTTTCCATTGTACGTATGTACCACAACTTCTTTATCCATTTTCGCTTTCTGGGATATTTAACTTGTACCGTAGACGAGGTTCTTGTAAACAGAGCCGACCCAAACTTTGGGGTGGCTGTGTGTTTTTGATTTTAACTTCCCTAAGCTATAGGACCATAAGTGGAAGTGCCATAGGCTGTGTTGCTTTGTTTCCTACGTGTTTCAGGAAACACCATACACTTCTCCAGAGTGGCTGTTGGCAGTTCACATCCCGCCCATCAGCATAACAAGGCTCCCTGTTCTCCATGGCCTGTGCTGCCTTTCTGGATTTTACACTTTTTTCAGATGGCCCTTTTCACTGGGGGGCAGTGAGACTTCATTGTAGTGCAGATTTCTTTAACATGCTTGCTTGGTTGGCCAAAAAGGGCGTATGCGTTTTTTCCTGAATATATTCAGGAAAAAACGCATATGCCCTTCTTGGCCAAGTGCATCATTGTCGACGTACTGCCTCTTTTCCTATGCTTTAAATGCAATTCCAGTCTACCCCCTGAAATCGTTTTCCTGCAATTTTGTCCCGCTTTCAAGTCCTCTTCACAGCCTTCCTTCAATATATTTTTGGATGATAGCTGTCACTTATAACTCTGCAGGTTTGTGAATTAGAGTGCCCCTGAGCTCCTTTCTTCAAATCGCTTTCTTTTGAGCTGGCCGCAAACCCGCAGGATTGCTTCAGGCCCTAATCTGGTTCCGGCACGGCATGCTGAGCGTTTGGTTAATTCCTCTTCCTGGTAGGAAATGAGCGTTAAATTTGCCCGTGCAGACACCTACAGCTAGTCTCTCATTGGTACTCCCTATTCCTGTTCATCTTGCGCAGAAATTGCAAACTGTGCCAAATAGGAGGTTAAAGGCACTGACTCTCCAAGTGGGGAGAGTGTTAGTAAAGGGTCTGGAATTGTGAACCCGAGTAAAAGGGGACAAAAACTGAGATGCATTTGAAAATGTTTCCCGGTCACTCGGTGCACCATACTGTGGGCTTCCCATGCATGCTTTAGCTGAAGGAAGAATCGCTTAAACCTGGAGAGTTGGGACCCATGGAATGGGTACCATGTAGTATGACTTCAAATGGTCTGCATTTGCTCATCGAACCTCACCAATGCTATGAGCCAGAAGTGTCCAACCTTATGTCTCACTCAGCTCTGGGTTTAGAGGAGGTAAATCCAGGTTGCATCACAAGCCCTGAATGAATTATTTAAGAATTGCTCTCTATTTCACTGTCATTGTGTTTTGTTTTTGTAATTCATTTTGATAATAGGATTTATCGGATTTTCTCTGCTGCCTTCATGCAGCTGTACACATGCTTGATTCTCTAATGGAGACATATAAATCCATGGGTTTGAAGATTCTTACTAGTCAGGTGTATTCCTAGGCGTTGAATATAGGGTGTTTAGCCCATTTCGTTAAGCAAGGGGTAGGTCTTGACTATTACATATTTGACGTATGGAATGGTATATGTGCTAATTTCTATCTCTGGTTTTATGCAGCACCCCAACTCACCTTTCCCCTTAAGCAAACATAAGTTGGTTTTCTAAATTTGAGACCCTGTTCTGTTTTGTAATTCAGTTCATGTGTAGCCAAGATTACATTCGGTGTATTAGAGTTAACTTATGATGTTTCATTTTCTGTGTGACTTATTTCTCTTAGAAGCATCGTACCTGAATCCACTCATTATGCCACGACGGGCCAGATGACATAGATTTCATTGCTGAGTGATATTCCATTGTACGTACGTACCACAACTTCTTTATCCATTTTTCGCTTTCTGGGATATTTAACTTGTACCGTAGACGAGGTTCTTGTAAACAGAGCCGTCTGAAACTTTGGGGTGGCTGTGTGTTTTTGATTTATTTTCCCTAAGCTATAGGACCATAAGTGGAAGTGCCGTAGGCTCCGTTGCTTTGTTTTTTAGGTGTTTCAGGAAATACCATACACTTCTCCAGAGTGGCTGTTGGCAATTTACATCCCACCCATCAGCATAACAAGGCTCCCAGTTCTCCATGGCCTGTGCTGCATTTCTGGATTTTACACTTTTTTCAGATGGCCCTTTTGACCGGGGGGCAGTGAGACTTCATTGTAGTGCAGATTTCTTTAACATGCTTGCTTGGTTGGCCAAAAAGGGCGTATGCGCTTTTTCCTGAATATATTCAGGAAAAAACGCATACGCCCTTTTTGGCCAAGTGCATCATTGTCGACGTTCTGCCTCTTTTCCTATGCTTTAAATGCAATTCCAGTCTACCCCCTGAAATCGTTTTCCTGCAATTCTGCCCCGCTTTCAAGTCCTCTTCGCAGCCTTCCTTCAATATATTTTTGGACGATAGCTGTCATTTATAACACTGCAGGTTTTGAATTACAGTGCCCCGGAGCTCCTTTCTTCAAATCGCTTTCTTGTGAGCTGGCCGCAAACCCGCAGGATTGCTTCAGGCCTTAATCTGGTTCCGGCACGGCATGCTGAGCGTTTGGTTAATTCCTCTTCCTGGTTGGAAATGAGCGTTAAATTTGCCCATGCAGACACCTACAGCTAGTCTCTCATTGGTTCTCCCTATTCCTGTTCATCTTGCGCAGAAATTGCAAACTGTGCCAAACAGGAGGTTAAAGGCACTGACTCTCCAAGTGGGGAGAGTGTTTGTAAAGGGTCTGGAATTGTGAACCCGAGTAAAAGGGGACGAAAACTGAGATGCATTTGAAAACGTTTCCCGGTCACACGGTGCACCATACTGTGGGTTTCCCATGCATGTTTTAGCTGAAGGAAGAATCGCTTAAACCTGGAGAGTAAGGACCCATGGAATGGGTACCATGCAGTATGACTTCAAATGGTCTCCATTTGCTCATCGAACCCCACCAACGCTATCATCCCGAAGTATCCAACCTTATGTCTCACTCAGCTCTGGGTGTAGATGAGGTAAATCCAGGTTGCATCACAAGACCTGAATGAATTATTTAAGAATTGCTCTCTATTTCACTGTCATTGTGTTTTGTTTTTGTAATTCATTTTGATAATGGGATTTTTCGGATTTTCTCTGCTGCCTTCATGCAGCTGTACACACGCTTGATTCTCTTATGGAGACATATAAATCCATGGGTTTGAAGATTCTTACTAGTCAGGTGCATTCCTAGGCGTTGAATATAGGGTGTTTAGCCCATTTCGTTGAGCAAGGGGTAGGTCTTGACTATTACATATTTGACGTATGGAATGGTATCTGTGCTAATTTCTATCTCTGGTTTTATGCAGCACCCCAACTCACCTTTCCCCTCAAGCAAACATAAGTTGGTTTTCTAAATTTGAGACCCTGTTCTGTTTTGTAATTCAGTTCATGTGTAGCCAAGATTACATTCGGTGTATTAGAGATAACTTATGATGTTTCATTTTCTGTGTGACTTATTTCTCTTAGAATCATCGTACCTGAATCCTCTCATTATGCCACGACGGGCCAGATGACATAGATTTCATTGGTGAGTGATATTCCATTGTACGTACGTACCACAACTTCTTTATCCATTTTTCGCTTTCTGGGATATTTAACTTGTACCGTAGACGAGGTTCTTGTAACAGAGCCGTCTGAAACTTTGGGGTGGCTGTGTGTTTTTTATTTTAATTTCCCTAAGCTATAGGACCATAAGTGGAAGTGCCGTAGGCTCCGTTGCTTTGTTTTTTAGGTGTTTCAGGAAACACAATACACTTCTCCAGAGTGGCTGTTGGCAATTTACATCCCACCCATGAGCATAACAAGGCTCCCTGTTCTCCATGGCCTGTGCTGCCTTTCTGGATTTTACACATTTTTCAGATGGCCCTTTTGACCGGGGGGCAGTGAGACTTCATTGTAGTGCAGATTTCTTTAACATGCTTGCTTGGTTGGCCAAAAAGGGCGTATGCGTATATTCCGGAAAAAACGCATACGCACTTTTTGGCCAAGTGCATCATTGTCGACGTTCTGCCTCTTTTCCTATGCTTTAAAGGCAATTCCAGTCTAACCCCTGAAATCGTTTTCCTGCAATTTTGCCCCGCTTTCAAGTCCTCTTCGCAGCCTTCCTTCAATATATTTTTGGACGATAGCTGTCATTTATAACTCTGCAGGTTTGTGAATTACAGTGCCCCTGAGCTCCTTTCTTCAAATCGCTTTCTTTTGAGCTGGCCGCAAACCCGCAGGATTGCTTCAGGCCCTAATCTGGTTCCGGCACGGCATGCTGAGCGTTTGGTTAATTCCTCTTCCTGGTTGGAAATGAGCATTAAATTTGCCCGTGCAGACACCTACAGCTAGTCTCTCATTGGTTCTTCCTATTCCTATTCCTCTTGCGCAGAAATTGCAAACTGTGCCAAACAGCAGGTTAAAGGCACTGACTCTCCAAGTGGGGAGAGTGTTTGTAAAGGGTCTGGAATTCTGAACCCGAGTAAACGGGGACAAAAACTGAGATGCATTTGAAAATGTTTCCCGGTCACACGGTGCACCATACTGTGGGCTTCCCATGCATGCTTTACCTGAAGGAAGAATCGCTTAAACCTGGAGAGTTGGGACCCATGGAATGGGTACCATGTAGTATGACTTCAAATGGTCTGCATTTGCTCATCGAACCTCACCAATGCTATCAGCCCAAAGTGTCCAACCTTATGTCTCACTCAGCTCTGGGTTTAGATGAGGTAAATCCAGGTTGCATCACAAGCCCTGAATGAATTATTTAAGAATTGCTCTCTATTTCACTGTCATTGTGTTTTGTTTTTGTAATTCATTTTGATAATAGGATTTATCGGATTTTCTCTGCTGCCTTCATGCAGCTGTACACATGCTTGATTCTCTTATGGAGACATATAAATCCATGGGTTTGAAGATTCTTACTAGTCAGGTGTATTCCTAGGCGTTGAATATAGGGTGTTTAGCCCATTTCGTTGAGCAAGGGGTAGGTCTTGACTATTACATATTTGACGTATGGAATGGTATCTGTGCTAATTTCTATCTCTGGTTTTATGCAGCACCCCAACTCACCTTTCCCCTTAAGCAAGCATAAGTTGGTTTTCTAAATTTGAGACCCTGTTCTGTTTTGTAATTCAGTTCATGTGTAGCCAAGATTACATTCGGTGTATTAGTGATATATTATGATGTTTCATTTTCTGTGTTACTTATTTCACTTAGAATCATCGTACCTGAATCCACTCATTATGCCACGACGGGCCAGATGACATAGACTTCATTGGTCAGTGATATTCCATTGTACGTACGTACCACAACTTCTTTATCCATTTTTCGCTTTCTGGGATATTAACTTGTACCGTAGACGAGGTTCTTGTAAACAGAGCCGTCTGAAACTTTGGCGTGGCTGTGTGTTTTTGATTTTAATTTCCCTAAGCTATAGGACCATAAGTGGAAGTGCCGTAGGCTCCGTTGCTTTGTTTTTTAGGTGTTTCAGGAAACACCATACACTTCTCCAGAGTGGCTGTTGGCAATTTACATCCCACCCATCAGCATAACAAGGCTCCCTGTTCTCCATGGCCTGTGCTGCATTTCTGGATTTTACACTTTTTTCAGATGGCCCTTTTGACCGGGGGGCAGTGAGACTTCATTGTAGTGCAGATTTCTTTAACATGGTTGCTTGGTTGGCCAAAAATAGCGTATGCGTTTTTTCCTGAATATATTCAGGAAAAAACGCATACGCCCTTTTTGGCCAAGTGCATCATTGTCGACGTTCTGCCTCTTTTCCTATGCTTTAAATGCAATTCCAGTCTACCCCCTGAAATCGTTTTCCTGCAATTCTGCCCCGCTTTCAAGTCCTCTTCGCAGCCTTCCTTCAATATATTTTTGGACGATAGCTGTCATTAACAACACTGCAGGTTTTGAATTACAGTGCCCCGGAGCTCCTTTCTTCAAATCGCTTTCTTGTGAGCTGGCCGCAAACCCTCAGGATTGCTTCAGGCCCTAATCTGGTTCCGGCACAGCATGCTGAGTCTTCGGTTAATTCCTCTTCCTGGTGGGAAATGAGCGTTAAATTTGCCCGTGCAGACACCTACAGCTAGTCTCTCATTGGTTCTCCCTATTCCTGTTCATCTTGCGCAGAAATTGCAAACTGTGCCAAACAGGAGGTTAAAGGCACTGACTCTCCAAGTGGGGAGAGTGTTAGTAAAGGGTCTGGAATTGTGAACCCGAGTAAAAGGGGACGAAAACTGAGATGCATTTGAAAACGTTTCCCGGTCACACGGTGCACCATACTGTGGGTTTCCCATGCATGTTTTAGCTGAAGGAAGAATCGCTTAAACCTGGAGAGTTGGGACCCATGGAATGGGTACCATGCAGTATGACTTCAAATTGTCTGCATTTGCTCATCGAACCTCACCAATGCTATCAGCCCGAAATGTCCAACTTTATGTCTCACTCAGCTCTGGGTGTAGATGAGGTAAATCCAGGTTGCATCACAAGCCCTGAATGAATTATTTAAGAATTGCTCTCTATTTCACTGTCATTGTGTTTTGTTTTTTTTAATTCATTTTGATAATAGGATTTATCGGATTTTCTCTGCTGCATTCATGCAGCTGTACACACGCTTGATTCTCTTATGGAGACATATAAATCCATGGGTTTGAAGATTCTTACTAGTCAGGTGTATTCCTAGGCGTTGAATATAGGGTGTTTAGCCCATTTCGTTGAGCAAGGTGTAGGTCTTGACTATTACATATTTGACGTATGGAATGGTATCTGTGCTAATTTCTATCTCTGGTTTTATGCAGCACCCCAACTCACCTTTCCCCTTAAGCAAACATAAGTTGGTTTTCTAAATTTGAGACCCTGTTCTGTTTTGTAATTCAGTTCATGTGTAGCCAAGATTACATTCGGTGTGTTAGTGAAATCTTATGATATTTCATTTTCTGTGTGACTTATTTCACTTAGAATCATCGTACCTGAATCCACTCATTACGCCACGACGGGCCAGATGACATAGCTTTCCTTGGTGACTGATATTCCATTGTACGTACGTACCACAACTTCTTTATCCATTTTTCGCTTTCTGGGATATTTAACTTGTACCGTAGAAGAGGTTCTTGTAAACAGAGCCATCTGAAACTTTGGCTTGGCTGTGTGTTTTTGATTTAAATTTCCCTAAGCTATAGGACCATAAGTGGAAGTGCCGTAGGCTCTGTTGCTTTGTTTTTTAGGTGTTTCAGGAAACACCATACACTTCTCCAGAGTGGCTGTTGGCAATTTACATCCCGCCCATCAGCATAACAAGGCTCCCTGTTCTCCATGGCCTGTGCTGCCTTTCTGGATTTTACACTTTTTTCAGATGGCCCTTTTGACCGGGGGGCAGTGAGACTTCATTGTAGTGCAGATTTCTTTAACATGCTTGCTTGGTTGGCCAAAAAGGGCGTATGCGTTTTTTCCTGAATATATTCAGGAAAAAACGCATACGCCCTTTTTGGCCAAGTGCATCATTGTCGACGTTCTGCCTCTTTTCCTATGCTTTAAATGCAATTCCAGTCTACCCCCTGAAATCGTTTTCCTGCAATTCTGCCCCGCTTACAAGTCCTCTTCGCAGGCTTCCTTCAATATATTTTTGGACGATAGCTGTCATTTATAACTCTGCAGGTTTGTGAATTAGAGTGCCCCGGAGCTCCTTTCTTCAAATCGCTTTCTTGTGAGCTGGCCGCAAACTCGCAGGGTTGCTTCAGGCCCTAACCTGCTTCCGGCACGGCATGCTGAGCCTTTGGTTAATTCCTCTTCCTGGTGGGAAATGAGCGTTAAATTTGCCCGTGCAGACACCTAGAGCTAGTCTCTCATTGGTTCTCCCTATTCCTGTTCATCTTGCGCAGAAATTGCAAACTGTGCCAAATAGCAGGTTAAAGGCACTGACTCTCCAAGTGGGGAGAGTGTTAGTAAAGGGTCTGGAATTGTGAACCCGAGTAAAAGGGGACGAAAACTGAGATGCATTTGAAAACGTTTCCCGGTCACACGGTGCACCATACTGTGGGTTTCCCATGCATGTTTTAGCTGAAGGAAGAATCGCTTAAACCTGGAGAGTTGGGACCCATGGAATGGGTACCATGCAGTATGACTTCAAATGGTCTGCATTTGCTCTTCGAACCTCACCAATGCTATCAGCCCGAAGTGTCCAACTTTATGTCTCACTCAGCTCTGGGTGTAGATGTGGTAAATCCAGGTTGCATCACAAGCCCTGAATGAATTATTTAAGAATTGCTCTCTATTTCACTGTCCTTGGGTTTTGTTTGTGTAATTCATTTTGATAATAGGATTTATCGGATTTTCTCTGCTGCCTTCATGCAGCTGTACACATGCTTGATTCTCTTATGGAGACATATAAATCCATGGGTTTGAAGATTCTTACTAGTCAGGTGTATTCCTAGGCGTTGAATATAGGGTGTTTAGCCCATTTCGTTGAGCAAGGGGTAGGTCTTGACTATTACATATTTTTTTTTTTTTTTTGCTGTACGCGGGCCTCTCAGTGTTGTTGCCTCTCCCGTTGCGGAGCACAGGCTCCGGACGCGCAGGCTCAACGGCCATGACTCACGGGGCCAGTATCTCCGCGGCATGTGGGATCCTCTCGGACCGGGGCACGAACCCGCGTCCCCTGCATCGGCAGGCGAACTCTCAACCAGTGCGCCACCAGGGAAGCCCCCTTGACTATGACATATATGACGTATGGAATGGTATCTGTGCTAATTTCTATCTCTGGTTTTATGCAGCACCCCAACTCACCTTTCCCCTTAAGCAAACATAAGTTGGTTTTCTAAATTTGAGACCCTGTTCTGTTTTGTAATTCAGTTCATGTGTAGCCAAGATTACATTCGGTGTATTAGTGATATCTTATGATGTTTCATTTTCTGTGTGACTTATTTCTCTTAGAATCATCGTACCTGAATCCACTCATTATGCCATGACGGGCCAGATGACATAGATTTCATTGGTCAGTGATATTCCATTGTATGTACGTACCACAACTTCTTTATCCATTTTTCGCTTTCTGGGATATTTAACTTGTACCGTAGACGAGGTTCTTGTAAACAGAGCCGTCTGAAACTTTGGGGTGGCTGTGTGTTTTTTATTTTAATTTCCCTAAGCTATAGGACCATAAGTGGAAGTGCCGTAGGCTCTGTTGTTTTGTTTTTTAGGTGTTTCAGGAAACACCATACACTTCTGCAGAGTGGCTGTTGGCAATTTACATATCACCCATCAGCATAACAAGGCTCCCTGTTCTCCATGGCCTGTGCTGCATTTCTGGATTTTACACTTTTTTCAGATGGCCCTTTTTACCGGGGGGCAGTGAGACTTCATTGTAGTGCAGATTTCTTTAACATGCTTGCTTGGTTGGCCAAAAAGGGCGTATGCGTTTTTTCCTGAATATATTCAGGAGAAAACGCATACGCCCTTTTTGGCCAAGTGCATCATTGTCGACGTTCTGCCTCTTTTCCTATGCTGTAAATGCAATTCCCGTGTACCCCCTGAAATCGTTTTCCTGCAATTCTGCCCCACTTACAAGTCGTCTTCGCAGCCTTCCTTCAATATATTTTTGGACGATAGCTGTCATTTATAACTCTGCAGGTTTGTGAGTTACAGTGCCCCTGAGCTCATTTCTTCAAATCGCTATCTTGTGAGCTGGCCGCAAACCCACAGGATTGCCTCAGGCCCTAATCTGGTTCCGGCACGGCATGCTGAGCCTTTGGTTAATTCCTCTTCCTGGTGGGAAATGAGCGTTAAATTTGCCCGTGCAGACACCTAGAGCTAGTCTCTCATTCGTTCTCCCTATTCCTTTTCATCTTGTGCAGAAATTGCAAACTGTGCCCAACAGGAGGTTAAAGGCACTGGCTCTCCAAGTGGGGAGAGTGTTCGTAAAGGGTCTGGAATGGTGAACCCGAGTAAAAGGGGACGAAAACTGAGATGCATTTGAAAACGTTTGCCAGTCACACGGTGCACCGTACTGTGGGTTTCCCATGCATGTTTTAGCTGAAGGAAGAATCCCTTAAACTTGGAGAGTTGGGACCCATGGAATGGGTACCATGCTGTATGACTTCAAAGGGTCTGCATTTGCTCATCGAACCTCACCAATGCTATCAGCCCGAAGTGCCCAACCTTATGTCTCACTCAGCTCTGGGTGTAGATGTGGTAAATCCAGGTTGCATCACAAGCCCTGAATGAATTATTTAAGAATTGCTCTCTATTTCACTGTCCTTGGGTTTTGTTTGTGTAATTCATTTTGATAATGGGATTTATCGGATTTTCTCTGCTGCATTCATACCGCTGTACACACGCTTCATTCTCTTACGGAGACATAAATATCCATGGGTTTGAAGATTCTTACTAGTCAGGTGTATTCTTAGGCGTTGAATATGGGGTGTTTAGTCCATTTCGTTGAGCAAAGGGTAGGTCTTGACTATTACATATTTGGCTTATGGAAAGGTATCTGTGCTAATTTCTATCTCTGGTTTTATGCAGCACCCCAACTCACCTTTCCCCTTAAGCAAGCATAAGTTGGTTTTCTAAATTTGAGACCCTGTTCTGTTTTGTAATTCAGTTCATGTGTAGCCAAGTTTACATTCCGTGTAGTAGTGATATCTTATGATGTTTCATTTTCTGTGTGACTTATTTCACTTAGAATCATCGTACCTGAATCCACTCATTATGCCGCGACGGGCCTGATGACATAGATTTCATTGCTGAGTGATATTCCATTGTACGTACGTACCACAACTTCTTTATCCATTTTTCACATTCTGGGATAGTTAACTTGTACCGTAGACGAGGTTCTTGTAAACAGAGCCGTCCGACACTTTGGGGTGGCTGTGTGTTTTTGATTTTAATTTCCCTAAGCTATAGGACCATAAGTGGAAGTGCCATAGGCTCCGTAGCTTTGTTTTTTCGGTGTTCCGTGAAACACCATACACTTCTCCAGAGTGGCTGTTGGCAATTCACATCCCACCCATCAGCATAACAAGGCTCCCTGTTCTCCATGGCCTGTGCTGCCTTTCTGGATTTTACACTTTTTTCAGATGGCCCTTTTGACCGGGGGGCGGTGAGACTTCATTGTAGTGCAGATTTCTTTAACATGCTTGCTTGGTTGGCCAAAAAGGGCGTATGCGTTTTTTCCTGAATATATTCAGGAAAAAACGCATACGCCCTTTTTGGCCAAGAGCATCATTGTTGACGTTCTGCCTCTTTTCCTATGCTTTAAATGCAATTCCCGTCTACCCCCTGAAATCGTTTTCCTGCAATTCTGCCCCACTTACAAGTCGTCTTCGCAGCCTTCCTTCAATATATTTTTGGACGATAGCTGTCATTTATAACTCTGCAGGTTTGTGAGTTACAGTGCCCCTGAGCTCATTTCTTCAACTCGCTATCTTGTGAGCTGGCCGCAAACCCACAGGATTGCCTCAGGCCCTAATCTGGTTCCGGCACGGCATGCTGAGCCTTTGGTTAATTCCTCTTCCTGGTGGGAAATGAGTGTTAAATTTGCCCGTGCAGACACCTACAGCTAGTCTCTCATTGGTTCTCCCTATTCCTTTTCATCTTGCGCAGAAATTGCAAACTGTGCCCAACAGGAGGTTAAGGGCACTGACTCTTCAAGTGGGGAGAGTGTTCGTAAAGGGTCTGGAATGGTGAACCCGAGTAAAAGGGGACGAAAACTGAGATGCATTTGAAAACGTTTGCCAGTCACACGGTGCACCATACTGTGGGTTTCCCATGCATGTTTTAGCTGAAGGAAGAATCCCTTAAACTTGGAGAGTTGGGACCCATGGAATGGGTACCATGCTGTATGACTTCAAAGGGTCTGCATTTGCTCATCGAACCTCACCAATGCTATCAGCCCGAAGTGCCCAACCTTACGTCTCACTCAGCTCTGGGTGTAGATGTGGTAAATCCAGGTTGCATCACAAGCCCTGAATGAATTATTTAAGAATTGCTCTCTATTTCACTGTCCTTGGGTTTTGTTTGTGTAATTCATTTTGATAATGGGATTTATCGGATTTTCTCTGCTGCATTCATGCCGCTGTACACACGCTTCATTCTCTTACGGAGACATATAAATCCATGGGTTTGAAGATTCTTACTAGTCAGGTGTATTCCTAGGCGTTGAATATGGGGTGTTTAGTCCATTTCGTTGAGCAAGGGGTAGGTCTTGACTATTACATATTTGGCTTATGGAAAGGTATCTGTGCTAATTTCTATCTCTGGTTTTATGCAGCACCCCAACTCACCTTTCCCCTTAAGCAAGCATAAGTTGGTTTTCTAAATTTGAGACCCTGTTCTGTTTTGTAATTCAGTTCATGTGTAGCCAAGTTTACATTCCGTGTAGTAGTGATATCTTATGATGTTTCATTTTCTGTGTGACTTATTTCACTTAGAATCATCGTACCTGAATCCACTCATTATGCCGCGACGGGCCTGATGACATAGATTTCATTGCTGAGTGATATTCCATTGTCCGTACGTACCACAACTTCTTTATCCATTTTTCACATTCTGGGATAGTTAACTTGTACCGTAGACGAGGTTCTTGTAAACAGAGCCGTCCGACACTTTGGGGTGGCTGTGTGTTTTTGATTTTAATTTCCCTAAGCTATAGGACCATAAGTGGAAGTGCCGTAGGCTCCGTAGCTTTGTTTTTTCGGTATTCCGGGAAACACCATACACTTCTCCAGAGTGGCTGTTGGCAATTTACATCCCGCCCATCAGCATAACAAGGCTCCCTGTTCTCCATGGCCTGTGCTGCCTTTCTGGATTTTACACTTTTTTCAGATGGCCCTTTTGACCGGGGGGCAGTGAGACTTCATTGTAGTGCAGATTTCTTTAACATGCTTGCTTGGTTGGCCAAAAAGGGCGTATGCGTTTTTTCCTGAATATATTCAGGAAAAAACGCATATGCCCTTTTTGGCCAAGTGCATCATTGTCGACGTTCTGCCTCTTTTCCTATGCTTTAAATGCAATTCCAGTCTCCCCCCTGAAATCGTTTTCCTGCAAATCTGTCCCGCTTACAAGTCATCTTTGCAGACCTCCTTCAATATATTTTTGGACGATAGCTGTCATTTATTACTCTGCAGGTTTGTGAGTTACAGTGCCCCATAGCTCCTTTCTTCAACTCGCTATCTTGTGAGCTGGCTGCAAACCCGCACGATTGTCAGGCCCTAATCTGGTTCAGGCCCGGCATGTTGAGCCTTTGGTTAATTCCTCTTCCTGCTGCGAAATGAGCATTAAATTTGCCCGTGCAGACACCTACAGCTAGTCTCTCATTGGTTCTCCCTATTCCTGTTCATCTTGCGCAGAAATTGCAAACTGTGCCAAACAGGAGGTTAAAAGTACAGACTCTCCAAGGGGGAGAGTGTTATTAAAGGGTCTGGAATGGTGTACCCAAGTAAAATGAGACGAAAACTGAGATGCATTTGAACTCGTTTCCCCGTCACATGGTGCACCATAATGTGGGTTTCCCATGCATATTTTAGCTCAAGGAAGAATCCCTTAAACCTGGCAGTTCGGACCCATGGAATGGCTACCATGCAGTATGACTTCAAAGGGTCTGCATTTGCTTATCGAACCTCACCAATGCTATCAGCCCAAAGTGTCCAACCTTATGTCTCACTCAGCTCTGGGTGTATATGTGGTAAATCCAGGTTGCATCACAAGCCCTGAATGAATTATTTAAGAATTGCTCTCTATTTCACTGTCCTTGGGTTTTGTTTTTGTAATTCATTTTGACAATGGGATTTATCGGATTTTCTCTGCTGCATTCATGCCGCTGTACACACGGTTCATTCTCTTACGGAGGCATATGAATCCATGGGTTTGAATATTCTTACTAGTCAGGTGTATTCCTAGGTGTTGAATATGTGGTGTTTAGTCCATTTCGTTGAGAAAGTGGTGGGTCTTGACTATGACATATTTGGCTTATGGAAAGTTATCTGTGCTAATTTCTATCTCTGGTTTTATGCAGCACGCCAACTCACCTTTCCCCTTAAGCAAGCATAAGTTGGTTTTCTAAATTTGAGACCCTGTTCTGTTTTGTAATTCAGTTCATGTGTAGCCAAGTTTACATTCCGTGTATTAGTGATATCTTATGATGTTTCATTTTCTGTGTGACTTATTTCACTTAGAATCATCGTACCTGAATCCACTCATTATGCCGCGACGGGCCTGATGATATAGATTTCATTGCTGAGTGATATTCCATTGTACGTATATACCACAACTTCTTTATCCATTTTTCACATTCTGGGATATTTACCTTGTACTGTAGACGAGGTTCTTGTAAATAGAGCCGTCCGACACTTTGGGGTGGCTGTGTGTTTTTCATTTTAATGTCCCTAAACTGTAGGACCATAAGTGGAAATGCCGTAGGCTCCGTTGCTTTGTTTTTTAGGTGTTCCGGAAAACACCATACACTTCTCCAGAGTGGCTGTTGGCAATTCACATCCCGCCCATCAGCATAACAAGGCTCCCTGTTCTCCATTGCCTGTGCTGCCTTTCTGGACTTTACACTTTTTTCATATGGCCCTTTTGCCCGGGGAGCAATGAGACTTCATTGTAGTGCAGATTTCTTTAACATGCTTGCTTGGTTGGCCAAAAAGGGCGTATGCGTTTTTTCTTGAATATATTCAGGAAAAAACGCATACGCCCTTTTTGGCCAAGAGCATCATTGTTGACGTTCTGCCTCTTTTCCTATGCTTTACATGCAATTCCCGTCTACCCCCTGAAATCGTTTTCCTGCAAATCTGTCCCGCTTACAAGTCGTCTTTGCAGACCTCCTTCAATATATTTTTGGACGATAGCTGTCATTTATTACTCTGCAGGTTTGTGAGTTACAGTGCCCCTGAGCTCCTTTCTTCAACTCGCTATCTTGTGAGCTGGCTGCAAACCCGCACGATTGTCAGGCCCTAATCTGTTTCAGGCACGACATGTTGAGCCTTTGGTTAATTCCTCTTCCTGGTGCGAAATGAGCATTAAATTTGCCCGTGCAGACACCTACAGCTAGTCTCTCATTGGTTCTCCCTATTCCTGTTCATCTTGCGCAGATATTGCAAACTGTGCCCAACAGGAGGTTAAAGGCACCTACTCTCCAAGTGGTGAGAGTGTTAGTAAAGGGTCTGGAATGGTGAACCCAAGTAAAAGCGGACGAAAACTGAGATGCATTTGAAAACGTTTGTCGGTCACACGGTGCACCATACTGTGGGTTTCCTATGCATGTTTTAGCTGAAGGAAGAATCCCTTAAACTTGGAGAGTTGGGACCCATGGAATGGGTACCATGCTGTATGACTTCAAAGGGTCTGCATTTGCTCATCGAACCTCACCAATGCTATCAGCCCGAAGTGCCCAACCTTATGTCTCACTCAGCTCTGGGTGTAGATGTGGTAAATCCAGGTTGCATCACAAGCCCTGAATGAATTATTTAAGAATTGCTCTCTATTTCACTGTCCTTGGGTTTTGTTTGTGTAATTCATTTTGATAATGGGATTTATCGGATTTCCTCTGCTGCATTCATGCCGCTGTACACACGCTTCATTCTCTTACGGAGACATATAAATCCATGGGTTTGAAGATTCTTACTAGTCAGGTGTATTCCTAGGCGTTGAATATGGGGTGTTTAGTCCATTTCGTTGAGCAAGTGGTAGGTCTTGACTATTACATATTTGGCTTATGGAAAGGTATCTGTGCTAATTTCTATCTCTGATTTTATGCAGCACCCCAACTCACCTTTCCCCTTAAGCAAGCATAAGTTGGTTTTCTAAATTTGAGACCCTGTTCTGTTTTGTAATTCAGTTCATGTGTAGCCAATTTTACATTCGGTGTATTAGTGATATCTTATGATGTTTCATTTTCTGTGTGACTTAATTCACATAGAATCATCGTACCTGAATCCACTCATTATGCCGCGACGGGCCTGATGACATAGATTTCATTGCTGAGTGATATTCCATTGTACGTACGTACCACAACTTCTTTCTCCATTTTTCACATTCTGGGATATTTAACTTGTACCGTAGACGAGGTTCTTGTAAACAGAGCCGTCCGACACTTTGGGGTGGCTGTGTGTTTTTGATTTTAATTTCCCTAAGCTATAGGACCATAAGTGGAAGTGCCGTAGGCTCCGTAGCTTTGTTTTTTCAGTGTTCCGGGAAACACCATACACTTCTCCAGGGTGGCTGTTGGCAATTTACATCCCGCCCATCAGCATAACAAGGCTCCCTGTTCTCCATGGCCTGTGCTGCCTTTCTGGATTTTACACTTTTTTCAGATGGCCCTTTTGACCGGGGGGCAGTGAGACTTCATTGTAGTGCAGATTTCTTTAACATGCTTGCTTGGTTGGCCAAAAAGGGCGTATGCGTTTTTTCCTGATTTTATTCAGGAAAAAACGCATACGCCCTTTTTGGCCAAGAGCATCATTGTCGACGTTCTGCCTCTTTTCCTATGCTTTAAATGCAATTCCCGTCTACCCCCTGAAATAGTTTTCCTACAATTCTGCCCCACTTACAAGTCGTCTTCGCAGCCTTCCTTCAATATATTTTTGGACGATAGCTGTCATTTATAACTCTGCAGGTTTGTGAGTTACAGTGCCCCTGAGCTCATTTCTGCAACTCGCTATCTTGTGAGCTGGCCGCAAACCCACAGGATTGCCTCAGGCCCTAATCTGGTTCCTGCACGGCATGCTGAGCCTTTGGTTAATTCCTCTTCCTGGTGGGAAATGAGCGTTAAATTTGCCCGTGCAGACACCTAGAGCTAGTCTCTCATTGGTTCTCCCTATTCCTTTTCATCTTGCGCAGAAATTGCAAACTGTGCCCAACAGGAGGTTAAAGGCACTGACTCTCCAAGTGGGGAGAGTGTTCGTAAAGGGTCTGGAATGGTGAACCCGAGTAAAAGGGGACGAAAACTGAGAATCATTTGAAAACGTTTGCCAGTCACATGGTGCACCGTACTGTGGGTTTCCCATGCATGTTTTAGCTGAAGGAAGAATCCCTTAAACTTGGAGAGTTGGGACCAATGGAATGGGTACCATGCTGTATGACTTCAAAGGGTCTGCATTTGCTCATCGAACCTCACCAATGCTATCAGCCCGAAGTGCCCAACCTTATGTCTCACACAGCTCTGGGTGTAGAGGTGGTAAATCCAGGTTGCATCACAAGCCCTGAATGAATTATTTAAGAATTGCTCTCTATTTCACTGTCCTTGGGTTTTGTTTGTGTAATTCATTTTGATAATGGGATTTATCGGATTTTCTCTACTGCATTCATGCCGCTGTACACATGCTTCATTCTCTTACGGAGACATATAAATCCATGGGTTTGAAGATTCTTACTAGTCAGGTGTATTCCTAGGCGTTGAATATGGGGTGTATAGTCCATTTCGTTGAGCAAGGGGTAGGTCTTGACTATTACATATTTGGCTTATGGAAAGTTATCTGTGCTAATTTCTATCTCTGGTTTTATGCAGGACCCCAACTCACCTTTCCCCTTAAGCAAGCATAAGTTGGTTTTCTAAATTTGAGACCCTGTTCTGTTTTGTAATTCAGTTCATGTGTAGCCAAGTTTACATTCCGTGTAGTAGTGATATCTTATGATGTTTCATTTTCTGTGTGACTTATTTCACTTAGAATCATCGTACCTGAATCCACTCATTATGCCGCGACGGGCCTGATGACATAGATTTCATTGCTGAGTGATATTCCATTGTACGTACGTACCACAACTTCTTTATCCATTTTTCACATTCTGGGATATTTAACTTGTACCGTAGACGAGGTTCTTGTAAACAGAGCCGTCCGACACTTTGGGGTGGCTGTGTGTTTTTGATTTTAATTTCCCTAAGCTATAGGACCATAAGTGGAAGTGCCGTAGGCTCCGTAGCTTTGTTTTTTCGGTGTTCCGGGAAACACCATACACTTCTCCAGAGTGGCTGTTGGTAATTTACATCCCGCCCATCAGCATAACAAGGCTCCCTGTATCCGTGGCCTGTGTTGCCTTTCTGGATTTTACACTTTTTTCAGATGGCCCTTTTGACCAGGGGGCATTGAGACTTCATTGTAGTGCAGATTTCTTTAACATGCTTGCTTTGTTGGCCAAAAAGGGCGTATGCGTTTTTTCCTGAATATATTCAGGAAAAAACGCATACGCCCTTTTTGGCCAAGAGCATCATTGTCGACGTTCTGCCTCTTTTCCTATGCTTTAAATGCAATTCCCGTGTACCCCCTGAAATAGTTTTCCTGCAATTCTGCCCCACTTACAAGTCATCTTCGCAGCCTTCCTTCAATATAATTTTGGACGATAGCTGTCATTTATAACTCTGCAGGTTTGTGAGTTACAGTGTCCCTGAGCTCCTTTCTTCAACTCGCTATCTTGTGAGCTGCCCGCAAACCCGCAGGATTGCCTCAGGCCCTAATCTGGTTCCGGCACGGCATGCTGAGCCTTTGGTTAATTCCTCTTCCTGGTGGGAAATGAGCGTTAAATGTGCCCGTGCAGACACCTAGAGCTAGTCTCTCATTCGTTCTCCCTATTCCTTTTCATCTTGCGCAGAAATTGCAAACTGTGCCCAACAGGAGGTTAAAGGCACTGACTCTCCAAGTGGGGAGAGTGTTTGTAAAGGGTCTAGAATGGTGAACCCGAGTAAAAGGGGACGAAAACTGAGATGCATTTGAAAACGTTTGCCAGTCACACGGTGCACCATACTGTGGGTTTCCCATACATGTTTTAGCTGAAGGAAGAATCCCTTAAACTTGGAGAGTTGGGACCCATGGAATGGGTACCATGCTGTATGACTTCAAAGGGTCTGCATTTGCTCATCGAACCTCACCAATGCTATCAGCCCGAAGTGCCCAACCTTATGTCTCACTCAGCTCTGGGTTTAGATGAGGTAAATCCAGGTTGCACCACAAGCCCTGAATGAATTATTTAAGAATTGCTCTCTATTTCACTGTCATTGTGTTTTGTTTTTGTAATTCATTTTGATAATGGGATTTATCGGATTTTCTCTGCTGCCTTCATGCAGCTGTACAGATGTTTGATTCTCTTATGGAGACATATAAATCCATGGGTTTGAAAATTTTTTCTAGTCAGGTGTATTCCTAGGCGTTGAATATAGGGTGTTTAGCCCATTTCCTTGAGCAAGGGGTAGGTCTTGACTATTACATATTTGACGTATGGAATGGTATCTGTGCTAATTTCTATCTCTGGTTTTATGCAGCAACCCAACTCACCTTTCCCCTTAAGCAAACATTAGTTGGTTTTCTAAATTTGGGACCCTGTTCTGTTTTGTAATTCAGTTCATGTGTAGCCAAGATTACATTCCGTGTATTAGTGATATCTTATGATGTTTCATTTTCTGTGTGACTTTTTTCTCTTAGAATCATCGTACCTGAATCCACTCATTATGCCACGACGGTCCAGATGACATAGATTTCATTCGTGAGTGATATTCAATTGTACGTACGTACCACAACTTCTTTATCCATTTTTTGCTTTCTGGGATATTTAACTTGTACCGTAGACGAGGTTCTTGTAAACAGAGCTGTCTAAAGCTTTGGGGTGGCTGTGTGTTTTTGATTATAATTTCCCTAAGCTATAGGACCATAAGTGGAAGTGCCATAGGCTCCGTTGCTTTGTTTTTTAGGTGTTTCAGGAAACACCATACACTTCTCCAGAGTGGCTGTTGGCAATTTACATCCCAAACATCAGCATAACAAGGCTCCCTGTTCTCCATGGCCTGTGCTGCATTTCTGCATTTTACACTTTTTTCAGATGTCCCTTTTGACCTGGGGGCAGTGAGACTTCATTGTAGTGCAGATTTCTTTAACATGCTTGCTTGGTTGGCCAAAAAGGGCGTATGCGTTTTTTCCTGAATATATTCAGGAAAATTCGCATACGCCCTTTTTGGCCAAGTGCATCATTGTCGACGTTCTGCCTCTTTTCCTATGCTTTAAATGCAATTCCAGTCTACCCCCTGAAATCGTTTTCCTGCAATTCTGCCCCGCTTTCAAGTCGTCTTCGCAGCCTTCCTTCAATATATTTTTGGATGATAGCAGTCATTTATAACTCTGCAGGTTTGTGAATTACAGTGCCCCTGAGCTCCTTTCTTCAAATCGCTTTCTTGTGAGCTGGCCGCAACCCGGCAGGATTGCTTCAGGACCTAATATAGTTCCGGCACGGCATGCTGAGCGTTTGGTTAATTCCTCTTCCTGGTGGGAAATGAGCGTTAAATTTGCCCGTGCATACACCTACAACTAGTCTCTCATTGGTTCTCCCTATTCCTGTTCATCTTGCGCAGAAATTGCAAACTGTGCCAAACAGGAGGTTAAAGGCACTGACTCTCCAAGTGGGGAGAGTGTTAGTAAAGGGTCTGGAATTGTGCACCCGAGTAAAAGGGGACGAAAACTGAGATGCATTTGAAAATGTTTCCCGGTCACACGGTGCACCATACTGTGGGTTTCCTATGCATGTTTTAGCTGAAGGAAGAATCGCTTAAACCTGGAGAGTTGGGACCCATGGAAAGGGTACCATACAGTATGACTTCAAATGGTCTGCATTTGCTCATTGAACCTCACCAATGCTATCAGCCCGATGTCTCCAAACTTATGTCTCACGCAGCTCTGGGTGTAGATGAGGTAAATCCAGGTTGCATCACAAGCCCTGAATGAATTATTTAAGAATTGCTCTCTATTTCACTGTCATTGTGTTTTGTTTTTGTAATTCATTTTGATAATGGGATTTATCGGATTTTCTCTGCTGCCTTCATGCAGCTGTACACATGTTTGATTCTCTTATGGAGACATATAAATCCATGGGTTTGAAAATTTTTTCTAGTCAGGTGTATTCCTAGGCGTTGAATATAGGGTGTTTAGCCCATTTCCTTGAGCAAGGGGTAGGTCTTGACTATTACATATTTGACGTATGGAATGGTATCTGTGCTAATTTCTATCTCTGGTTTTATGCAGCAACCCAACTCACCTTTCCCCTTAAGCAAACATTAGTTGGTTTTCTAAATTTGGGACCCTGTTCTGTTTTGTAATTCAGTTCATGTGTAGCCAAGATTACATTCCGTGTATTAGTGATATCTTATGATGTTTCATTTTCTGTGTGACTTTTTTCTCTTAGAATCATCGTACCTGAATCCACTCATTATGCCACGACGGTCCAGATGACATAGATTTCATTCGTGAGTGATATTCAATTGTACGTACGTACCACAACTTCTTTATCCATTTTTTGCTTTCTGGGATATTTAACTTGTACCGTAGACGAGGTTCTTGTAAACAGAGCTGTCTAAAGCTTTGGGGTGGCTGTGTGTTTTTGATTATAATTTCCCTAAGCTATAGGACCATAAGTGGAAGTGCCATAGGCTCCGTTGCTTTGTTTTTTAGGTGTTTCAGGAAACACCATACACTTCTCCAGAGTGGCTGTTGGCAATTTACATCCCAACCATCAGCATAACAAGGCTCCCTGTTCTCCATGGCCTGTGCTGCATTTCTGCATTTTACACTTTTTTCAGATGTCCCTTTTGACCTGGGGGCAGTGAGACTTCATTGTAGTGCAGATTTCTTTAACATGCTTGCTTGGTTGGCCAAAAAGGGCTTATGCGTTTTTTCCTGAATATATTCAGGAAAATTCGCATACGCCCTTTTTGGCCAAGTGCATCATTGTCGACGTTCTGCCTCTTTTCCTATGCTTTAAATGCAATTCCAGTCTACCCCCTGAAATCGTTTTCCTGCAATTCTGCCCCGCTTTCAAGTCGTCTTCGCAGCCTTCCTTCAATATATTTTTGGATGATAGCAGTCATTTATAACTCTGCAGGTTTGTGAATTACAGTGCCCCTGAGCTCCTTTCTTCAAATCGCTTTCTTGTGAGCTGGCCGCAAACCGGCAGGATTGCTTCAGGACCTAATCTAGTTCCGGCACGGCATGCTGAGCGTTTGGTTAATTCCTCTTCCTGGTGGGAAATGAGCGTTAAATTTGCCCGTGCATACACCTACAACTAGTCTCTCATTGGTTCTCCCTATTCCTGTTCATCTTGCGCAGAAATTGCAAACTGTGCCAAACAGGAGGTTAAAGGCACTGACTCTCCAAGTGGGGAGAGTGTTAGTAAAGGGTCTGGAATTGTGCACCCGAGTAAAAGGGGACGAAAACTGAGATGCATTTGAAAATGTTTCCCGGTCACACGGTGCACCATACTGTGGGTTTCCTATGCATGTTTTAGCTGAAGGAAGAATCGCTTAAACCTGGAGAGTTGGGACCCATGGAAAGGGTACCATACAGTATGACTTCAAATGGTCTGCATTTGCTCATTGAACCTCACCAATGCTATCAGCCTGATGTCTCCAAACTTATGTCTCACGCAGCTCTGGGTGTAGATGAGGTAAATCCAGGTTGCATCACAAGCCCTGAATGAATTATTTAAGAATTGCTCTCTATTTCACTGTCATTGTGTTTTGTTTTTGAAATTTATTTTGATAATGGGATTTAGCTGATTTTCACTGCTGCGTTTTTGTCACTGTACACACGCTTGATTCTCTTATGGAGACATATAAATCCATAGGTATTAAGACTCTTACTCATCCTGTATATTCCTAGGCACTGAATATGGGGTGTTGAGTCCATTTCGTTGACCAGGAAGTAGGTTTTTTCTATTACATATTTGGCTTATGGAACGGTATCTGTGCTAATTTCAATCTCTGGTTTTATGCAGCACCCCAACTCTCCTTGATCCTTAAGCAAGCATAAGTTGGTTTTCTAAATTTGAGACCCCGTTCTCTTTTGTAATTCAGTTCATTTGTAGCCACGTTTACATTCCATGTATTAGTAATATCGTATGTCTTTGTCTTTTTGAATTATGTGACTTCAAATGATCATACGTAACTCCTCTGGGGTTGTTACAACTGGCCATGTTTCATTGATTTTCAGGCTGAGTAATATTCCACTCTACATAAGTGCCACACCTCTGTCCATTTTTTCCCTCCAGAGACATATAAATTATAACCTAATCGAGGATATATTAAACAGAGAGGCGGTAAACATTGGGGTGCCTGTGTCCTCTCGATTTTTCTTTTTCCCAAGATATACGTCCATGAGTGCAAGTGCCCTGTGCTCTGTAGCTCATTTTTTAGATGCTTTAGTAATCACAATACACTTTTCCAGAGTGACCGTTGGCAATATACATTTCCACTATAAGCCTCACAGGGCTCCCTTTTCTCCTTGCCCTGTCCTGCATTTCTGGTGTTTACACTTTATGAGGAAGGCTCTTCTGACTGATGCGAAGTGATATGTTTTGTAGTATTGATTTCCAGTGCCCACCTGTTTGGTTGGCTAAAAAAGTGTATGCCCTTTTCTTGAATATATACAGAAAAAGATGCATACACCCTTTTTGGCCAACTGCAATGTTGGCAATGTTCAGCCCCTTTTCTTGTGCTTAATGGCGAGTCCTTTCTACCTCATCCAATCCCTTTCCTGCCATTCTCCGTTGCTTACAAGTCCTTTTCTCTGACTTTCCTCAAGACATTTTTCAGTGATAGATATTTTCAACTCTGCAGTTTCGTGAATTTTAGTGTCCCTGAGTTCCATTTTTCAACTTGTGTTTATGGGAACTGGCCACAAAGCAGCGGGATTTCCTCAAGCCCTATTCTGTTTCCATGGGCAACCCTAGCCTTTGGTCAATTCGTCTTCCTGATTGGAAATTAGAGTGACATATGTCTGTCCGAAAACCTAGGACTTGTCTCTCATTGTTCCTCCTCCTTCTGCTTCATCCTTGGACAAATTCCAAACTGTGTGCAACAGGATGTTGACAGTGCTGACATCTCCAAGTGGGGAGACTGTTAGTAAAGACGCCGGAGTGGTGAACCCGAGCACCAGGAGATGAGGAGATGAGATGCCTTTTCCAAACTCTTCCCGATCAGACGATATACCATCCTCTGGGTGTGACAGGCATGTTTTAGCTGTAGGAAGTGTCCCGTTCATGTGAGGAGAACACCAGGGCTTTTTCAAAATCAGTGTCTCTCCGCTACCCAAACTGGGGAATTTTTTAAGCTACGGCTACACATATGTTCATTAAGGGCCTTGGGAAGTAGGCAGAGTCCAAACTTTAGATGATTGAAGTCTTCAGGGTCAGAAGCACTGACCACCAGCTTCCCTTAGGTTCCATTTTAACTGTCATTGATAGATGATGTCAATAAAAATATCTATTCTTTTTCAGATTATTTCCCCTTATAGGTTATTGCAAAATATTGAGTGTAGTTCCCTGTGCTATAGAGTAGTTCCTTGTTGACCATCTATTTTATACATAGCAGTGTGTATGTGTTAATCCCAAACTGTTAATTTATCCCTCCTCCCACCTTTCCACTTTGGTAATAATAAATTATAAGATTTTATACTTCTCAGAAATGGGGGAGCTGAATGAGAGGTATCATTTTCAATGGAAAAGCATTTAAAACAAGATTGAAGCTTTAACCAAGATTATTAGATGTACATCCTTGGAAAGAAATCACTTCGCTTCTCTAATATTGACCTGACAAATAAGACAAACCTTTTCACTGAACTTGCTTATAATAAAGTGATGGAAATATCAAATGGAAGTGTTAGAAACATCTTATTTTACCCGAGCCTTATACACTGTTCTATGTTAATTATAGTTTGGCTCACACATCTGTTCATTGAAGTTACAACGTTCTCAATTTCTGTTACTGATCCTCCAGAGTGGACCCCAACAAGTGTCCCCACGCCCAGTGTCATTGGAGCCAAAAGATCGAGACTGAGTTTGGTTCAGAAGCAAAGGAAACTTTATATTTTGATCAGAGAATGGAGAGGTGAGAGCATGTGCTACCCCGTGGGCTGTGGGCTGGGCTGCTGTGTAGAGATCCTGTCAGATTCAGTGGGAGGGAGGGGGTAGAGCTCTCGAGGGCCCTGTTGGCTGCAGCTCAGGCTCTATATCGCGGAGTCTGCACTGGGCCCCAGGACCGGATGTGTCGACCCAGCCATTCTGTACTAGGAAATCTGGTCTGAAGTGCCGGGTGTGGAACCTCTGTATGCGGGACCCTAGGAGCACATGAAATTAGACAAAGCACAAAGGATAAAAAAGGTTAGACTTTATTTTATTGCCCAGATTCTATTTTTATCTCCCAGGGATTTTTAATGGGCTTTGCCTGGGACAAACCCCTCTTCTGCCTTTTGTCCTCTTCCTCATTCTTGGAGTGCTGAGGGTGCAGACCCTTCTTCTGTAACTGCTGAGTGCTGAGTTAGGAGCCCTTATACCCGTGGGCGAGGGTCAGAACTTCTCCCCAGCAGCCTCTAGGTGACGTTGATTGTCCCCAGGCCTCCAGCCTCCCTGTTCATCTGCCTGAGCACGAGCATTGGAAGTGTTATAGATTCTAATGACCTTTAAGGGTCCGGGAAGGAAATGTGCAGTGACGCTGTGAGGTCCACTTTCACCCCGCCACACATTTGTTCAGACACTTTAGGCTGACCGTTTCTGCCAGCCTAGATGCTCTGACTAGTAGTCTGCACTTTCTTCAATTAGGCCTCTGAATTAACGTAAAAACAGCACCAGGTGTCAGGACCCTGCCTGCTCAACTCCCGGACAGTCCAGGGTCAGTTGTGATGAAGGACCATGATGGCCACTGAGTCAACAGCCTTTTGAAGTAAACAGGAGTCCAGCCGGTCTTACTGGTCACCATCATCACGGTGTCTGTAGGCTTTTCTATGGTGACAGCGTGATATACGGTTCCCCTGCCAAGATTATTACCTCCCCTCTGGGTGCAGTAAGTCCTGCAAGCAGTAGTCTACTCTTTTGTGACACACTCTTGTTGTTTTATGAGAGAAACTCCAGGTCAAGTGATGGTCACATGTGTCGTCATGGTGCCCCGTTGCCCCCGGATATCTCTCTGGATGTTGGAGTAGGAGGGCTTCCTCACTGGAGGTCAGTGTGCCCACGGAGCAAACCCTGCAACTTCAGGGCATGGTTGGGGGTTAGGAACACCACGTGGGGTCCTTTTCCCTTAGGAGGGAGGTGGCCTTTTGGGCTGCTGATTTCCAGGTTTTTAGATACCGCCAGTATGTTGGCCAGATGTTGCAGTGGGCCAAGCCCCTTGGTGACTATAGTTTATCCTACCTGGATGGCATTCTTGCATTGTTCCATTTCAAGTGGTCCCAGGTTTTGCACTAATACTCCAATGGCGATTCACCTTTCACCAGGAATGTAAAGGTCAAAGGGTTTAGCTAAATTAGGGAGTTCCAGGGCAAGGGTCTGAATTGACTGCTCTTTCCATTCTTGAAAGGCCACTTCTGGATTCTATTCAAAAGGATCATCATCTTTTCCTTTCAGTGTTTCATATAGAGGCCCAGCTAGTAGACTGTAGTTAGGGATCCAGAAGCAGCAAACTCTGGCCTCCCCAGGAACCCCTAAGCTGTCTTCTAGTTTTAGAAAGTGGTAAGTCTGTAAATTGTTTCTTCCCTTTCCTGGGATGAGCTTCTCCGACCTTCTGTGAGAATGAAGCCCAGGCAGGTCACCGTAGTCTGTGATATTTGAGCTTTTTCTTGGACAACTTGTATCCTTTATTGGCTTGGTAGTTCAGAGGCCTCCTTAGTAGGGCTGGTGATCAGAATGTCGTCAGCATATTGAAGGAGTGTTTCCTTTTCCAGAGGTAGAACTTTTACGTCTTTAGCTAAGCTTTCCCCAAAGATGGTGTGGGAATTTTTGAACACTTGGGGCAAGACGGCCTGGATGTATTGTTTTAGTTGTATGTTGAGTCCTGCCACTTACAAGCCAAAATTTCTTGTGACTCTGGGACTAATGGCATACAAAAGAAGGCATCATTGAAGACTAATACAGAATACCGTCTCCTGGTGGTTGGTAGAATGACCAGCAGGGTGTAGGAATTAGGAACTACTGGAGGTATATACTCGGTGGCTTCACTGACGATCCTGACATCTTTACCAGGCCCCTGGCAGCCCATGGGGCTCTCGTGGTCAGGCCAATCTCAGGATATGGAGCTCACCTGGGCAGGTACCCCACCTCCACACCAGCCCATGGGGCTCTCATGGTCAGGCCCATCCCAGGATATGGGGTTCCCTGGGCAGGTCCCCTGCAGCCCATGGGGCTCTCGTGGTCAGCTCCCTCCCAGGATACAGAGCTACACTTGCAGGTACTGTGGCAGGGCAGGGCACACAGGAACCGTGCACATTGCCCTCATTGCAGAGCACTCTCAGCTCACCTGTCACTCAGATCTGACACAGAGCACCTCAGAGCAGGACTTGAACTAACAAATAGCAACTCCGACAGGTCTGTGACCCTGGGCATCACTCTGTACGGCCTGCCACCACCTGGTCTTCCAGAGACTTCCACTGCACCCGGGGCACCAGGCCTCTGTCTCCACCCACCACCCACCCCTCCTCTCCCTGACTCCTGGGGTCCTCTTATTAGGCCAGGGTTTTCTTGAAGCTGTCTCCCACTCATGGGCCAGATAAAATGATTAGAATACAAGCCAGAGCTGCAGCCCATTGTCTATCCTGACTCTCAAGAGCCCACACCTGTTCCTTGGACCTGGCCGATTCAGCAAGTTCCAGTTTCTGCAACTGTGAGACCCTGAGGGGTGATGATTGGCTGACCTGGGCAGCCTGACCATGCCGGCCAGCCCTCCCCAGGTGTGCCTGTTTTGAGATCAATATAAACACCGCTCCAGGCAGCAAGAGCCCCTGCAGCTGTGCCTGACGCCATTTTCTCTGCCCTGTCAGCAGTCTCGGGGCTGGGCTGGTGGGAGGGAGTGACAGGTCACGGCGTTGTGGGTGGCCCAGTGTGAGTGGGGCTCTGCTGGACTTTCTGCAGCAGTTGTCAAGATGCCACCTGCTAAAGAAGAGGATGTGTCACCCATACCTGGCGCTGGAATTTCTCCCTGGGCAGACGTGAGGAAGGAAGAAAGCAGTGGGGGCTGGGACAGGAGGGGTATCTCAGGCAGGGAAATGGAAAGCTTCCAGAAGAGCACCCAGGGCCAGGACCATCCTGGCTGGCCTGCAGGCACCAAGTTGGCTGGCATGCAATCACTCGTGTGGCTCCATTGCCCTTCCTCTAGGCTTTCAAGTCCTTGAACATATTCAGGTGTTTTATCTGGGAAGGGTGGGAACATTTCAGCAGCAGCTGGCCTGGGGCTCGGACCACGTTTACTCACAGATGCCTCAGCACGGTCCCCCAGCTTTGCAATGAGGACGCTTGTTGCGTGGGGCCTGCTGGCTGTATGGGAGATGATTCCCCACCACTGACCAACTTCAGAATTGTTTACAACTGGAGCAAGTGTCCTGATACGGTTTTCCTCTGTGTAACTTGTGGATTCTGTTTGTTTTTTCTATTTTTCGTTTTTGGTTCAAGGTAGATTTCATTCCTCTTTTTTGCATTTACAAATATAAGCATAGAAATAATTTATTCATATAAATACATGTATGTGGAGGGAAGAATATTTTTTCTGTTTTACTTTTTAATTTTATTTTTTTTAATTTTTAATCTTATTTTTTATACAGCAGGTTCTTATTGGTTATCTATTTTATACATATAAATGTATACATGTCAATCCCAATCTCTCAACTCTTCACACCACCATCCCCCCAACAGCTTTCTGCCCTTGGTGCAGATTTCCTTTACAGGCTTGCTTGGTTGGCCATCAAGGGTGTATGCGTTTTTTCCTGAATATATTCAGGAAAAAATGCATACGCCCTTTTTGGCAAAGTGCATCATTGTCGACATTCTGCCTCATTTCCTATGCTTTAAGTGCAATTCCAGTCTACCCCCTGAAATAGTTTTCCTCAAATGCTGCCCCCCTTTCCAGTCCTCTTCGCAGACTTACTTCAATATATTTTTGGACGATAGCTGTCATTCATAACTCTGCAGGTTTGTGAATTAGAGTGCCCCTGAGCTCCTTTCTTCAACTCGCTTTCTTGTGAGCTGGCCGAAAACCGCAGGAATGCTTCAGGCGCTAATCTGTTTCTGGCAGGGCACGCTGACCCTTTGGTTAATTCCTCTTCCTGGTGGGAAATGGTCGTTACACTTGCCCGTGCAGGCACCTACAGCTAGTCTCTCATTGGTTCTCCCTATTCCTGTTCATCTTGCTCAGAAATTGCAAACTGTGCTGAACAGGATGTTAAAGGCATTGACTCTCCAAGTGGGGAGAGTGTTAGTAAAGCGTCTGGAATGGTGAACCCGAGTACCAGGGCACAAAAACTGAGATACATTTGAAAACGTTTCGCAATCACATGGTGGAATATACTCTGCGTTTCTCATGCATGTTTTAGCTGAAGGAAGAATCCCTTAAACCTGGAGAGTTGGGACCCATGGAATGGGTACCATGCAGTATGCCTTCAAACGGTCTGCATTTGCTCACCGAGCCTCACCAATGGTATCAGCGCGAAGGGTCCAGCCTTATGTCTCACCCAGCTCTGGGTGTAGATGTGGTAAATCCAGGTTGCATCACAAGCCCTGAATGAATTATTTAAGAATTGCTCTCTATTTCACTGTCATTGTGTTTTGTTTTTGAAATTTTTTTTGATAAAGGAAGTTATCCGATTTTCACTGCTGCGTTTAGGCCACTGTACACACGCTTGATTCTCTTACGGAGACATATAAATCCATGGGTTTTAAGATTCTTACTAGTCAGGTATATTCCGAGGCGTTGAATATGGGGTGTTGAGTTCATTTCGTTGAGCAAGGAGTAGGTCTTGTCTATTATATATTTGGCTTATGGAAAGATATCTGTGCTAATTTCAATCTCTGGTTTTATGCAGCACGCCAACTCACCTTTCCCCATAAGCAAGCGTAAGTTCGTTTTCTAAATTTGAGACCGTGTTCTGTTTTGTAGATCAGTTCATGTGTAGCCAAGTTTACATTCCATGTATTAGTGATAACTTATGATGTTTCTTTTTCTGTGTGACTTATTTCACGTAAAATCATCATACCTGAATCCATTCATTATGCCACTACTGGCCTGATGACATAGATATCATTGCTGAGTGATATTCCATTGTACATACGTACCACATCTTCTTTATCCATATTTCGATTTCTGGGATATTTAACTTGTATCGTAGACGAGGTTCTTGTAAACAGAGCCGTCCCAAACTTTGGGGTGGCTCTGTGTTTTTCATTTTAATGTCCCTAAGCTATAGGACCATAAGTGGAAGTGCCATAGGCTGTGTTGCTTTGTTTCCTACGTGTTTCCGGAAACACCATACAGTTCTCCAGAGTGGCTGTTGGCGGTTCACATCCCGCCCATCAGCATAACAAGGCTACATGTTCTCCATGGCCTGTCCTGCCTTTCTGGATTTTACACTTTTTTCAGATGGCCCTTTTGACCGGGGGGCAGTGAGGCTTCATTGTAGTGCAGATTTTCTTTACACGCTTGCTTGGTTGGCCAAAAAGGGCTTATGCGTTTTTTCCTGAATATATATATGGGGAGAGTGTTATTGACGGGTCTGGAATATTGAACCCTAGTACCAGGGGAAAAAAACTGAGATGCATTTGAAAACGAATCCAAATCACAAGGTGGACCATACTCTGGGTTTCCCATGCATGTTTTAGCTGAAGGAAGAATCCCTTAAACCTGGAGAGTTGGGACCCATGGAATGGGTACCATGCAGTATGACTTCAAATGTTCTGCATTTGCTCACCGAACCTCACCAATGCTATCAGCCCGAAGTGTCCAGCCTTATGTCTCACCCAGCTCTGGTTGAAGATGTGCTAAATCCAGGTTGTATCACAAGCCCTGAATGAATTATTTAAGAATTGCCCTCTATTTCAGTGTCATTGTGTTTTGTTTTTGAAATTTATTTTGATTATGGGATTTATCGGATTTTCACTGATGCGTTTAGGCCGCTGTACACACGCTTGATTCTCTTACGGAGACATATAAATCCATGGGTTTTAAGATCCTTACTAGTCAGGTATATTCCTAGGCGTTGAATATGGGGTGTTGACTCCATTTCGTTGAGCAAGGAGTAGGTCTTTTCTATTACATATTTGGTTTATGGAACAGTTTCTGTGCTAATATAAATCTCTGGTTTTATGCAGCACCCCAACTCACCTTTCCCCATAAGCAACCATCAGTTGGTTTTCTAACTTGGAGACACTCTTCTGTTTTGTAATTCAGTTCATGTGTAGCCAAGTTTCATTCCATGTATTAGTGATATCTTATGATGTTCCTTTTTCTGTGTGACTTATTTCATGTAGAATCATTGTACCTGAATCCACTCATTATGCCGCTAAGGGCCAGATGACATAGATTTCATTGCTGAGTGATTTTCCATTGTACGTATGTACCACAACTTCTTTATCCATTTTCGCTTTCTGGGATATTTAACTTGTACCGTAGACGAGGTTCTTGTAAACAGAGCCGACCCAAACTTTGGGGTGGCTGTGTGTTTTTGATTTTAATTTCCCTAAGCTATAGGACCATAAGTGGAAGTGCCATAGGCTGTGTTGCTTTGTTTCCTACGTGTTTCAGGAAACACCATACACTTCTCCAGAGTGGCTGTTGGCAGTTCACATCCCGCCCATCAGCATAACAAGGCTCCCTGTTCTCCATGGCCTGTGCTGCCTTTCTGGATTTTACACTTTTTTCAGATGGCCCTTTTCACTGGGGGGCAGTGAGACTTCATTGTAGTGCAGATTTCTTTAACATGCTTGCTTGGTTGGCCAAAAAGGGCGTATGCGTTTTTTCCTGAATATATTCAGGAAAAAACGCATATGCCCTTCTTGGCCAAGTGCATCATTGTCGACGTACTGCCTCTTTTCCTATGCTTTAAATGCAATTCCAGTCTACCCCCTGAAATCGTTTTCCTGCAATTTTGTCCCGCTTTCAAGTCCTCTTCACAGCCTTCCTTCAATATATTTTTGGATGATAGCTGTCACTTATAACTCTGCAGGTTTGTGAATTAGAGTGCCCCTGAGCTCCTTTCTTCAAATCGCTTTCTTTTGAGCTGGCCGCAAACCCGCAGGATTGCTTCAGGCCCTAATCTGGTTCCAGCACGGCATGCTGAGCGTTTGGTTAATTCCTCTTCCTGGTAGGAAATGAGCGTTAAATTTGCCCGTGCAGACACCTACAGCTAGTCTCTCATTGGTACTCCCTATTCCTGTTCATCTTGCGCAGAAATTGCAAACTGTGCCAAATAGGAGGTTAAAGGCACTGACTCTCCAAGTGGGGAGAGTGTTAGTAAAGGGTCTGGAATTGTGAACCCGAGTAAAAGGGGACAAAAACTGAGATGCATTTGAAAATGTTTCCCGGTCACTCGGTGCACCATACTGTGGGCTTCCCATGCATGCTTTAGCTGAAGGAAGAATCGCTTAAACCTGGAGAGTTGGGACCCATGGAATGGGTACCATGTAGTATGACTTCAAATGGTCTGCATTTGCTCATCGAACCTCACCAATGCTATGAGCCAGAAGTGTCCAACCTTATGTCTCACTCAGCTCTGGGTTTAGAGGAGGTAAATCCAGGTTGCATCACAAGCCCTGAATGAATTATTTAAGAATTGCTCTCTATTTCACTGTCATTGTGTTTTGTTTTTGTAATTCATTTTGATAATAGGATTTATCGGATTTTCTCTGCTGCCTTCATGCAGCTGTACACATGCTTGATTCTCTAATGGAGACATATAAATCCATGGGTTTGAAGATTCTTACTAGTCAGGTGTATTCCTAGGCGTTGAATATAGGGTGTTTAGCCCATTTCGTTAAGCAAGGGGTAGGTCTTGACTATTACATATTTGACGTATGGAATGGTATATGTGCTAATTTCTATCTCTGGTTTTATGCAGCACCCCAACTCACCTTTCCCCTTAAGCAAACATAAGTTGGTTTTCTAAATTTGAGACCCTGTTCTGTTTTGTAATTCAGTTCATGTGTAGCCAAGATTACATTCGGTGTATTAGAGTTAACTTATGATGTTTCATTTTCTGTGTGACTTATTTCTCTTAGAAGCATCGTACCTGAATCCACTCATTATGCCACGACGGGCCAGATGACATAGATTTCATTGCTGAGTGATATTCCATTGTACGTACGTACCACAACTTCTTTATCCATTTTTCGCTTTCTGGGATATTTAACTTGTACCGTAGACGAGGTTCTTGTAAACAGAGCCGTCTGAAACTTTGGGGTGGCTGTGTGTTTTTGATTTATTTTCCCTAAGCTATAGGACCATAAGTGGAAGTGCCGTAGGCTCCGTTGCTTTGTTTTTTAGGTGTTTCAGGAAATACCATACACTTCTCCAGAGTGGCTGTTGGCAATTTACATCCCACCCATCAGCATAACAAGGCTCCCAGTTCTCCATGGCCTGTGCTGCATTTCTGGATTTTACACTTTTTTCAGATGGCCCTTTTGACCGGGGGGCAGTGAGACTTCATTGTAGTGCAGATTTCTTTAACATGCTTGCTTGGTTGGCCAAAAAGGGCGTATGCGCTTTTTCCTGAATATATTCAGGAAAAAACGCATACGCCCTTTTTGGCCAAGTGCATCATTGTCGACGTTCTGCCTCTTTTCCTATGCTTTAAATGCAATTCCAGTCTACCCCCTGAAATCGTTTTCCTGCAATTCTGCCCCGCTTTCAAGTCCTCTTCGCAGCCTTCCTTCAATATATTTTTGGACGATAGCTGTCATTTATAACACTGCAGGTTTTGAATTACAGTGCCCCGGAGCTCCTTTCTTCAAATCGCTTTCTTGTGAGCTGGCCGCAAACCCGCAGGATTGCTTCAGGCCTTAATCTGGTTCCGGCACGGCATGCTGAGCGTTTGGTTAATTCCTCTTCCTGGTTGGAAATGAGCGTTAAATTTGCCCATGCAGACACCTACAGCTAGTCTCTCATTGGTTCTCCCTATTCCTGTTCATCTTGCGCAGAAATTGCAAACTGTGCCAAACAGGAGGTTAAAGGCACTGACTCTCCAAGTGGGGAGAGTGTTTGTAAAGGGTCTGGAATTGTGAACCCGAGTAAAAGGGGACGAAAACTGAGATGCATTTGAAAACGTTTCCCGGTCACACGGTGCACCATACTGTGGGTTTCCCATGCATGTTTTAGCTGAAGGAAGAATCGCTTAAACCTGGAGAGTAAGGACCCATGGAATGGGTACCATGCAGTATGACTTCAAATGGTCTCCATTTGCTCATCGAACCCCACCAACGCTATCATCCCGAAGTATCCAACCTTATGTCTCACTCAGCTCTGGGTGTAGATGAGGTAAATCCAGGTTGCATCACAAGACCTGAATGAATTATTTAAGAATTGCTCTCTATTTCACTGTCATTGTGTTTTGTTTTTGTAATTCATTTTGATAATGGGATTTTTCGGATTTTCTCTGCTGCCTTCATGCAGCTGTACACACGCTTGATTCTCTTATGGAGACATATAAATCCATGGGTTTGAAGATTCTTACTAGTCAGGTGCATTCCTAGGCGTTGAATATAGGGTGTTTAGCCCATTTCGTTGAGCAAGGGGTAGGTCTTGACTATTACATATTTGACGTATGGAATGGTATCTGTGCTAATTTCTATCTCTGGTTTTATGCAGCACCCCAACTCACCTTTCCCCTCAAGCAAACATAAGTTGGTTTTCTAAATTTGAGACCCTGTTCTGTTTTGTAATTCAGTTCATGTGTAGCCAAGATTACATTCGGTGTATTAGAGATAACTTATGATGTTTCATTTTCTGTGTGACTTATTTCTCTTAGAATCATCGTACCTGAATCCTCTCATTATGCCACGACGGGCCAGATGACATAGATTTCATTGGTGAGTGATATTCCATTGTACGTACGTACCACAACTTCTTTATCCATTTTTCGCTTTCTGGGATATTTAACTTGTACCGTAGACGAGGTTCTTGTAACAGAGCCGTCTGAAACTTTGGGGTGGCTGTGTGTTTTTTATTTTAATTTCCCTAAGCTATAGGACCATAAGTGGAAGTGCCGTAGGCTCCGTTGCTTTGTTTTTTAGGTGTTTCAGGAAACACAATACACTTCTCCAGAGTGGCTGTTGGCAATTTACATCCCACCCATGAGCATAACAAGGCTCCCTGTTCTCCATGGCCTGTGCTGCCTTTCTGGATTTTACACATTTTTCAGATGGCCCTTTTGACCGGGGGGCAGTGAGACTTCATTGTAGTGCAGATTTCTTTAACATGCTTGCTTGGTTGGCCAAAAAGGGCGTATGCGTATATTCCGGAAAAAACGCATACGCACTTTTTGGCCAAGTGCATCATTGTCGACGTTCTGCCTCTTTTCCTATGCTTTAAAGGCAATTCCAGTCTAACCCCTGAAATCGTTTTCCTGCAATTTTGCCCCGCTTTCAAGTCCTCTTCGCAGCCTTCCTTCAATATATTTTTGGACGATAGCTGTCATTTATAACTCTGCAGGTTTGTGAATTACAGTGCCCCTGAGCTCCTTTCTTCAAATCGCTTTCTTTTGAGCTGGCCGCAAACCCGCAGGATTGCTTCAGGCCCTAATCTGGTTCCGGCACGGCATGCTGAGCGTTTGGTTAATTCCTCTTCCTGGTTGGAAATGAGCATTAAATTTGCCCGTGCAGACACCTACAGCTAGTCTCTCATTGGTTCTTCCTATTCCTATTCCTCTTGCGCAGAAATTGCAAACTGTGCCAAACAGCAGGTTAAAGGCACTGACTCTCCAAGTGGGGAGAGTGTTTGTAAAGGGTCTGGAATTCTGAACCCGAGTAAACGGGGACAAAAACTGAGATGCATTTGAAAATGTTTCCCGGTCACACGGTGCACCATACTGTGGGCTTCCCATGCATGCTTTACCTGAAGGAAGAATCGCTTAAACCTGGAGAGTTGGGACCCATGGAATGGGTACCATGTAGTATGACTTCAAATGGTCTGCATTTGCTCATCGAACCTCACCAATGCTATCAGCCCAAAGTGTCCAACCTTATGTCTCACTCAGCTCTGGGTTTAGATGAGGTAAATCCAGGTTGCATCACAAGCCCTGAATGAATTATTTAAGAATTGCTCTCTATTTCACTGTCATTGTGTTTTGTTTTTGTAATTCATTTTGATAATAGGATTTATCGGATTTTCTCTGCTGCCTTCCTGCAGCTGTACACATGCTTGATTCTCTTATGGAGACATATAAATCCATGGGTTTGAAGATTCTTACTAGTCAGGTGTATTCCTAGGCGTTGAATATAGGGTGTTTAGCCCATTTCGTTGAGCAAGGGGTAGGTCTTGACTATTACATATTTGACGTATGGAATGGTATCTGTGCTAATTTCTATCTCTGGTTTTATGCAGCACCCCAACTCACCTTTCCCCTTAAGCAAGCATAAGTTGGTTTTCTAAATTTGAGACCCTGTTCTGTTTTGTAATTCAGTTCATGTGTAGCCAAGATTACATTCGGTGTATTAGTGATATATTATGATGTTTCATTTTCTGTGTTACTTATTTCACTTAGAATCATCGTACCTGAATCCACTCATTATGCCACGACGGGCCAGATGACATAGACTTCATTGGTCAGTGATATTCCATTGTACGTACGTACCACAACTTCTTTATCCATTTTTCGCTTTCTGGGATATTAACTTGTACCGTAGACGAGGTTCTTGTAAACAGAGCCGTCTGAAACTTTGGCGTGGCTGTGTGTTTTTGATTTTAATTTCCCTAAGCTATAGGACCATAAGTGGAAGTGCCGTAGGCTCCGTTGCTTTGTTTTTTAGGTGTTTCAGGAAACACCATACACTTCTCCAGAGTGGCTGTTGGCAATTTACATCCCACCCATCAGCATAACAAGGCTCCCTGTTCTCCATGGCCTGTGCTGCATTTCTGGATTTTACACTTTTTTCAGATGGCCCTTTTGACCGGGGGGCAGTGAGACTTCATTGTAGTGCAGATTTCTTTAACATGGTTGCTTGGTTGGCCAAAAATAGCGTATGCGTTTTTTCCTGAATATATTCAGGAAAAAACGCATACGCCCTTTTTGGCCAAGTGCATCATTGTCGACGTTCTGCCTCTTTTCCTATGCTTTAAATGCAATTCCAGTCTACCCCCTGAAATCGTTTTCCTGCAATTCTGCCCCGCTTTCAAGTCCTCTTCGCAGCCTTCCTTCAATATATTTTTGGACGATAGCTGTCATTAACAACACTGCAGGTTTTGAATTACAGTGCCCCGGAGCTCCTTTCTTCAAATCGCTTTCTTGTGAGCTGGCCGCAAACCCTCAGGATTGCTTCAGGCCCTAATCTGGTTCCGGCACAGCATGCTGAGTCTTCGGTTAATTCCTCTTCCTGGTGGGAAATGAGCGTTAAATTTGCCCGTGCAGACACCTACAGCTAGTCTCTCATTGGTTCTCCCTATTCCTGTTCATGTTGCGCAGAAATTGCAAACTGTGCCAAACAGGAGGTTAAAGGCACTGACTCTCCAAGTGGGGAGAGTGTTAGTAAAGGGTCTGGAATTGTGAACCCGAGTAAAAGGGGACGAAAACTGAGATGCATTTGAAAACGTTTCCCGGTCACACGGTGCACCATACTGTGGGTTTCCCATGCATGTTTTAGCTGAAGGAAGAATCGCTTAAACCTGGAGAGTTGGGACCCATGGAATGGGTACCATGCAGTATGACTTCAAATTGTCTGCATTTGCTCATCGAACCTCACCAATGCTATCAGCCCGAAATGTCCAACTTTATGTCTCACTCAGCTCTGGGTGTAGATGAGGTAAATCCAGGTTGCATCACAAGCCCTGAATGAATTATTTAAGAATTGCTCTCTATTTCACTGTCATTGTGTTTTGTTTTTTTTAATTCATTTTGATAATAGGATTTATCGGATTTTCTCTGCTGCATTCATGCAGCTGTACACACGCTTGATTCTCTTATGGAGACATATAAATCCATGGGTTTGAAGATTCTTACTAGTCAGGTGTATTCCTAGGCGTTGAATATAGGGTGTTTAGCCCATTTCGTTGAGCAAGGTGTAGGTCTTGACTATTACATATTTGACGTATGGAATGGTATCTGTGCTAATTTCTATCTCTGGTTTTATGCAGCACCCCAACTCACCTTTCCCCTTAAGCAAACATAAGTTGGTTTTCTAAATTTGAGACCCTGTTCTGTTTTGTAATTCAGTTCATGTGTAGCCAAGATTACATTCGGTGTGTTAGTGAAATCTTATGATATTTCATTTTCTGTGTGACTTATTTCACTTAGAATCATCGTACCTGAATCCACTCATTACGCCACGACGGGCCAGATGACATAGCTTTCCTTGGTGACTGATATTCCATTGTACGTACGTACCACAACTTCTTTATCCATTTTTCGCTTTCTGGGATATTTAACTTGTACCGTAGAAGAGGTTCTTGTAAACAGAGCCATCTGAAACTTTGGCTTGGCTGTGTGTTTTTGATTTAAATTTCCCTAAGCTATAGGACCATAAGTGGAAGTGCCGTAGGCTCTGTTGCTTTGTTTTTTAGGTGTTTCAGGAAACACCATACACTTCTCCAGAGTGGCTGTTGGCAATTTACATCCCGCCCATCAGCATAACAAGGCTCCCTGTTCTCCATGGCCTGTGCTGCCTTTCTGGATTTTACACTTTTTTCAGATGGCCCTTTTGACCGGGGGGCAGTGAGACTTCATTGTAGTGCAGATTTCTTTAACATGCTTGCTTGGTTGGCCAAAAAGGGCGTATGCGTTTTTTCCTGAATATATTCAGGAAAAAACGCATACGCCCTTTTTGGCCAAGTGCATCATTGTCGACGTTCTGCCTCTTTTCCTATGCTTTAAATGCAATTCCAGTCTACCCCCTGAAATCGTTTTCCTGCAATTCTGCCCCGCTTTCAAGTCCTCTTCGCAGGCTTCCTTCAATATATTTTTGGATGATAGCTGTCATTTATAACTCTGCAGGTTTGTGAATTAGAGTGCCCCGGAGCTCCTTTCTTCAAATCGCTTTCTTGTGAGCTGGCCGCAAACTCGCAGGGTTGCTTCAGGCCCTAACCTGCTTCCGGCACGGCATGCTGAGCCTTTGGTTAATTCCTCTTCCTGGTGGGAAATGAGCGTTAAATTTGCCCGTGCAGACACCTAGAGCTAGTCTCTCATTGGTTCTCCCTATTCCTGTTCATCTTGCGCAGAAATTGCAAACTGTGCCAAATAGCAGGTTAAAGGCACTGACTCTCCAAGTGGGGAGAGTGTTAGTAAAGGGTCTGGAATTGTGAACCCGAGTAAAAGGGGACGAAAACTGAGATGCATTTGAAAACGTTTCCCGGTCACACGGTGCACCATACTGTGGGTTTCCCATGCATGTTTTAGCTGAAGGAAGAATCGCTTAAACCTGGAGAGTTGGGACCCATGGAATGGGTACCATGCAGTATGACTTCAAATGGTCTGCATTTGCTCTTCGAACCTCACCAATGCTATCAGCCCGAAGTGTCCAACTTTATGTCTCACTCAGCTCTGGGTGTAGATGAGGTAAATCCAGGTTGCATCACAAGCCCTGAATGAATTATTTAAGAATTGCTCTCTATTTCACTGTCATTGTGTTTTGTTTTTGTAATTCATTTTGATAATAGGATTTATCGGATTTTCTCTGCTACCTTCATGCAGCTGTACACACGCTTGATTCTCTTATGGAGACATATAAATCCATGGGTTTGAAGATTCTTACTAGTCAGGTGTATTCCTAGGCGTTGAATATAGGGTGTTTAACCCATTTTGTTGAGCAAGGTGTAGGTCTTGACTATTACATATTTGCCGTATGGAATGGTATCTGTGCTAATTTCTATCTCTGGTTTTATGCAGCACCCCAACTCACCTTTCCCCTTAAGCAAACATAAGTTGGTTTCCTAAATTTGAGACCCTGTTCTGTTTTGTAATTCAGTTCATGTGTAGCCAAGATTACATTCGGTGTATTAGAGATAACTTATGATGTTTCATTTTCTGTGTGACTTATTTCTCTTAGAATCATCGTACCTGAATCCACTCATTATGCCACGACGGGCCAGATGACATAGATTTCATTGCTGAGTGATATTCCATTGTACGTACGTACCACAACTTCTTTATCCATTTTTCGCTTTCTGGGATATTTAACTTGTACCGTAGACGAGGTTCTTGTAAACAGAGCCGTCTGAAACTTTGGGGTGGCTGTGTGTTTTTGATTTTAATTTCCCTAAGCTATAGGACCATAAGTGGAAGTGCCGTAGGCTCCGTTGCTTTGTTTTTTAGGTGTTTCAGGATACACAATACACATCTCCAGAGTGGTTGTTGGCAATTTACATCCCACCCATCAGCATAACAAGGCTCCCTGTTCTCCATGGCCTGTGCTGCATTTCTGGATTTTACACTTTTTTCAGATGGCCCTTTTGACCGGGGGGCAGTGAGACTTCATTGTAGTGCAGATTTCTTTAACATGCTTGCTTGGTTGGCCAAAAAGGGCGTATGCGTTTTTTCCTGAATATATTCAGGAAAAAACGCATATGCCCTTTTTGGCCAAGTGCATCATTGTCGACGTCCTGCCTCTTTTCCTATGCTTTAAATGCAATTCCAGTCTACCCCCTGAAATCGTTTTCCTGCAATTCTGCCCCGCTTTCAAGTCCTCTTCGCAGCCTTCCTTCAATATATTTTTGGACGATAGCTGTCATTTATAACTCTGCAGGTTTGTGAATTACAGTGCCCCTGAGCTCCTTTCTTCAAATCGCTTTCTTGTGAGCTGGCCGCACACCCGCAGGATTGCTTCAGGCCCTAATTTTGTTCCGGCACGGCATGCTGAGCCTTTGGTTAATTCGTCTTTCTGGTGGGAAATGTGCGTTAAATTTGCCCGTGCAGACACCTACAGCTAGTCTGTCATTGGTTCTCCCTATTCCTGTTCATCTTGCGCAGAAATTGCAAACTGTGCCAAACAGGAGGTTAAAGGCCCTGACTCTCCAAGTCTGGAGAGTGTTAGAAAAGGGTCTGGAATTGTGAACCCGAGTAAAAGGGGACGAAAATTGAGATGCCTTTGAAAACGTTTCCTGGTCACACGGTGCACCATACTGTGGGCTTCCCATGCATGCTTTAGCTGAAGGAAGAATCGCTTAAACCTGGAGAGTTGGGACCCATGGAATGGGTACCATGCAGTATGACTTCAAATGGTCTGCATTTGCTCATCGAACCTCACCAGTGGTATCACCCCGAAGTGTCCAACCTTATGTCTCACTCAGCTCTGGGTGTAGATGAGGTAAATCCAGGTTGCATCACAAGCCCTGAATGAATTATTTAAGAATTGCTCTCTATTTCACTGTCATTGTGTTTTGTTTTTGTAATTCATTTTGATAATAGGATTTATCGGATTTTCTCTGCTGCCTTCATGCAGCTGTACACATGCTTGATTCTCTTATGGAGACATATAAATCCATGGGTTTGAAGATTCTTACTAGTCAGGTGTATTCCTAGGCGTTGAATATAGGGTGTTTAGCCCATTTCGTTGAGCAAGGGGTAGGTCTTGACTATTACATATTTTTTTTTTTTTTTTTGCTGTACGCGGGCCTCTCAGTGTTGTTGCCTCTCCCGTTGCGGAGCACAGGCTCCGGACGCGCAGGCTCAACGGCCATGACTCACGGGGCCAGTATCTCCGCGGCATGTGGGATCCTCTCGGACCGGGGCACGAACCCGCGTCCCCTGCATCGGCAGGCGAACTCTCAACCAGTGCGCCACCAGGGAAGCCCCCTTGACTATGACATATATGACGTATGGAATGGTATCTGTGCTAATTTCTATCTCTGGTTTTATGCAGCACCCCAACTCACCTTTCCCCTTAAGCAAACATAAGTTGGTTTTCTAAATTTGAGACCCTGTTCTGTTTTGTAATTCAGTTCATGTGTAGCCAAGATTACATTCGGTGTATTAGTGATATCTTATGATGTTTCATTTTCTGTGTGACTTATTTCTCTTAGAATCATCGTACCTGAATCCACTCATTATGCCATGACGGGCCAGATGACATAGATTTCATTGGTCAGTGATATTCCATTGTATGTACGTACCACAACTTCTTTATCCATTTTTCGCTTTCTGGGATATTTAACTTGTACCGTAGACGAGGTTCTTGTAAACAGAGCCGTCTGAAACTTTGGGGTGGCTGTGTGTTTTTTATTTTAATTTCCCTAAGCTATAGGACCATAAGTGGAAGTGCCGTAGGCTCTGTTGTTTTGTTTTTTAGGTGTTTCAGGAAACACCATACACTTCTGCAGAGTGGCTGTTGGCAATTTACATATCACCCATCAGCATAACAAGGCTCCCTGTTCTCCATGGCCTGTGCTGCATTTCTGGATTTTACACTTTTTTCAGATGGCCCTTTTTACCGGGGGGCAGTGAGACTTCATTGTAGTGCAGATTTCTTTAACATGCTTGCTTGGTTGGCCAAAAAGGGCGTATGCGTTTTTTCCTGAATATATTCAGGAGAAAACGCATACGCCCTTTTTGGCCAAGTGCATCATTGTCGACGTTCTGCCTCTTTTCCTATGCTGTAAATGCAATTCCCGTGTACCCCCTGAAATCGTTTTCCTGCAATTCTGCCCCACTTACAAGTCGTCTTCGCAGCCTTCCTTCAATATATTTTTGGACGATAGCTGTCATTTATAACTCTGCAGGTTTGTGAGTTACAGTGCCCCTGAGCTCATTTCTTCAAATCGCTATCTTGTGAGCTGGCCGCAAACCCACAGGATTGCCTCAGGCCCTAATCTGGTTCCGGCACGGCATGCTGAGCCTTTGGTTAATTCCTCTTCCTGGTGGGAAATGAGCGTTAAATTTGCCCGTGCAGACACCTAGAGCTAGTCTCTCATTCGTTCTCCCTATTCCTTTTCATCTTGTGCAGAAATTGCAAACTGTGCCCAACAGGAGGTTAAAGGCACTGGCTCTCCAAGTGGGGAGAGTGTTCGTAAAGGGTCTGGAATGGTGAACCCGAGTAAAAGGGGACGAAAACTGAGATGCATTTGAAAACGTTTGCCAGTCACACGGTGCACCGTACTGTGGGTTTCCCATGCATGTTTTAGCTGAAGGAAGAATCCCTTAAACTTGGAGAGTTGGGACCCATGGAATGGGTACCATGCTGTATGACTTCAAAGGGTCTGCATTTGCTCATCGAACCTCACCAATGCTATCAGCCCGAAGTGCCCAACCTTATGTCTCACTCAGCTCTGGGTGTAGATGTGGTAAATCCAGGTTGCATCACAAGCCCTGAATGAATTATTTAAGAATTGCTCTCTATTTCACTGTCCTTGGGTTTTGTTTGTGTAATTCATTTTGATAATGGGATTTATCGGATTTTCTCTGCTGCATTCATACCGCTGTACACACGCTTCATTCTCTTACGGAGACATAAATATCCATGGGTTTGAAGATTCTTACTAGTCAGGTGTATTCCTAGGCGTTGAATATGGGGTGTTTAGTCCATTTCGTTGAGCAAAGGGTAGGTCTTGACTATTACATATTTGGCTTATGGAAAGGTATCTGTGCTAATTTCTATCTCTGGTTTTATGCAGCACCCCAACTCACCTTTCCCCTTAAGCAAGCATAAGTTGGTTTTCTAAATTTGAGACCCTGTTCTGTTTTGTAATTCAGTTCATGTGTAGCCAAGTTTACATTCCGTGTAGTAGTGATATCTTATGATGTTTCATTTTCTGTGTGACTTATTTCACTTAGAATCATCGTACCTGAATCCACTCATTATGCCGCGACGGGCCTGATGACATAGATTTCATTGCTGAGTGATATTCCATTGTCCGTACGTACCACAACTTCTTTATCCATTTTTCACATTCTGGGATAGTTAACTTGTACCGTAGACGAGGTTCTTGTAAACAGAGCCGTCCGACACTTTGGGGTGGCTGTGTGTTTTTGATTTTAATTTCCCTAAGCTATAGGACCATAAGTGGAAGTGCCATAGGCTCCGTAGCTTTGTTTTTTCGGTGTTCCGTGAAACACCATACACTTCTCCAGAGTGGCTGTTGGCAATTCACATCCCACCCATCAGCATAACAAGGCTCCCTGTTCTCCATGGCCTGTGCTGCCTTTCTGGATTTTACACTTTTTTCAGATGGCCCTTTTGACCGGGGGGCGGTGAGACTTCATTGTAGTGCAGATTTCTTTAACATGCTTGCTTGGTTGGCCAAAAAGGGCGTATGCGTTTTTTCCTGAATATATTCAGGAAAAAACGCATACGCCCTTTTTGGCCAAGAGCATCATTGTTGACGTTCTGCCTCTTTTCCTATGCTTTAAATGCAATTCCCGTCTACCCCCTGAAATCGTTTTCCTGCAATTCTGCCCCACTTACAAGTCGTCTTCGCAGCCTTCCTTCAATATATTTTTGGACGATAGCTGTCATTTATAACTCTGCAGGTTTGTGAGTTACAGTGCCCCTGAGCTCATTTCTTCAACTCGCTATCTTGTGAGCTGGCCGCAAACCCACAGGATTGCCTCAGGCCCTAATCTGGTTCCGGCACGGCATGCTGAGCCTTTGGTTAATTCCTCTTCCTGGTGGGAAATGAGTGTTAAATTTGCCCGTGCAGACACCTACAGCTAGTCTCTCATTGGTTCTCCCTATTCCTTTTCATCTTGCGCAGAAATTGCAAACTGTGCCCAACAGGAGGTTAAGGGCACTGACTCTTCAAGTGGGGAGAGTGTTCGTAAAGGGTCTGGAATGGTGAACCCGAGTAAAAGGGGACGAAAACTGAGATGCATTTGAAAACGTTTGCCAGTCACACGGTGCACCATACTGTGGGTTTCCCATGCATGTTTTAGCTGAAGGAAGAATCCCTTAAACTTGGAGAGTTGGGACCCATGGAATGGGTACCATGCTGTATGACTTCAAAGGGTCTGCATTTGCTCATCGAACCTCACCAATGCTATCAGCCCGAAGTGCCCAACCTTACGTCTCACTCAGCTCTGGGTGTAGATGTGGTAAATCCAGGTTGCATCACAAGCCCTGAATGAATTATTTAAGAATTGCTCTCTATTTCACTGTCCTTGGGTTTTGTTTGTGTAATTCATTTTGATAATGGGATTTATCGGATTTTCTCTGCTGCATTCATGCCGCTGTACACACGCTTCATTCTCTTACGGAGACATATAAATCCATGGGTTTGAAGATTCTTACTAGTCAGGTGTATTCCTAGGCGTTGAATATGGGGTGTTTAGTCCATTTCGTTGAGCAAGGGGTAGGTCTTGACTATTACATATTTGGCTTATGGAAAGGTATCTGTGCTAATTTCTATCTCTGGTTTTATGCAGCACCCCAACTCACCTTTCCCCTTAAGCAAGCATAAGTTGGTTTTCTAAATTTGAGACCCTGTTCTGTTTTGTAATTCAGTTCATGTGTAGCCAAGTTTACATTCCGTGTAGTAGTGATATCTTATGATGTTTCATTTTCTGTGTGACTTATTTCACTTAGAATCATCGTACCTGAATCCACTCATTATGCCGCGACGGGCCTGATGACATAGATTTCATTGCTGAGTGATATTCCATTGTCCGTACGTACCACAACTTCTTTATCCATTTTTCACATTCTGGGATAGTTAACTTGTACCGTAGACGAGGTTCTTGTAAACAGAGCCGTCCGACACTTTGGGGTGGCTGTGTGTTTTTGATTTTAATTTCCCTAAGCTATAGGACCATAAGTGGAAGTGCCGTAGGCTCCGTAGCTTTGTTTTTTCGGTATTCCGGGAAACACCATACACTTCTCCAGAGTGGCTGTTGGCAATTTACATCCCGCCCATCAGCATAACAAGGCTCCCTGTTCTCCATGGCCTGTGCTGCCTTTCTGGATTTTACACTTTTTTCAGATGGCCCTTTTGACCGGGGGGCAGTGAGACTTCATTGTAGTGCAGATTTCTTTAACATGCTTGCTTGGTTGGCCAAAAAGGGCGTATGCGTTTTTTCCTGAATATATTCAGGAAAAAACGCATATGCCCTTTTTGGCCAAGTGCATCATTGTCGACGTTCTGCCTCTTTTCCTATGCTTTAAATGCAATTCCAGTCTCCCCCCTGAAATCGTTTTCCTGCAAATCTGTCCCGCTTACAAGTCATCTTTGCAGACCTCCTTCAATATATTTTTGGACGATAGCTGTCATTTATTACTCTGCAGGTTTGTGAGTTACAGTGCCCCATAGCTCCTTTCTTCAACTCGCTATCTTGTGAGCTGGCTGCAAACCCGCACGATTGTCAGGCCCTAATCTGGTTCAGGCACGGCATGTTGAGCCTTTGGTTAATTCCTCTTCCTGCTGCGAAATGAGCATTAAATTTGCCCGTGCAGACACCTACAGCTAGTCTCTCATTGGTTCTCCCTATTCCTGTTCATCTTGCGCAGAAATTGCAAACTGTGCCAAACAGGAGGTTAAAAGTACAGACTCTCCAAGGGGGAGAGTGTTATTAAAGGGTCTGGAATGGTGTACCCAAGTAAAATGAGACGAAAACTGAGATGCATTTGAACTCGTTTCCCCGTCACATGGTGCACCATAATGTGGGTTTCCCATGCATATTTTAGCTCAAGGAAGAATCCCTTAAACCTGGCAGTTCGGACCCATGGAATGGCTACCATGCAGTATGACTTCAAAGGGTCTGCATTTGCTTATCGAACCTCACCAATGCTATCAGCCCAAAGTGTCCAACCTTATGTCTCACTCAGCTCTGGGTGTATATGTGGTAAATCCAGGTTGCATCACAAGCCCTGAATGAATTATTTAAGAATTGCTCTCTATTTCACTGTCCTTGGGTTTTGTTTTTGTAATTCATTTTGACAATGGGATTTATCGGATTTTCTCTGCTGCATTCATGCCGCTGTACACACGGTTCATTCTCTTACGGAGGCATATGAATCCATGGGTTTGAATATTCTTACTAGTCAGGTGTATTCCTAGGTGTTGAATATGTGGTGTTTAGTCCATTTCGTTGAGAAAGTGGTGGGTCTTGACTATGACATATTTGGCTTATGGAAAGTTATCTGTGCTAATTTCTATCTCTGGTTTTATGCAGCACGCCAACTCACCTTTCCCCTTAAGCAAGCATAAGTTGGTTTTCTAAATTTGAGACCCTGTTCTGTTTTGTAATTCAGTTCATGTGTAGCCAAGTTTACATTCCGTGTATTAGTGATATCTTATGATGTTTCATTTTCTGTGTGACTTATTTCACTTAGAATCATCGTACCTGAATCCACTCATTATAACGCGACGGGCCTGATGATATAGATTTCATTGCTGAGTGATATTCCATTGTACGTATATACCACAACTTCTTTATCCATTTTTCACATTCTGGGATATTTACCTTGTACTGTAGACGAGGTTCTTGTAAATAGAGCCGTCCGACACTTTGGGGTGGCTGTGTGTTTTTCATTTTAATGTCCCTAAACTGTAGGACCATAAGTGGAAATGCCGTAGGCTCCGTTGCTTTGTTTTTTAGGTGTTCCGGAAAACACCATACACTTCTCCAGAGTGGCTGTTGGCAATTCACATCCCGCCCATCAGCATAACAAGGCTCCCTGTTCTCCATTGCCTGTGCTGCCTTTCTGGACTTTACACTTTTTTCATATGGCCCTTTTGCCCGGGGAGCAATGAGACTTCATTGTAGTGCAGATTTCTTTAACATGCTTGCTTGGTTGGCCAAAAAGGGCGTATGCGTTTTTTCTTGAATATATTCAGGAAAAAACGCATACGCCCTTTTTGGCCAAGAGCATCATTGTTGACGTTCTGCCTCTTTTCCTATGCTTTACATGCAATTCCCGTCTACCCCCTGAAATCGTTTTCCTGCAAATCTGTCCCGCTTACAAGTCGTCTTTGCAGACCTCCTTCAATATATTTTTGGACGATAGCTGTCATTTATTACTCTGCAGGTTTGTGAGTTACAGTGCCCCTGAGCTCCTTTCTTCAACTCGCTATCTTGTGAGCTGGCTGCAAACCCGCACGATTGTCAGGCCCTAATCTGTTTCAGGCACGACATGTTGAGCCTTTGGTTAATTCCTCTTCCTGGTGCGAAATGAGCATTAAATTTGCCCGTGCAGACACCTACAGCTAGTCTCTCATTGGTTCTCCCTATTCCTGTTCATCTTGCGCAGATATTGCAAACTGTGCCCAACAGGAGGTTAAAGGCACCTACTCTCCAAGTGGTGAGAGTGTTAGTAAAGGGTCTGGAATGGTGAACCCAAGTAAAAGCGGACGAAAACTGAGATGCATTTGAAAACGTTTGTCGGTCACACGGTGCACCATACTGTGGGTTTCCTATGCATGTTTTAGCTGAAGGAAGAATCCCTTAAACTTGGAGAGTTGGGACCCATGGAATGGGTACCATGCTGTATGACTTCAAAGGGTCTGCATTTGCTCATCGAACCTCACCAATGCTATCAGCCCGAAGTGCCCAACCTTATGTCTCACTCAGCTCTGGGTGTAGATGTGGTAAATCCAGGTTGCATCACAAGCCCTGAATGAATTATTTAAGAATTGCTCTCTATTTCACTGTCCTTGGGTTTTGTTTGTGTAATTCATTTTGATAATGGGATTTATCGGATTTCCTCTGCTGCATTCATGCCGCTGTACACACGCTTCATTCTCTTACGGAGACATATAAATCCATGGGTTTGAAGATTCTTACTAGTCAGGTGTATTCCTAGGCGTTGAATATGGGGTGTTTAGTCCATTTCGTTGAGCAAGTGGTAGGTCTTGACTATTACATATTTGGCTTATGGAAAGGTATCTGTGCTAATTTCTATCTCTGATTTTATGCAGCACCCCAACTCACCTTTCCCCTTAAGCAAGCATAAGTTGGTTTTCTAAATTTGAGACCCTGTTCTGTTTTGTAATTCAGTTCATGTGTAGCCAATTTTACATTCGGTGTATTAGTGATATCTTATGATGTTTCATTTTCTGTGTGACTTAATTCACATAGAATCATCGTACCTGAATCCACTCATTATGCCGCGACGGGCCTGATGACATAGATTTCATTGCTGAGTGATATTCCATTGTACGTACGTACCACAACTTCTTTCTCCATTTTTCACATTCTGGGATATTTAACTTGTACCGTAGACGAGGTTCTTGTAAACAGAGCCGTCCGACACTTTGGGGTGGCTGTGTGTTTTTGATTTTAATTTCCCTAAGCTATAGGACCATAAGTGGAAGTGCCGTAGGCTCCATAGCTTTGTTTTTTCAGTGTTCCGGGAAACACCATACACTTCTCCAGGGTGGCTGTTGGGAATTTACATCCCGCCCATCAGCATAACAAGGCTCCCTGTTCTCCATGGCCTGTGCTGCCTTTCTGGATTTTACACTTTTTTCAGATGGCCCTTTTGACCGGGGGGCAGTGAGACTTCATTGTAGTGCAGATTTCTTTAACATGCTTGCTTGGTTGGCCAAAAAGGGCGTATGCGTTTTTTCCTGATTTTATTCAGGAAAAAACGCATACGCCCTTTTTGGCCAAGAGCATCATTGTCGACGTTCTGCCTCTTTTCCTATGCTTTAAATGCAATTCCCGTCTACCCCCTGAAATAGTTTTCCTACAATTCTGCCCCACTTACAAGTCGTCTTCGCAGCCTTCCTTCAATATATTTTTGGACGATAGCTGTCATTTATAACTCTGCAGGTTTGTGAGTTACAGTGCCCCTGAGCTCATTTCTGCAACTCGCTATCTTGTGAGCTGGCCGCAAACCCACAGGATTGCCTCAGGCCCTAATCTGGTTCCTGCACGGCATGCTGAGCCTTTGGTTAATTCCTCTTCCTGGTGGGAAATGAGCGTTAAATTTGCCCGTGCAGACACCTAGAGCTAGTCTCTCATTGGTTCTCCCTATTCCTTTTCATCTTGCGCAGAAATTGCAAACTGTGCCCAACAGGAGGTTAAAGGCACTGACTCTCCAAGTGGGGAGAGTGTTCGTAAAGGGTCTGGAATGGTGAACCCGAGTAAAAGGGGACGAAAACTGAGAATCATTTGAAAACGTTTGCCAGTCACATGGTGCACCGTACTGTGGGTTTCCCATGCATGTTTTAGCTGAAGGAAGAATCCCTTAAACTTGGAGAGTTGGGACCCATGGAATGGGTACCATGCTGTATGACTTCAAAGGGTCTGCATTTGCTCATCGAACCTCACCAATGCTATCAGCCCGAAGTGCCCAACCTTATGTCTCACACAGCTCTGGGTGTAGAGGTGGTAAATCCAGGTTGCATCACAAGCCCTGAATGAATTATTTAAGAATTGCTCTCTATTTCACTGTCCTTGGGTTTTGTTTGTGTAATTCATTTTGATAATGGGATTTATCGGATTTTCTCTACTGCATTCATGCCGCTGTACACATGCTTCATTCTCTTACGGAGACATATAAATCCATGGGTTTGAAGATTCTTACTAGTCAGGTGTATTCCTAGGCGTTGAATATGGGGTGTATAGTCCATTTCGTTGAGCAAGGGGTAGGTCTTGACTATTACATATTTGGCTTATGGAAAGTTATCTGTGCTAATTTCTATCTCTGGTTTTATGCAGGACCCCAACTCACCTTTCCCCTTAAGCAAGCATAAGTTGGTTTTCTAAATTTGAGACCCTGTTCTGTTTTGTAATTCAGTTCATGTGTAGCCAAGTTTACATTCCGTGTAGTAGTGATATCTTATGATGTTTCATTTTCTGTGTGACTTATTTCACTTAGAATCATCGTACCTGAATCCACTCATTATGCCGCGACGGGCCTGATGACATAGATTTCATTGCTGAGTGATATTCCATTGTACGTACGTACCACAACTTCTTTATCCATTTTTCACATTCTGGGATATTTAACTTGTACCGTAGACGAGGTTCTTGTAAACAGAGCCGTCCGACACTTTGGGGTGGCTGTGTGTTTTTGATTTTAATTTCCCTAAGCTATAGGACCATAAGTGGAAGTGCCGTAGGCTCCGTAGCTTTGTTTTTTCGGTGTTCCGGGAAACACCATACACTTCTCCAGAGTGGCTGTTGGTAATTTACATCCCGCCCATCAGCATAACAAGGCTCCCTGTATCCCTGGCCTGTGTTGCCTTTCTGGATTTTACACTTTTTTCAGATGGCCCTTTTGACCAGGGGGCATTGAGACTTCATTGTAGTGCAGATTTCTTTAACATGCTTGCTTTGTTGGCCAAAAAGGGCGTATGCGTTTTTTCCTGAATATATTCAGGAAAAAACGCATACGCCCTTTTTGGCCAAGAGCATCATTGTCGACGTTCTGCCTCTTTTCCTATGCTTTAAATGCAATTCCCGTGTACCCCCTGAAATAGTTTTCCTGCAATTCTGCCCCACTTACAAGTCATCTTCGCAGCCTTCCTTCAATATAATTTTGGACGATAGCTGTCATTTATAACTCTGCAGGTTTGTGAGTTACAGTGTCCCTGAGCTCCTTTCTTCAACTCGCTATCTTGTGAGCTGGCCGCAAACCCGCAGGATTGCCTCAGGCCCTAATCTGGTTCCGGCACGGCATGCTGAGCCTTTGGTTAATTCCTCTTCCTGGTGGGAAATGAGCGTTAAATGTGCCCGTGCAGACACCTAGAGCTAGTCTCTCATTCGTTCTCCCTATTCCTTTTCATCTTGCGCAGAAATTGCAAACTGTGCCCAACAGGAGGTTAAAGGCACTGACTCTCCAAGTGGGGAGAGTGTTTGTAAAGGGTCTAGAATGGTGAACCCGAGTAAAAGGGGACGAAAACTGAGATGCATTTGAAAACGTTTGCCAGTCACACGGTGCACCATACTGTGGGTTTCCCATACATGTTTTAGCTGAAGGAAGAATCCCTTAAACTTGGAGAGTTGGGACCCATGGAATGGGTACCATGCTGTATGACTTCAAAGGGTCTGCATTTGCTCATCGAACCTCACCAATGCTATCAGCCCGAAGTGCCCAACCTTATGTCTCACTCAGCTCTGGGTTTAGATGAGGTAAATCCAGGTTGCACCACAAGCCCTGAATGAATTATTTAAGAATTGCTCTCTATTTCACTGTCATTGTGTTTTGTTTTTGTAATTCATTTTGATAATGGGATTTATCGGATTTTCTCTGCTGCCTTCATGCAGCTGTACACATGTTTGATTCTCTTATGGAGACATATAAATCCATGGGTTTGAAAATTTTTTCTAGTCAGGTGTATTCCTAGGCGTTGAATATAGGGTGTTTAGCCCATTTCCTTGAGCAAGGGGTAGGTCTTGACTATTACATATTTGACGTATGGAATGGTATCTGTGCTAATTTCTATCTCTGGTTTTATGCAGCAACCCAACTCACCTTTCCCCTTAAGCAAACATTAGTTGGTTTTCTAAATTTGGGACCCTGTTCTGTTTTGTAATTCAGTTCATGTGTAGCCAAGATTACATTCCGTGTATTAGTGATATCTTATGATGTTTCATTTTCTGTGTGACTTTTTTCTCTTAGAATCATCGTACCTGAATCCACTCATTATGCCACGACGGTCCAGATGACATAGATTTCATTTGTGAGTGATATTCAATTGTACGTACGTACCACAACTTCTTTATCCATTTTTTGCTTTCTGGGATATTTAACTTGTACCGTAGACGAGGTTCTTGTAAACAGAGCTGTCTAAAGCTTTGGGGTGGCTGTGTGTTTTTGATTATAATTTCCCTAAGCTATAGGACCATAAGTGGAAGTGCCATAGGCTCCGTTGCTTTGTTTTTTAGGTGTTTCAGGAAACACCATACACTTCTCCAGAGTGGCTGTTGGCAATTTACATCCCAAACATCAGCATAACAAGGCTCCCTGTTCTCCATGGCCTGTGCTGCATTTCTGCATTTCTGCATTTTACACTTTTTTCAGATGTCCCTTTTGACCTGGGGGCAGTGAGACTTCATTGTAGTGCAGATTTCTTTAACATGCTTGCTTGGTTGGCCAAAAAGGGCGTATGCGTTTTTTCCTGAATATATTCAGGAAAATTCGCATACGCCCTTTTTGGCCAAGTGCATCATTGTCGACGTTCTGCCTCTTTTCCTATGCTTTAAATGCAATTCCAGTCTACCCCCTGAAATCGTTTTCCTGCAATTCTGCCCCGCTTTCAAGTCGTCTTCGCAGCCTTCCTTCAATATATTTTTGGATGATAGCAGTCATTTATAACTCTGCAGGTTTGTGAATTACAGTGCCCCTGAGCTCCTTTCTTCAAATCGCTTTCTTGTGAGCTGGCCGCAACCCGGCAGGATTGCTTCAGGACCTAATATAGTTCCGGCACGGCATGCTGAGCGTTTGGTTAATTCCTCTTCCTGGTGGGAAATGAGCGTTAAATTTGCCCGTGCATACACCTACAACTAGTCTCTCATTGGTTCTCCCTATTCCTGTTCATCTTGCGCAGAAATTGCAAACTGTGCCAAACAGGAGGTTAAAGGCACTGACTCTCCAAGTGGGGAGAGTGTTAGTAAAGGGTCTGGAATTGTGCACCCGAGTAAAAGGGGACGAAAACTGAGATGCATTTGAAAATGTTTCCCGGTCACACGGTGCACCATACTGTGGGTTTCCTATGCATGTTTTAGCTGAAGGAAGAATCGCTTAAACCTGGAGAGTTGGGACCCATGGAAAGGGTACCATACAGTATGACTTCAAATGGTCTGCATTTGCTCATTGAACCTCACCAATGCTATCAGCCCGATGTCTCCAAACTTATGTCTCACGCAGCTCTGGGTGTAGATGAGGTAAATCCAGGTTGCATCACAAGCCCTGAATGAATTATTTAAGAATTGCTCTCTATTTCACTGTCATTGTGTTTTGTTTTTGTAATTCATTTTGATAATGGGATTTATCGGATTTTCTCTGCTGCCTTCATGCAGCTGTACACATGTTTGATTCTCTTATGGAGACATATAAATCCATGGGTTTGAAAATTTTTTCTAGTCAGGTGTATTCCTAGGCGTTGAATATAGGGTGTTTAGCCCATTTCCTTGAGCAAGGGGTAGGTCTTGACTATTACATATTTGACGTATGGAATGGTATCTGTGCTAATTTCTATCTCTGGTTTTATGCAGCAACCCAACTCACCTTTCCCCTTAAGCAAACATTAGTTGGTTTTCTAAATTTGGGACCCTGTTCTGTTTTGTAATTCAGTTCATGTGTAGCCAAGATTACATTCCGTGTATTAGTGATATCTTATGATGTTTCATTTTCTGTGTGACTTTTTTCTCTTAGAATCATCGTACCTGAATCCACTCATTATGCCACGACGGTCCAGATGACATAGATTTCATTCGTGAGTGATATTCAATTGTACGTACGTACCACAACTTCTTTATCCATTTTTTGCTTTCTGGGATATTTAACTTGTACCGTAGACGAGGTTCTTGTAAACAGAGCTGTCTAAAGCTTTGGGGTGGCTGTGTGTTTTTGATTATAATTTCCCTAAGCTATAGGACCATAAGTGGAAGTGCCATAGGCTCCGTTGCTTTGTTTTTTAGGTGTTTCAGGAAACACCATACACTTCTCCAGAGTGGCTGTTGGCAATTTACATCCCAACCATCAGCATAACAAGGCTCCCTGTTCTCCATGGCCTGTGCTGCATTTCTGCATTTTACACTTTTTTCAGATGTCCCTTTTGACCTGGGGGCAGTGAGACTTCATTGTAGTGCAGATTTCTTTAACATGCTTGCTTGGTTGGCCAAAAAGGGCTTATGCGTTTTTTCCTGAATATATTCAGGAAAATTCGCATACGCCCTTTTTGGCCAAGTGCATCATTGTCGACGTTCTGCCTCTTTTCCTATGCTTTAAATGCAATTCCAGTCTACCCCCTGAAATCGTTTTCCTGCAATTCTGCCCCGCTTTCAAGTCGTCTTCGCAGCCTTCCTTCAATATATTTTTGGATGATAGCAGTCATTTATAACTCTGCAGGTTTGTGAATTACAGTGCCCCTGAGCTCCTTTCTTCAAATCGCTTTCTTGTGAGCTGGCCGCAAACCGGCAGGATTGCTTCAGGACCTAATCTAGTTCCGGCACGGCATGCTGAGCGTTTGGTTAATTCCTCTTCCTGGTGGGAAATGAGCGTTAAATTTGCCCGTGCATACACCTACAACTAGTCTCTCATTGGTTCTCCCTATTCCTGTTCATCTTGCGCAGAAATTGCAAACTGTGCCAAACAGGAGGTTAAAGGCACTGACTCTCCAAGTGGGGAGAGTGTTAGTAAAGGGTCTGGAATTGTGCACCCGAGTAAAAGGGGACGAAAACTGAGATGCATTTGAAAATGTTTCCCGGTCACACGGTGCACCATACTGTGGGTTTCCTATGCATGTTTTAGCTGAAGGAAGAATCGCTTAAACCTGGAGAGTTGGGACCCATGGAAAGGGTACCATACAGTATGACTTCAAATGGTCTGCATTTGCTCATTGAACCTCACCAATGCTATCAGCCCGATGTCTCCAAACTTATGTCTCACGCAGCTCTGGGTGTAGATGAGGTAAATCCAGGTTGCATCACAAGCCCTGAATGAATTATTTAAGAATTGCTCTCTATTTCACTGTCATTGTGTTTTGTTTTTGAAATTTATTTTGATAATGGGATTTAGCTGATTTTCACTGCTGCGTTTTTGTCACTGTACACACGCTTGATTCTCTTATGGAGACATATAAATCCATAGGTATTAAGACTCTTACTCATCCTGTATATTCCTAGGCACTGAATATGGGGTGTTGAGTCCATTTCGTTGACCAGGAAGTAGGTTTTTTCTATTACATATTTGGCTTATGGAACGGTATCTGTGCTAATTTCAATCTCTGGTTTTATGCAGCACCCCAACTCTCCTTGATCCTTAAGCAAGCATAAGTTGGTTTTCTAAATTTGAGACCCCGTTCTCTTTTGTAATTCAGTTCATTTGTAGCCACGTTTACATTCCATGTATTAGTAATATCGTATGTCTTTGTCTTTTTGAATTATGTGACTTCAAATGATCATACGTAACTCCTCTGGGGTTGTTACAACTGGCCATGTTTCATTGATTTTCAGGCTGAGTAATATTCCACTCTACATAAGTGCCACACCTCTGTCCATTTTTTCCCTCCAGAGACATATAAATTATAACCTAATCGAGGATATATTAAACAGAGAGGCGGTAAACATTGGGGTGCCTGTGTCCTCTCGATTTTTCTTTTTCCCAAGATATACGTCCATGAGTGCAAGTGCCCTGTGCTCTGTAGCTCATTTTTTAGATGCTTTAGTAATCACAATACACTTTTCCAGAGTGACCGTTGGCAATATACATTTCCACTATAAGCCTCACAGGGCTCCCTTTTCTCCTTGCCCTGTCCTGCATTTCTGGTGTTTACACTTTATGAGGAAGGCTCTTCTGACTGATGCGAAGTGATATGTTTTGTAGTATTGATTTCCAGTGCCCACCTGTTTGGTTGGCTAAAAAAGTGTATGCCCTTTTCTTGAATATATACAGAAAAAGATGCATACACCCTTTTTGGCCAACTGCAATGTTGGCAATGTTCAGCCCCTTTTCTTGTGCTTAATGGCGAGTCCTTTCTACCTCATCCAATCCCTTTCCTGCCATTCTCCGTTGCTTACAAGTCCTTTTCTCTGACTTTCCTCAAGACATTTTTCAGTGATAGATATTTTCAACTCTGCAGTTTCGTGAATTTTAGTGTCCCTGAGTTCCATTTTTCAACTTGTGTTTATGGGAACTGGCCACAAAGCAGCGGGATTTCCTCAAGCCCTATTCTGTTTCCATGGGCAACCCTAGCCTTTGGTCAATTCGTCTTCCTGATTGGAAATTAGAGTGACATATGTCTGTCCGAAAACCTAGGACTTGTCTCTCATTGTTCCTCCTCCTTCTGCTTCATCCTTGGACAAATTCCAAACTGTGTGCAACAGGATGTTGACAGTGCTGACATCTCCAAGTGGGGAGACTGTTAGTAAAGATGCCGGAGTGGTGAACCCGAGCACCAGGAGATGAGGAGATGAGATGCCTTTTCCAAACTCTTCCCGATCAGACGATATACCATCCTCTGGGTGTGACAGGCATGTTTTAGCTGTAGGAAGTGTCCCGTTCATGTGAGGAGAACACCAGGGCTTTTTCAAAATCAGTGTCTCTCCGCTACCCAAACTGGGGAATTTTTTAAGCTACGGCTACACATATGTTCATTAAGGGCCTTGGGAAGTAGGCAGAGTCCAAACTTTAGATGATTGAAGTCTTCAGGGTCAGAAGCACTGACCACCAGCTTCCCTTAGGTTCCATTTTAACTGTCATTGATAGATGATGTCAATAAAAATATCTATTCTTTTTCAGATTATTTCCCCTTATAGGTTATTGCAAAATATTGAGTGTAGTTCCCTGTGCTATAGAGTAGTTCCTTGTTGACCATCTATTTTATACATAGCAGTGTGTATGTGTTAATCCCAAACTGTTAATTTATCCCTCCTCCCACCTTTCCACTTTGGTAATAATAAATTATAAGATTTTATACTTCTCAGAAATGGGGGAGCTGAATGAGAGGTATCATTTTCAATGGAAAAGCATTTAAAACAAGATTGAAGCTTTAACCAAGATTATTAGATGTACATCCTTGGAAAGAAATCACTTCGCTTCTCTAATATTGACCTGACAAATAAGACAAACCTTTTCACTGAACTTGCTTATAATAAAGTGATGGAAATATCAAATGGAAGTGTTAGAAACATCTTATTTTACCCGAGCCTTATACACTGTTCTATGTTAATTATAGTTTGGCTCACACATCTGTTCATTGAAGTTACAACGTTCTCAATTTCTGTTACTGATCCTCCAGAGTGGACCCCAACAAGTGTCCCCACGCCCAGTGTCATTGGAGCCAAAAGATCGAGACTGAGTTTGGTTCAGAAGCAAAGGAAACTTTATATTTTGATCAGAGAATGGAGAGGTGAGAGCATGTGCTACCCCGTGGGCTGTGGGCTGGGCTGCTGTGTAGAGATCCTGTCAGATTCAGTGGGAGGGAGGGGGTAGAGCTCTCGAGGGCCCTGTTGGCTGCAGCTCAGGCTCTATATCGCGGAGTCTGCACTGGGCCCCAGGACCGGATGTGTCGACCCAGCCATTCTGTACTAGGAAATCTGGTCTGAAGTGCCGGGTGTGGAACCTCTGTATGCGGGACCCTAGGAGCACATGAAATTAGACAAAGCACAAAGGATAAAAAAGGTTAGACTTTATTTTATTGCCCAGATTCTATTTTTATCTCCCAGGGATTTTTAATGGGCTTTGCCTGGGACAAACCCCTCTTCTGCCTTTTGTCCTCTTCCTCATTCTTGGAGTGCTGAGGGTGCAGACCCTTCTTCTGTAACTGCTGAGTGCTGAGTTAGGAGCCCTTATACCCGTGGGCGAGGGTCAGAACTTCTCCCCAGCAGCCTCTAGGTGACGTTGATTGTCCCCAGGCCTCCAGCCTCCCTGTTCATCTGCCTGAGCACGAGCATTGGAAGTGTTATAGATTCTAATGACCTTTAAGGGTCCGGGAAGGAAATGTGCAGTGACGCTGTGAGGTCCACTTTCACCCCGCCACACATTTGTTCAGACACTTTAGGCTGACCGTTTCTGCCAGCCTAGATGCTCTGACTAGTAGTCTGCACTTTCTTCAATTAGGCCTCTGAATTAACGTAAAAACAGCACCAGGTGTCAGGACCCTGCCTGCTCAACTCCCGGACAGTCCAGGGTCAGTTGTGATGAAGGACCATGATGGCCACTGAGTCAACAGCCTTTTGAAGTAAACAGGAGTCCAGCCGGTCTTACTGGTCACCATCATCACGGTGTCTGTAGGCTTTTCTATGGTGACAGCGTGATATACGGTTCCCCTGCCAAGATTATTACCTCCCCTCTGGGTGCAGTAAGTCCTGCAAGCAGTAGTCTACTCTTTTGTGACACACTCTTGTTGTTTTATGAGAGAAACTCCAGGTCAAGTGATGGTCACATGTGTCGTCATGGTGCCCCGTTGCCCCCGGATATCTCTCTGGATGTTGGAGTAGGAGGGCTTCCTCACTGGAGGTCAGTGTGCCCACGGAGCAAACCCTGCAACTTCAGGGCATGGTTGGGGGTTAGGAACACCACGTGGGGTCCTTTTCCCTTAGGAGGGAGGTGGCCTTTTGGGCTGCTGATTTCCAGGTTTTTAGATACCGCCAGTATGTTGGCCAGATGTTGCAGTGGGCCAAGCCCCTTGGTGACTATAGTTTATCCTACCTGGATGGCATTCTTGCATTGTTCCATTTCAAGTGGTCCCAGGTTTTGCACTAATACTCCAATGGCAATTCACCTTTCACCAGGAATGTAAAGGTCAAAGGGTTTAGCTAAATTAGGGAGTTCCAGGGCAAGGGTCTGAATTGACTGCTCTTTCCATTCTTGAAAGGCCACTTCTGGATTCTATTCAAAAGGATCATCATCTTTTCCTTTCAGTGTTTCATATAGAGGCCCAGCTAGTAGACTGTAGTTAGGGATCCAGAAGCAGCAAACTCTGGCCTCCCCAGGAACCCCTAAGCTGTCTTCTAGTTTTAGAAAGTGGTAAGTCTGTAAATTGTTTCTTCCCTTTCCTGGGATGAGCTTCTCCGACCTTCTGTGAGAATGAAGCCCAGGCAGGTCACCGTAGTCTGTGATATTTGAGCTTTTTCTTGGACAACTTGTATCCTTTATTGGCTTGGTAGTTCAGAGGCCTCCTTAGTAGGGCTGGTGATCAGAATGTCGTCAGCATATTGAAGGAGTGTTTCCTTTTCCAGAGGTAGAACTTTTACGTCTTTAGCTAAGCTTTCCCCAAAGATGGTGTGGGAATTTTTGAACACTTGGGGCAAGACGGCCTGGATGTATTGTTTTAGTTGTATGTTGAGTCCTGCCACTTACAAGCCAAAATTTCTTGTGACTCTGGGACTAATGGCATACAAAAGAAGGCATCATTGAAGACTAATACAGAATACCGTCTCCTGGTGGTTGGTAGAATGACCAGCAGGGTGTAGGAATTAGGAACTACTGGAGGTATATACTCGGTGGCTTCACTGACGATCCTGACATCTTTACCAGGCCCCTGGCAGCCCATGGGGCTCTCGTGGTCAGGCCAATCTCAGGATATGGAGCTCACCTGGGCAGGTACCCCACCTCCACACCAGCCCATGGGGCTCTCATGGTCAGGCCCATCCCAGGATATGGGGTTCCCTGGGCAGGTCCCCTGCAGCCCATGGGGCTCTCGTGGTCAGCTCCCTCCCAGGATACAGAGCTACACTTGCAGGTACTGTGGCAGGGCAGGGCACACAGGAACCGTGCACATTGCCCTCATTGCAGAGCACTCTCAGCTCACCTGTCACTCAGATCTGACACAGAGCACCTCAGAGCAGGACTTGAACTAACAAATAGCAACTCCGACAGGTCTGTGACCCTGGGCATCACTCTGTACGGCCTGCCACCACCTGGTCTTCCAGAGACTTCCACTGCACCCGGGGCACCAGGCCTCTGTCTCCACCCACCACCCACCCCTCCTCTCCCTGACTCCTGGGGTCCTCTTATTAGGCCAGGGTTTTCTTGAAGCTGTCTCCCACTCATGGGCCAGATAAAATGATTAGAATACAAGCCAGAGCTGCAGCCCATTGTCTATCCTGACTCTCAAGAGCCCACACCTGTTCCTTGGACCTGGCCGATTCAGCAAGTTCCAGTTTCTGCAACTGTGAGACCCTGAGGGGTGATGATTGGCTGACCTGGGCAGCCTGACCATGCCGGCCAGCCCTCCCCAGGTGTGCCTGTTTTGAGATCAATATAAACACCGCTCCAGGCAGCAAGAGCCCCTGCAGCTGTGCCTGACGCCATTTTCTCTGCCCTGTCAGCAGTCTCGGGGCTGGGCTGGTGGGAGGGAGTGACAGGTCACGGCGTTGTGGGTGGCCCAGTGTGAGTGGGGCTCTGCTGGACTTTCTGCAGCAGTTGTCAAGATGCCACCTGCTAAAGAAGAGGATGTGTCACCCATACCTGGCGCTGGAATTTCTCCCTGGGCAGACGTGAGGAAGGAAGAAAGCAGTGGGGGCCGGGACAGGAGGGGTATCTCAGGCAGGGAAATGGAAAGCTTCCAGAAGAGCACCCAGGGCCAGGACCATCCTGGCTGGCCTGCAGGCACCAAGTTGGCTGGCATGCAATCACTCGTGTGGCTCCATTGCCCTTCCTCTAGGCTTTCAAGTCCTTGAACATATTCAGGTGTTTTATCTGGGAAGGGTGGGAACATTTCAGCAGCAGCTGGCCTGGGGCTCGGACCACGTTTACTCACAGATGCCTCAGCACGGTCCCCCAGCTTTGCAATGAGGACGCTTGTTGCGTGGGGCCTGCTGGCTGTATGGGAGATGATTCCCCACCACTGACCAACTTCAGAATTGTTTACAACTGGAGCAAGTGTCCTGATACGGTTTTCCTCTGTGTAACTTGTGGATTCTGTTTGTTTTTTCTATTTTTCGTTTTTGGTTCAAGGTAGATTTCATTCCTCTTTTTTGCATTTACAAATATAAGCATAGAAATAATTTATTCATATAAATACATGTATGTGGAGGGAAGAATATTTTTTCTGTTTTACTTTTTAATTTTATTTTTTTTAATTTTTAATCTTATTTTTTATACAGCAGGTTCTTATTGGTTATCTATTTTATACATATAAATGTATACATGTCAATCCCAATCTCTCAACTCTTCACACCACCATCCCCCCAACAGCTTTCTGCCCTTGGTGCAGATTTCCTTTACAGGCTTGCTTGGTTGGCCATCAAGGGTGTATGCGTTTTTTCCTGAATATATTCAGGAAAAAATGCATACGCCCTTTTTGGCAAAGTGCATCATTGTCGACATTCTGCCTCATTTCCTATGCTTTAAGTGCAATTCCAGTCTACCCCCTGAAATAGTTTTCCTCAAATGCTGCCCCCCTTTCCAGTCCTCTTCGCAGACTTACTTCAATATATTTTTGGACGATAGCTGTCATTCATAACTCTGCAGGTTTGTGAATTAGAGTGCCCCTGAGCTCCTTTCTTCAACTCGCTTTCTTGTGAGCTGGCCGAAAACCGCAGGAATGCTTCAGGCGCTAATCTGTTTCTGGCAGGGCACGCTGACCCTTTGGTTAATTCCTCTTCCTGGTGGGAAATGGTCGTTACACTTGCCCGTGCAGGCACCTACAGCTAGTCTCTCATTGGTTCTCCCTATTCCTGTTCATCTTGCTCAGAAATTGCAAACTGTGCTGAACAGGATGTTAAAGGCATTGACTCTCCAAGTGGGGAGAGTGTTAGTAAAGCGTCTGGAATGGTGAACCCGAGTACCAGGGCACAAAAACTGAGATACATTTGAAAACGTTTCGCAATCACATGGTGGAATATACTCTGCGTTTCTCATGCATGTTTTAGCTGAAGGAAGAATCCCTTAAACCTGGAGAGTTGGGACCCATGGAATGGGTACCATGCAGTATGCCTTCAAACGGTCTGCATTTGCTCACCGAGCCTCACCAATGGTATCAGCGCGAAGGGTCCAGCCTTATGTCTCACCCAGCTCTGGGTGTAGATGTGGTAAATCCAGGTTGCATCACAAGCCCTGAATGAATTATTTAAGAATTGCTCTCTATTTCACTGTCATTGTGTTTTGTTTTTGAAATTTTTTTTGATAAAGGAAGTTATCCGATTTTCACTGCTGCGTTTAGGCCACTGTACACACGCTTGATTCTCTTACGGAGACATATAAATCCATGGGTTTTAAGATTCTTACTAGTCAGGTATATTCCGAGGCGTTGAATATGGGGTGTTGAGTTCATTTCGTTGAGCAAGGAGTAGGTCTTGTCTATTATATATTTGGCTTATGGAAAGATATCTGTGCTAATTTCAATCTCTGGTTTTATGCAGCACGCCAACTCACCTTTCCCCATAAGCAAGCGTAAGTTCGTTTTCTAAATTTGAGACCGTGTTCTGTTTTGTAGATCAGTTCATGTGTAGCCAAGTTTACATTCCATGTATTAGTGATAACTTATGATGTTTCTTTTTCTGTGTGACTTATTTCACGTAAAATCATCATACCTGAATCCATTCATTATGCCACTACTGGCCTGATGACATAGATATCATTGCTGAGTGATATTCCATTGTACATACGTACCACATCTTCTTTATCCATATTTCGATTTCTGGGATATTTAACTTGTATCGTAGACGAGGTTCTTGTAAACAGAGCCGTCCCAAACTTTGGGGTGGCTCTGTGTTTTTCATTTTAATGTCCCTAAGCTATAGGACCATAAGTGGAAGTGCCATAGGCTGTGTTGCTTTGTTTCCTACGTGTTTCCGGAAACACCATACAGTTCTCCAGAGTGGCTGTTGGCGGTTCACATCCCGCCCATCAGCATAACAAGGCTACATGTTCTCCATGGCCTGTCCTGCCTTTCTGGATTTTACACTTTTTTCAGATGGCCCTTTTGACCGGGGGGCAGTGAGGCTTCATTGTAGTGCAGATTTTCTTTACACGCTTGCTTGGTTGGCCAAAAAGGGCTTATGCGTTTTTTCCTGAATATATATATGGGGAGAGTGTTATTGACGGGTCTGGAATATTGAACCCTAGTACCAGGGGAAAAAAACTGAGATGCATTTGAAAACGAATCCAAATCACAAGGTGGACCATACTCTGGGTTTCCCATGCATGTTTTAGCTGAAGGAAGAATCCCTTAAACCTGGAGAGTTGGGACCCATGGAATGGGTACCATGCAGTATGACTTCAAATGTTCTGCATTTGCTCACCGAACCTCACCAATGCTATCAGCCCGAAGTGTCCAGCCTTATGTCTCACCCAGCTCTGGTTGAAGATGTGCTAAATCCAGGTTGTATCACAAGCCCTGAATGAATTATTTAAGAATTGCCCTCTATTTCAGTGTCATTGTGTTTTGTTTTTGAAATTTATTTTGATTATGGGATTTATCGGATTTTCACTGATGCGTTTAGGCCGCTGTACACACGCTTGATTCTCTTACGGAGACATATAAATCCATGGGTTTTAAGATCCTTACTAGTCAGGTATATTCCTAGGCGTTGAATATGGGGTGTTGACTCCATTTCGTTGAGCAAGGAGTAGGTCTTTTCTATTACATATTTGGTTTATGGAACAGTTTCTGTGCTAATATAAATCTCTGGTTTTATGCAGCACCCCAACTCACCTTTCCCCATAAGCAACCATCAGTTGGTTTTCTAACTTGGAGACACTCTTCTGTTTTGTAATTCAGTTCATGTGTAGCCAAGTTTCATTCCATGTATTAGTGATATCTTATGATGTTCCTTTTTCTGTGTGACTTATTTCATGTAGAATCATTGTACCTGAATCCACTCATTATGCCGCTAAGGGCCAGATGACATAGATTTCATTGCTGAGTGATTTTCCATTGTACGTATGTACCACAACTTCTTTATCCATTTTCGCTTTCTGGGATATTTAACTTGTACCGTAGACGAGGTTCTTGTAAACAGAGCCGACCCAAACTTTGGGGTGGCTGTGTGTTTTTGATTTTAACTTCCCTAAGCTATAGGACCATAAGTGGAAGTGCCATAGGCTGTGTTGCTTTGTTTCCTACGTGTTTCAGGAAACACCATACACTTCTCCAGAGTGGCTGTTGGCAGTTCACATCCCGCCCATCAGCATAACAAGGCTCCCTGTTCTCCATGGCCTGTGCTGCCTTTCTGGATTTTACACTTTTTTCAGATGGCCCTTTTCACTGGGGGGCAGTGAGACTTCATTGTAGTGCAGATTTCTTTAACATGCTTGCTTGGTTGGCCAAAAAGGGCGTATGCGTTTTTTCCTGAATATATTCAGGAAAAAACGCATATGCCCTTCTTGGCCAAGTGCATCATTGTCGACGTACTGCCTCTTTTCCTATGCTTTAAATGCAATTCCAGTCTACCCCCTGAAATCGTTTTCCTGCAATTTTGTCCCGCTTTCAAGTCCTCTTCACAGCCTTCCTTCAATATATTTTTGGATGATAGCTGTCACTTATAACTCTGCAGGTTTGTGAATTAGAGTGCCCCTGAGCTCCTTTCTTCAAATCGCTTTCTTTTGAGCTGGCCGCAAACCCGCAGGATTGCTTCAGGCCCTAATCTGGTTCCGGCACGGCATGCTGAGCGTTTGGTTAATTCCTCTTCCTGGTAGGAAATGAGCGTTAAATTTGCCCGTGCAGACACCTACAGCTAGTCTCTCATTGGTACTCCCTATTCCTGTTCATCTTGCGCAGAAATTGCAAACTGTGCCAAATAGGAGGTTAAAGGCACTGACTCTCCAAGTGGGGAGAGTGTTAGTAAAGGGTCTGGAATTGTGAACCCGAGTAAAAGGGGACAAAAACTGAGATGCATTTGAAAATGTTTCCCGGTCACTCGGTGCACCATACTGTGGGCTTCCCATGCATGCTTTAGCTGAAGGAAGAATCGCTTAAACCTGGAGAGTTGGGACCCATGGAATGGGTACCATGTAGTATGACTTCAAATGGTCTGCATTTGCTCATCGAACCTCACCAATGCTATGAGCCAGAAGTGTCCAACCTTATGTCTCACTCAGCTCTGGGTTTAGAGGAGGTAAATCCAGGTTGCATCACAAGCCCTGAATGAATTATTTAAGAATTGCTCTCTATTTCACTGTCATTGTGTTTTGTTTTTGTAATTCATTTTGATAATAGGATTTATCGGATTTTCTCTGCTGCCTTCATGCAGCTGTACACATGCTTGATTCTCTAATGGAGACATATAAATCCATGGGTTTGAAGATTCTTACTAGTCAGGTGTATTCCTAGGCGTTGAATATAGGGTGTTTAGCCCATTTCGTTAAGCAAGGGGTAGGTCTTGACTATTACATATTTGACGTATGGAATGGTATATGTGCTAATTTCTATCTCTGGTTTTATGCAGCACCCCAACTCACCTTTCCCCTTAAGCAAACATAAGTTGGTTTTCTAAATTTGAGACCCTGTTCTGTTTTGTAATTCAGTTCATGTGTAGCCAAGATTACATTCGGTGTATTAGAGTTAACTTATGATGTTTCATTTTCTGTGTGACTTATTTCTCTTAGAAGCATCGTACCTGAATCCACTCATTATGCCACGACGGGCCAGATGACATAGATTTCATTGCTGAGTGATATTCCATTGTACGTACGTACCACAACTTCTTTATCCATTTTTCGCTTTCTGGGATATTTAACTTGTACCGTAGACGAGGTTCTTGTAAACAGAGCCGTCTGAAACTTTGGGGTGGCTGTGTGTTTTTGATTTATTTTCCCTAAGCTATAGGACCATAAGTGGAAGTGCCGTAGGCTCCGTTGCTTTGTTTTTTAGGTGTTTCAGGAAATACCATACACTTCTCCAGAGTGGCTGTTGGCAATTTACATCCCACCCATCAGCATAACAAGGCTCCCAGTTCTCCATGGCCTGTGCTGCCTTTCTGGATTTTACACTTTTTTCAGATGGCCCTTTTGACCGGGGGGCAGTGAGACTTCATTGTAGTGCAGATTTCTTTAACATGCTTGCTTGGTTGGCCAAAAAGGGCGTATGCGCTTTTTCCTGAATATATTCAGGAAAAAACGCATACGCCCTTTTTGGCCAAGTGCATCATTGTCGACGTTCTGCCTCTTTTCCTATGCTTTAAATGCAATTCCAGTCTACCCCCTGAAATCGTTTTCCTGCAATTCTGCCCCGCTTTCAAGTCCTCTTCGCAGCCTTCCTTCAATATATTTTTGGACGATAGCTGTCATTTATAACACTGCAGGTTTTGAATTACAGTGCCCCGGAGCTCCTTTCTTCAAATCGCTTTCTTGTGAGCTGGCCGCAAACCCGCAGGATTGCTTCAGGCCTTAATCTGGTTCCGGCACGGCATGCTGAGCGTTTGGTTAATTCCTCTTCCTGGTTGGAAATGAGCGTTAAATTTGCCCATGCAGACACCTACAGCTAGTCTCTCATTGGTTCTCCCTATTCCTGTTCATCTTGCGCAGAAATTGCAAACTGTGCCAAACAGGAGGTTAAAGGCACTGACTCTCCAAGTGGGGAGAGTGTTTGTAAAGGGTCTGGAATTGTGAACCCGAGTAAAAGGGGACGAAAACTGAGATGCATTTGAAAACGTTTCCCGGTCACACGGTGCACCATACTGTGGGTTTCCCATGCATGTTTTAGCTGAAGGAAGAATCGCTTAAACCTGGAGAGTAAGGACCCATGGAATGGGTACCATGCAGTATGACTTCAAATGGTCTCCATTTGCTCATCGAACCCCACCAACGCTATCATCCCGAAGTATCCAACCTTATGTCTCACTCAGCTCTGGGTGTAGATGAGGTAAATCCAGGTTGCATCACAAGACCTGAATGAATTATTTAAGAATTGCTCTCTATTTCACTGTCATTGTGTTTTGTTTTTGTAATTCATTTTGATAATGGGATTTTTCGGATTTTCTCTGCTGCCTTCATGCAGCTGTACACACGCTTGATTCTCTTATGGAGACATATAAATCCATGGGTTTGAAGATTCTTACTAGTCAGGTGCATTCCTAGGCGTTGAATATAGGGTGTTTAGCCCATTTCGTTGAGCAAGGGGTAGGTCTTGACTATTACATATTTGACGTATGGAATGGTATCTGTGCTAATTTCTATCTCTGGTTTTATGCAGCACCCCAACTCACCTTTCCCCTCAAGCAAACATAAGTTGGTTTTCTAAATTTGAGACCCTGTTCTGTTTTGTAATTCAGTTCATGTGTAGCCAAGATTACATTCGGTGTATTAGAGATAACTTATGATGTTTCATTTTCTGTGTGACTTATTTCTCTTAGAATCATCGTACCTGAATCCTCTCATTATGCCACGACGGGCCAGATGACATAGATTTCATTGGTGAGTGATATTCCATTGTACGTACGTACCACAACTTCTTTATCCATTTTTCGCTTTCTGGGATATTTAACTTGTACCGTAGACGAGGTTCTTGTAACAGAGCCGTCTGAAACTTTGGGGTGGCTGTGTGTTTTTTATTTTAATTTCCCTAAGCTATAGGACCATAAGTGGAAGTGCCGTAGGCTCCGTTGCTTTGTTTTTTAGGTGTTTCAGGAAACACAATACACTTCTCCAGAGTGGCTGTTGGCAATTTACATCCCACCCATGAGCATAACAAGGCTCCCTGTTCTCCATGGCCTGTGCTGCCTTTCTGGATTTTACACATTTTTCAGATGGCCCTTTTGACCGGGGGGCAGTGAGACTTCATTGTAGTGCAGATTTCTTTAACATGCTTGCTTGGTTGGCCAAAAAGGGCGTATGCGTATATTCCGGAAAAAACGCATACGCACTTTTTGGCCAAGTGCATCATTGTCGACGTTCTGCCTCTTTTCCTATGCTTTAAAGGCAATTCCAGTCTAACCCCTGAAATCGTTTTCCTGCAATTTTGCCCCGCTTTCAAGTCCTCTTCGCAGCCTTCCTTCAATATATTTTTGGACGATAGCTGTCATTTATAACTCTGCAGGTTTGTGAATTACAGTGCCCCTGAGCTCCTTTCTTCAAATCGCTTTCTTTTGAGCTGGCCGCAAACCCGCAGGATTGCTTCAGGCCCTAATCTGGTTCCGGCACGGCATGCTGAGCGTTTGGTTAATTCCTCTTCCTGGTTGGAAATGAGCATTAAATTTGCCCGTGCAGACACCTACAGCTAGTCTCTCATTGGTTCTTCCTATTCCTATTCCTCTTGCGCAGAAATTGCAAACTGTGCCAAACAGCAGGTTAAAGGCACTGACTCTCCAAGTGGGGAGAGTGTTTGTAAAGGGTCTGGAATTCTGAACCCGAGTAAACGGGGACAAAAACTGAGATGCATTTGAAAATGTTTCCCGGTCACACGGTGCACCATACTGTGGGTTTCCCATGCATGTTTTAGCTGAAGGAAGAATCGCTTAAACCTGGAGAGTTGGGACCCATGGAATGGGTACCATGTAGTATGACTTCAAATGGTCTGCATTTGCTCATCGAACCTCACCAATGCTATCAGCCCAAAGTGTCCAACCTTATGTCTCACTCAGCTCTGGGTTTAGATGAGGTAAATCCAGGTTGCATCACAAGCCCTGAATGAATTATTTAAGAATTGCTCTCTATTTCACTGTCATTGTGTTTTGTTTTTTTTAATTCATTTTGATAATAGGATTTATCGGATTTTCTCTGCTGCATTCATGCAGCTGTACACACGCTTGATTCTCTTATGGAGACATATAAATCCATGGGTTTGAAGATTCTTACTAGTCAGGTGTATTCCTAGGCGTTGAATATAGGGTGTTTAGCCCATTTCGTTGAGCAAGGGGTAGGTCTTGACTATTACATATTTGACGTATGGAATGGTATCTGTGCTAATTTCTATCTCTGGTTTTATGCAGCACCCCAACTCACCTTTCCCCTTAAGCAAGCATAAGTTGGTTTTCTAAATTTGAGACCCTGTTCTGTTTTGTAATTCAGTTCATGTGTAGCCAAGATTACATTCGGTGTATTAGTGATATATTATGATGTTTCATTTTCTGTGTTACTTATTTCACTTAGAATCATCGTACCTGAATCCACTCATTATGCCACGACGGGCCAGATGACATAGACTTCATTGGTGAGTGATATTCCATTGTACGTACGTACCACAACTTCTTTATCCATTTTTCGCTTTCTGGGATATTAACTTGTACCGTAGACGAGGTTCTTGTAAACAGAGCCGTCTGAAACTTTGGCGTGGCTGTGTGTTTTTGATTTTAATTTCCCTAAGCTATAGGACCATAAGTGGAAGTGCCGTAGGCTCCGTTGCTTTGTTTTTTAGGTGTTTCAGGAAACACCATACACTTCTCCAGAGTGGCTGTTGGCAATTTACATCCCACCCATCAGCATAACAAGGCTCCCTGTTCTCCATGGCCTGTGCTGCATTTCTGGATTTTACACTTTTTTCAGATGGCCCTTTTGACCGGGGGGCAGTGAGACTTCATTGTAGTGCAGATTTCTTTAACATGGTTGCTTGGTTGGCCAAAAAGAGCGTATGCGTTTTTTCCTGAATATATTCAGGAAAAAACGCATACGCACTTTTTGGCCAAGTGCATCATTGTCGACGTTCTGCCTCTTTTCCTATGCTTTAAATGCAATTCCAGTCTACCCCCTGAAATCGTTTTCCTGCAATTCTGCCCCGCTTTCAAGTCCTCTTCGCAGCCTTCCTTCAATATATTTTTGGACGATAGCTGTCATTAACAACACTGCAGGTTTTGAATTACAGTGCCCCGGAGCTCCTTTCTTCAAATCGCTTTCTTGTGAGCTGGCCGCAAACCCTCAGGATTGCTTCAGGCCCTAATCTGGTTCCGGCACAGCATGCTGAGTCTTCGGTTAATTCCTCTTCCTGGTGGGAAATGAGCGTTAAATTTGCCCGTGCAGACACCTACAGCTAGTCTCTCATTGGTTCTCCCTATTCCTGTTCATCTTGCGCAGAAATTGCAAACTGTGCCAAACAGGAGGTTAAAGGCACTGACTCTCCAAGTGGGGAGAGTGTTAGTAAAGGGTCTGGAATTGTGAACCCGAGTAAAAGGGGACGAAAACTGAGATGCATTTGAAAACGTTTCCCGGTCACACGGTGCACCATACTGTGGGTTTCCCATGCATGTTTTAGCTGAAGGAAGAATCGCTTAAACCTGGAGAGTTGGGACCCATGGAATGGGTACCATGCAGTATGACTTCAAATTGTCTGCATTTGCTCATCGAACCTCACCAATGCTATCAGCCCGAAATGTCCAACTTTATGTCTCACTCAGCTCTGGGTGTAGATGAGGTAAATCCAGGTTGCATCACAAGCCCTGAATGAATTATTTAAGAATTGCTCTCTATTTCACTGTCATTGTGTTTTGTTTTTTTTAATTCATTTTGATAATAGGATTTGTCGGATTTTCTCTGCTGCATTCATGCAGCTGTACACACGCTTGATTCTCTTATGGAGACATATAAATCCATGGGTTTGAAGATTCTTACTAGTCAGGTGTATTCCTAGGCGTTGAATATAGGGTGTTTAGCCCATTTCGTTGAGCAAGGTGTAGGTCTTGACTATTACATATTTGACGTATGGAATGGTATCTGTGCTAATTTCTATCTCTGGTTTTATGCAGCACCCCAACTCACCTTTCCCCTTAAGCAAACATAAGTTGGTTTTCTAAATTTGAGACCCTGTTCTGTTTTGTAATTCAGTTCATGTGTAGCCAAGATTACATTTGGTGTGTTAGTGAAATCTTATGATATTTCATTTTCTGTGTGACTTATTTCACTTAGAATCATCGTACCTGAATCCACTCATTACGCCACGACGGGCCAGATGACATAGCTTTCCTTGGTGACTGATATTCCATTGTACGTACGTACCACAACTTCTTTATCCATTTTTCGCTTTCTGGGATATTTAACTTGTACCGTAGAAGAGGTTCTTGTAAACAGAGCCATCTGAAACTTTGGCTTGGCTGTGTGTTTTTGATTTAAATTTCCCTAAGCTATAGGACCATAAGTGGAAGTGCCGTAGGCTCTGTTGCTTTGTTTTTTAGGTGTTTCAGGAAACACCATACACTTCTCCAGAGTGGCTGTTGGCAATTTACATCCCGCCCATCAGCATAACAAGGCTCCCTGTTCTCCATGGCCTGTGCTGCCTTTCTGGATTTTACACTTTTTTCAGATGGCCCTTTTGACCGGGGGGCAGTGAGACTTCATTGTAGTGCAGATTTCTTTAACATGCTTGCTTGGTTGGCCAAAAAGGGCGTATGCGTTTTTTCCTGAATATATTCAGGAAAAAACGCATACGCCCTTTTTGGCCAAGTGCATCATTGTCGACGTTCTGCCTCTTTTCCTATGCTTTAAATGCAATTCCAGTCTACCCCCTGAAATCGTTTTCCTGCAATTCTGCCCCGCTTTCAAGTCCTCTTCGCAGGCTTCCTTCAATATATTTTTGGACGATAGCTGTCATTTATAACTCTGCAGGTTTGTGAATTAGAGTGCCCCGGAGCTCCTTTCTTCAAATCGCTTTCTTGTGAGCTGGCCGCAAACTCGCAGGGTTGGTTCAGGCCCTAACCTTCTTCCGGCACGGCATGCTGAGCCTTTGGTTAATTCCTCTTCCTGGTGGGAAATGAGCGTTAAATTTGCCCGTGCAGACACCTAGAGCTAGTCTCTCATTGGTTCTCCCTATTCCTGTTCATCTTGCGCAGAAATTGCAAACTGTGCCAAATAGCAGGTTAAAGGCACTGACTCTCCAATTGGGTAGAGTGTTAGTAAAGGGTCTGGAATTGTGAACCCGAGTAAAAGGGGACGAAAACTGAGATGCATTTGAAAACGTTTCCCGGTCACACGGTGCACCATACTGTGGGTTTCCCATGCATGTTTTAGCTGAAGGAAGAATCGCTTAAACCTGGAGAGTTGGGACCCATGGAATGGGTACCATGCAGTATGACTTCAAATGGTCTGCATTTGCTCTTCGAACCTCACCAATGCTATCAGCCCGAAGTGTCCAACTTTATGTCTCACTCAGCTCTGGGTGTAGATGAGGTAAATCCAGGTTGCATCACAAGCCCTGAATGAATTATTTAAGAATTGCTCTCTATTTCACTGTCATTGTGTTTTGTTTTTGTAATTCATTTTGATAATAGGATTTATCGGATTTTCTCTGCTACCTTCATGCAGCTGTACACACGCTTGATTCTCTTATGGAGACATATAAATCCATGGGTTTGAAGATTCTTACTAGTCAGGTGTATTCCTAGGCGTTGAATATAGGGTGTTTAACCCATTTTGTTGAGCAAGGTGTAGATCTTGACTATTACATATTTGCCGTATGGAATGGTATCTGTGCTAATTTCTATCTCTGGTTTTATGCAGCACCCCAACTCACCTTTCCCCTTAAGCAAACATAAGTTGGTTTCCTAAATTTGAGACCCTGTTCTGTTTTGTAATTCAGTTCATGTGTAGCCAAGATTACATTCGGTGTATTAGAGATAACTTATGATGTTTCATTTTCTGTGTGACTTATTTCTCTTAGAATCATCGTACCTGAATCCACTCATTATGCCACGACGGGCCAGATGACATAGATTTCATTGGTGAGTGATATTCCATTGTACGTACGTACCACAACTTCTTTATCCATTTTTCGCTTTCTGGGATATTTAACTTGTACCGTAGACGAGGTTCTTGTAAACAGAGCCGTCTGAAACTTTGGGGTGGCTGTGTGTTTTTGATTTTAATTTCCCTAAGCTATAGGACCATAAGTGGAAGTGCCGTAGGCTCCGTTGCTTTGTTTTTTAGGTGTTTCAGGATACACAATACACATCTCCAGAGTGGTTGTTGGCAATTTACATCCCACCCATCAGCATAACAAGGCTCCCTGTTCTCCATGGCCTGTGCTGCATTTCTGGATTTTACACTTTTTTCAGATGGCCCTTTTGACCGGGGGGCAGTGAGACTTCATTGTAGTGCAGATTTCTTTAACATGCTTGCTTGGTTGGCCAAAAAGGGCGTATGCGTTTTTTCCTGAATATATTCAGGAAAAAACGCATACGCCCTTTTTGGCCAAGTGCATCATTGTCGACGTCCTGCCTCTTTTCCTATGCTTTAAATGCAATTCCAGTCTACCCCCTGAAATCGTTTTCCTGCAATTCTGCCCCGCTTTCAAGTCCTCTTCGCAGCCTTCCTTCAATATATTTTTGGACGATAGCTGTCATTTATAACTCTGCAGGTTTGTGAATTACAGTGCCCCTGAGCTCCTTTCTTCAAATCGCTTTCTTGTGAGCTGGCCGCACACCCGCAGGATTGCTTCAGGCCCTAATTTTGTTCCGGCACGGCATGCTGAGCCTTTGGTTAATTCGTCTTTCTGGTGGGAAATGTGCGTTAAATTTGCCCGTGCAGACACCTACAGCTAGTCTGTCATTGGTTCTCCCTATTCCTGTTCATCTTGCGCAGAAATTGCAAACTGTGCCAAACAGGAGGTTAAAGGCCCTGACTCTCCAAGTCTGGAGAGTGTTAGAAAAGGGTCTGGAATTGTGAACCCGAGTAAAAGGGGACGAAAATTGAGATGCCTTTGAAAACGTTTCCTGGTCACACGGTGCACCATACTGTGGGCTTCCCATGCATGCTTTAGCTGAAGGAAGAATCGCTTAAACCTGGAGAGTTGGGACCCATGGAATGGGTACCATGCAGTATGACTTCAAATGGTCTGCATTTGCTCATCGAACCTCACCAGTGGTATCACCCCGAAGTGTCCAACCTTATGTCTCACTCAGCTCTGGGTGTAGATGAGGTAAATCCAGGTTGCATCACAAGCCCTGAATGAATTATTTAAGAATTGCTCTCTATTTCACTGTCATTGTGTTTTGTTTTTGTAATTCATTTTGATAATAGGATTTATCGGATTTTCTCTGCTGCCTTCATGCAGCTGTACACATGCTTGATTCTCTTATGGAGACATATAAATCCATGGGTTTGAACTTTCTTACTAGTCAGGTGTATTCCTAGGCGTTGAATATAGGGTGTTTAGCCCATTTCGTTGAGCAAGGGGTAGGTCTTGACTATTACATATTTTTTTTTTTTTTTGCTGTACGCGGGCCTCTCAGTGTTGTTGCCTCTCCCGTTGCGGAGCACAGGCTCCGGACGCGCAGGCTCAACGGCCATGACTCACGGGGCCAGTATCTCCGCGGCATGTGGGATCCTCTCGGACCGGGGCACGAACCCGCGTCCCCTGCATCGGCAGGCGAACTCTCAACCAGTGCGCCACCAGGGAAGCCCCCTTGACTATGACATATATGACGTATGGAATGGTATCTGTGCTAATTTCTATCTCTGGTTTTATGCAGCACCCCAACTCACCTTTCCCCTTAAGCAAACATAAGTTGGTTTTCTAAATTTGAGACCCTGTTCTGTTTTGTAATTCAGTTCATGTGTAGCCAAGATTACATTCGGTGTATTAGTGATATCTTATGATGTTTCATTTTCTGTGTGACTTATTTCTCTTAGAATCATCGTACCTGAATCCACTCATTATGCCATGACGGGCCAGATGACATAGATTTCATTGGTCAGTGATATTCCATTGTATGTACGTACCACAACTTCTTTATCCATTTTTCGCTTTCTGGGATATTTAACTTGTACCGTAGACGAGGTTCTTGTAAACAGAGCCGTCTGAAACTTTGGGGTGGCTGTGTGTTTTTTATTTTAATTTCCCTAAGCTATAGGACCATAAGTGGAAGTGCCGTAGGCTCTGTTGTTTTGTTTTTTAGGTGTTTCAGGAAACACCATACACTTCTGCAGAGTGGCTGTTGGCAATTTACATATCACCCATCAGCATAACAAGGCTCCCTGTTCTCCATGGCCTGTGCTGCATTTCTGGATTTTACACTTTTTTCAGATGGCCCTTTTTACCGGGGGGCAGTGAGACTTCATTGTAGTGCAGATTTCTTTAACATGCTTGCTTGGTTGGCCAAAAAGGGCGTATGCGTTTTTTCCTGAATATATTCAGGAGAAAACGCATACGCCCTTTTTGGCCAAGTGCATCATTGTCGACGTTCTGCCTCTTTTCCTATGCTGTAAATGCAATTCCCGTGTACCCCCTGAAATCGTTTTCCTGCAATTCTGCCCCACTTACAAGTCGTCTTCGCAGCCTTCCTTCAATATATTTTTGGACGATAGCTGTCATTTATAACTCTGCAGGTTTGTGAGTTACAGTGCCCCTGAGCTCATTTCTTCAAATCGCTATCTTGTGAGCTGGCCGCAAACCCACAGGATTGCCTCAGGCCCTAATCTGGTTCCGGCACGGCATGCTGAGCCTTTGGTTAATTCCTCTTCCTGGTGGGAAATGAGCGTTAAATTTGCCCGTGCAGACACCTAGAGCTAGTCTCTCATTCGTTCTCCCTATTCCTTTTCATCTTGTGCAGAAATTGCAAACTGTGCCCAACAGGAGGTTAAAGGCACTGGCTCTCCAAGTGGGGAGAGTGTTCGTAAAGGGTCTGGAATGGTGAACCCGAGTAAAAGGGGACGAAAACTGAGATGCATTTGAAAACGTTTGCCAGTCACACGGTGCACCGTACTGTGGGTTTCCCATGCATGTTTTAGCTGAAGGAAGAATCCCTTAAACTTGGAGAGTTGGGACCCATGGAATGGGTACCATGCTGTATGACTTCAAAGGGTCTGCATTTGCTCATCGAACCTCACCAATGCTATCAGCCCGAAGTGCCCAACCTTATGTCTCACTCAGCTGTGTGTGTAGATGTGGTAAATCCAGGTTGCATCACAAGCCCTGAATGAATTATTTAAGAATTGCTCTCTATTTCACTGTCCTTGGGTTTTGTTTGTGTAATTCATTTTGATAATGGGATTTATCGGATTTTCTCTGCTGCATTCATACCGCTGTACACACACTTCATTCTCTTACGGAGACATAAATATCCATGGGTTTGAAGATTCTTACTAGTCAGGTGTATTCCTAGGCGTTGAATATGGGGTGTTTAGTCCATTTCGTTGAGCAAAGGGTAGGTCTTGACTATTACATATTTGGCTTATGGAAAGGTATCTGTGCTAATTTCTATCTCTGGTTTTATGCAGCACCCCAACTCACCTTTCCCCTTAAGCAAGCATAAGTTGGTTTTCTAAATTTGAGACCCTGTTCTGTTTTGTAATTCAGTTCATGTGTAGCCAAGTTTACATTGCGTGTATTAGTGATATCTTATGATGTTTCATTTTCTGTGTGACTTATTTCACTTAGAATCATCGTACCTGAATCCACTCATTATGCCGCGACGGGCCTGATGACATAGATTTCATTGCTGAGTGATATTCCATTGTCCGTACGTACCACAACTTCTTTATCCATTTTTCACATTCTGGGATAGTTAACTTGTACCGTAGACGAGGTTCTTGTAAACAGAGCCGTCCGACACTTTGGGGTGGCTGTGTGTTTTTGATTTTAATTTCCCTAAGCTATAGGACCATAAGTGGAAGTGCCATAGGCTCCGTAGCTTTGTTTTTTCGGTGTTCCGTGAAACACCATACACTTCTCCAGAGTGGCTGTTGGCAATTCACATCCCACCCATCAGCATAACAAGGCTCCCTGTTCTCCATGGCCTGTGCTGCCTTTCTGGATTTTACACTTTTTTCAGATGGCCCTTTTGACCGGGGGGCGGTGAGACTTCATTGTAGTGCAGATTTCTTTAACATGCTTGCTTGGTTGGCCAAAAAGGGCGTATGCGTTTTTTCCTGAATATATTCAGGAAAAAACGCATACGCCCTTTTTGGCCAAGAGCATCATTGTTGACGTTCTGCCTCTTTTCCTATGCTTTAAATGCAATTCCCGTCTACCCCCTGAAATCGTTTTCCTGCAATTCTGCCCCACTTACAAGTCGTCTTCGCAGCCTTCCTTCAATATATTTTTGGACGATAGCTGTCATTTATAACTCTGCAGGTTTGTGAGTTACAGTGCCCCTGAGCTCATTTCTTCAACTCGCTATCTTGTGAGCTGGCCGCAAACCCACAGGATTGCCTCAGGCCCTAATCTGGTTCCGGCACGGCATGCTGAGCCTTTGGTTAATTCCTCTTCCTGGTGGGAAATGAGTGTTAAATTTGCCCGTGCAGACACCTACAGCTAGTCTCTCATTGGTTCTCCCTATTCCTTTTCATCTTGCGCAGAAATTGCAAACTGTGCCCAACAGGAGGTTAAGGGCACTGACTCTTCAAGTGGGGAGAGTGTTCGTAAAGGGTCTGGAATGGTGAACCCGAGTAAAAGGGGACGAAAACTGAGATGCATTTGAAAACGTTTGCCAGTCACACGGTGCACCGTACTGTGGGTTTCCCATGCATGTTTTAGCTGAAGGAAGAATCCCTTAAACTTGGAGAGTTGGGACCCATGGAATGGGTACCATGCTGTATGACTTCAAAGGGTCTGCATTTGCTCATCGAACCTCACCAATGCTATCAGCCCGAAGTGCCCAACCTTACGTCTCACTCAGCTCTGGGTGTAGATGTGGTAAATCCAGGTTGCATCACAAGCCCTGAATGAATTATTTAAGAATTGCTCTCTATTTCACTGTCCTTGGGTTTTGTTTGTGTAATTCATTTTGATAATGGGATTTATCGGATTTTCTCTGCTGCATTCATGCCGCTGTACACACGCTTCATTCTCTTACGGAGACATATAAATCCATGGGTTTGAAGATTCTTACTAGTCAGGTGTATTCCTAGGCGTTGAATATGGGGTGTTTAGTCCATTTCGTTGAGCAAGGGGTAGGTCTTGACTATTACATATTTGGCTTATGGAAAGGTATCTGTGCTAATTTCTATCTCTGGTTTTATGCAGCACCCCAACTCACCTTTCCCCTTAAGCAAGCATAAGTTGGTTTTCTAAATTTGAGACCCTGTTCTGTTTTGTAATTCAGTTCATGTGTAGCCAAGTTTACATTGCGTGTATTAGTGATATCTTATGATGTTTCATTTTCTGTGTGACTTATTTCACTTAGAATCATCATACCTGAATCCACTCATTATGCCGCGACGGGCCTGATGACATAGATTTCATTGCTGAGTGATATTCCATTGTCCGTACGTACCACAACTTCTTTATCCATTTTTCACATTCTGGGATAGTTAACTTGTACCGTAGACGAGGTTCTTGTAAACAGAGCCGTCCGACACTTTGGGGTGGCTGTGTGTTTTTGATTTTAATTTCCCTAAGCTATAGGACCATAAGTGGAAGTGCCATAGGCTCCGTAGCTTTGTTTTTTCGGTGTTCCGTGAAACACCATACACTTCTCCAGAGTGGCTGTTGGCAATTCACATCCCACCCATCAGCATAACAAGGCTCCCTGTTCTCCATGGCCTGTGTTGCCTTTCTGGATTTTACACTTTTTTCAGATGGCCCTTTTGACCGGGGGGCGGTGAGACTTCATTGTAGTGCAGATTTCTTTAACATGCTTGCTTGGTTGGCCAAAAAGGGCGTATGCGTTTTTTCCTGAATATATTCAGGAAAAAACGCATACGCCCTTTTTGGCCAAGAGCATCATTGTTGACGTTCTGCCTCTTTTCCTATGCTTTAAATGCAATTCCCGTCTACCCCCTGAAATCGTTTTCCTGCAATTCTGCCCCACTTACAAGTCGTCTTCGCAGCCTTCCTTCAATATATTTTTGGACGATAGCTGTCATTTATAACTCTGCAGGTTTGTGAGTTACAGTGCCCCTGAGCTCATTTCTTCAACTCGCTATCTTGTGAGCTGGCCGCAAACCCACAGGATTGCCTCAGGCCCTAATCTGGTTCCGGCACGGCATGCTGAGCCTTTGGTTAATTCCTCTTCCTGGTGGGAAATGAGTGTTAAATTTGCCCGTGCAGACACCTACAGCTAGTCTCTCATTGGTTCTCCCTATTCCTTTTCATCTTGCGCAGAAATTGCAAACTGTGCCCAACAGGAGGTTAAGGGCACTGACTCTTCAAGTGGGGAGAGTGTTCGTAAAGGGTCTGGAATGGTGAACCCGAGTAAAAGGGGACGAAAACTGAGATGCATTTGAAAACGTTTGCCAGTCACACGGTGCACCATACTGTGGGTTTCCCATGCATGTTTTAGCTGAAGGAAGAATCCCTTAAACTTGGAGAGTTGGGACCCATGGAATGGGTACCATGCTGTATGACTTCAAAGGGTCTGCATTTGCTCATCGAACCTCACCAATGCTATCAGCCCGAAGTGCCCAACCTTACGTCTCACTCAGCTCTGGGTGTAGATGTGGTAAATCCAGGTTGCATCACAAGCCCTGAATGAATTATTTAAGAATTGCTCTCTATTTCACTGTCCTTGGGTTTTGTTTGTGTAATTCATTTTGATAATGGGATTTATCGGATTTTCTCTGCTGCATTCATGCCGCTGTACACACGCTTCATTCTCTTACGGAGACATATAAATCCATGGGTTTGAAGATTCTTACTAGTCAGGTGTATTCCTAGGCGTTGAATATGGGGTGTTTAGTCCATTTCGTTGAGCAAGGGGTAGGTCTTGACTATTACATATTTGGCTTATGGAAAGGTATCTGTGCTAATTTCTATCTCTGGTTTTATGCAGCACCCCAACTCACCTTTCCCCTTAAGCAAGCATAAGTTGGTTTTCTAAATTTGAGACCCTGTTCTGTTTTGTAATTCAGTTCATGTGTAGCCAAGTTTACATTCCGTGTAGTAGTGATATCTTATGATGTTTCATTTTCTGTGTGACTTATTTCACTTAGAATCATCGTACCTGAATCCACTCATTATGCCGCGACGGGCCTGATGACATAGATTTCATTGCTGAGTGATATTCCATTGTCCGTACGTACCACAACTTCTTTATCCATTTTTCACATTCTGGGATAGTTAACTTGTACCGTAGACGAGGTTCTTGTAAACAGAGCCGTCCGACACTTTGGGGTGGCTGTGTGTTTTTGATTTTAATTTCCCTAAGCTATAGGACCATAAGTGGAAGTGCCGTAGGCTCCGTAGCTTTGTTTTTTCGGTATTCCGGGAAACACCATACACTTCTCCAGAGTGGCTGTTGGCAATTTACATCCCGCCCATCAGCATAACAAGGCTCCCTGTTCTCCATGGCCTGTGCTGCCTTTCTGGATTTTACACTTTTTTCAGATGGCCCTTTTGACCGGGGGGCAGTGAGACTTCATTGTAGTGCAGATTTCTTTAACATGCTTGCTTGGTTGGCCAAAAAGGGCGTATGCGTTTTTTCCTGAATATATTCAGGAAAAAACGCATATGCCCTTTTTGGCCAAGTGCATCATTGTCGACGTTCTGCCTCTTTTCCTATGCTTTAAATGCAATTCCAGTCTCCCCCCTGAAATCGTTTTCCTGCAAATCTGTCCCGCTTACAAGTCATCTTTGCAGACCTCCTTCAATATATTTTTGGACGATAGCTGTCATTTATTACTCTGCAGGTTTGTGAGTTACAGTGCCCCATAGCTCCTTTCTTCAACTCGCTATCTTGTGAGCTGGCTGCAAACCCGCACGATTGTCAGGCCCTAATCTGGTTCAGGCACGGCATGTTGAGCCTTTGGTTAATTCCTCTTCCTGCTGCGAAATGAGCATTAAATTTGCCCGTGCAGACACCTACAGCTAGTCTCTCATTGGTTCTCCCTATTCCTGTTCATCTTGCGCAGAAATTGCAAACTGTGCCAAACAGGAGGTTAAAAGTACAGACTCTCCAAGGGGGAGAGTGTTATTAAAGGGTCTGGAATGGTGTACCCAAGTAAAATGAGACGAAAACTGAGATGCATTTGAACTCGTTTCCCCGTCACATGGTGCACCATAATGTGGGTTTCCCATGCATATTTTAGCTCAAGGAAGAATCCCTTAAACCTGGCAGTTCGGACCCATGGAATGGCTACCATGCAGTATGACTTCAAAGGGTCTGCATTTGCTTATCGAACCTCACCAATGCTATCAGCCCAAAGTGTCCAACCTTATGTCTCACTCAGCTCTGGGTGTATATGTGGTAAATCCAGGTTGCATCACAAGCCCTGAATGAATTATTTAAGAATTGCTCTCTATTTCACTGTCCTTGGGTTTTGTTTTTGTAATTCATTTTGACAATGGGATTTATCGGATTTTCTCTGCTGCATTCATGCCGCTGTACACACGGTTCATTCTCTTACGGAGGCATATGAATCCATGGGTTTGAAGATTCTTACTAGTCAGGTGTATTCCTAGGTGTTGAATATGTGGTGTTTAGTCCATTTCGTTGAGAAAGTGGTGGGTCTTGACTATGACATATTTGGCTTATGGAAAGTTATCTGTGCTAATTTCTATCTCTGGTTTTATGCAGCACGCCAACTCACCTTTCCCCTTAAGCAAGCATAAGTTGGTTTTCTAAATTTGAGACCCTGTTCTGTTTTGTAATTCAGTTCATGTGTAGCCAAGTTTACATTCCGTGTATTAGTGATATCTTATGATGTTTCATTTTCTGTGTGACTTATTTCACTTAGAATCATCGTACCTGAATCCACTCATTATGCCGCGACGGGCCTGATGATATAGATTTCATTGCTGAGTGATATTCCATTGTACGTATATACCACAACTTCTTTATCCATTTTTCACATTCTGGGATATTTACCTTGTACTGTAGACGAGGTTCTTGTAAATAGAGCCGTCCGACACTTTGGGGTGGCTGTGTGTTTTTCATTTTAATGTCCCTAAACTGTAGGACCATAAGTGGAAATGCCGTAGGCTCCGTTGCTTTGTTTTTTAGGTGTTCCGGAAAACACCATACACTTCTCCAGAGTGGCTGTTGGCAATTCACATCCCGCCCATCAGCATAACAAGGCTCCCTGTTCTCCATTGCCTGTGCTGCCTTTCTGGACTTTACACTTTTTTCATATGGCCCTTTTGCCCGGGGAGCAATGAGACTTCATTGTAGTGCAGATTTCTTTAACATGCTTGCTTGGTTGGCCAAAAAGGGCGTATGCGTTTTTTCTTGAATATATTCAGGAAAAAACGCATACGCCCTTTTTGGCCAAGAGCATCATTGTTGACGTTCTGCCTCTTTTCCTATGCTTTACATGCAATTCCCGTCTACCCCCTGAAATCGTTTTCCTGCAAATCTGTCCCGCTTACAAGTCGTCTTTGCAGACCTCCTTCAATATATTTTTGGACGATAGCTGTCATTTATTACTCTGCAGGTTTGTGAGTTACAGTGCCCCTGAGCTCCTTTCTTCAACTCGCTATCTTGTGAGCTGGCTGCAAACCCGCACGATTGTCAGGCCCTAATCTGTTTCAGGCACGACATGTTGAGCCTTTGGTTAATTCCTCTTCCTGGTGCGAAATGAGCATTAAATTTGCCCGTGCAGACACCTACAGCTAGTCTCTCATTGGTTCTCCCTATTCCTGTTCATCTTGCGCAGATATTGCAAACTGTGCCCAACAGGAGGTTAAAGGCACCTACTCTCCAAGTGGTGAGAGTGTTAGTAAAGGGTCTGGAATGGTGAACCCAAGTAAAAGCGGACGAAAACTGAGATGCATTTGAAAACGTTTGTCGGTCACACGGTGCACCATACTGTGGGTTTCCTATGCATGTTTTAGCTGAAGGAAGAATCCCTTAAACTTGGAGAGTTGGGACCCATGGAATGGGTACCATGCTGTATGACTTCAAAGGGTCTGCATTTGCTCATCGAACCTCACCAATGCTATCAGCCCGAAGTGCCCAACCTTATGTCTCACTCAGCTCTGGGTGTAGATGTGGTAAATCCAGGTTGCATCACAAGCCCTGAGTGAATTATTTAAGAATTGCTCTCTATTTCACTGTCCTTGGGTTTTGTTTGTGTAATTCATTTTGATAATGGGATTTATCGGATTTCCTCTGCTGCATTCATGCCGCTGTACACACACTTCATTCTCTTACGGAGACATATAAATCCATGGGTTTGAAGATTCTTACTAGTCAGGTGTATTCCTAGGCGTTGAATATGGGGTGTTTAGTCCATTTCGTTGAGCAAGGGGTAGGTCTTGACTATTACATATTTGGCTTATGGAAAGGTATCTGTGCTAATTTCTATCTCTGGTTTTATGCAGCACCCCAACTCACCTTTCCCCTTAAGAAAGCATAAGTTGGTTTTCTAAATTTGAGACCCTGTTCTGTTTTGTAATTCAGTTCATGTGTAGCCAAGTTTACATTGCGTGTATTAGTGATATCTTATGATGTTTCATTTTCTGTGTGACTTATTTCACTTAGAATCATCGTACCTGAATCCACTCATTATGCCGCGACGGGCCTGATGACATAGATTTCATTGCTGAGTGATATTCCATTGTACGTATGTACCACAACTTCTTTATCCATTTTTCACTTTCTGGGATATTTAACTTGTACCGTAGACGAGGTTCTTGTAAACAGAGCCGTCTGAAACTTTTGGGTGGCTGTGTGTTTTTGATTTTAATTTCCCTAAGCTATAGGACCATAAGTGGAAGTGCCGTAGGCTCCGTAGCTTTGTTTTTTTGGTGTTCCGGGAAACACCATACACTTCTCCAGAGTGGCTGTTGGCAATTTACATCCCGCCCATCAGCATAACAAGGCTCCCTGTTCTCCATGGCCTGTGCTGCCTTTCTGGATTTTACACTTTTTTCAGATGGCCCTTTTGACCGGGGGGCAGTGAGACTTCATTGTAGTGCAGATTTCTTTAACATGCTTGCTTGGTTGGCCAAAAAGGGCGTATGCGTTTTTTCCTGAATATATTCAGGAAAAAACGCATACGCCCTTTTTGGCCAAGAGCATCATTGTCGACGTTCTGCCTCTTTTCCTATGCTTTAAATGCAATTCCCGTCTACCCCCTGAAATCATTTTCCTGCAATTCTGCCCCACTTTCAAGTCGTCTTCTCAGTCTTCCTTCAATATATTTTTGGACGATAGCTGTCATTTATAACTCTGCAGGTTTGTGAGTTACAGTGCCCCTGAGCTTATTTCTTCAATTCGCTATCTTGTGAGCTGGCCGCAAACCCACAGGATTGCCTCAGGTCCTAATCTGGTTCCGGCACGGCATGCTGAGCCTTTGGTTAATTCCTCTTCCTGGTGGGAAATGAGCGTAAAATTTGCCCGTGCAGACACCTAGAGCTAGTCTCTCATTGGTTCTCCCTATTCCTTTTCATCTTGCGCAGAAATTGCAAACTGTGCCCAACAGGAGGTTAAAGGCACTGACTCTCCAAGTGGGGAGAGTGTTCGTAAAGGGTCTGGAATGGTGAACCCGAGTAAAAGGGGACGAAAACTGAGATGCATTTGAAAACGTTTGCCAGTCACACGGTGCACCATACTGTGGGTTTCCCATGCATGTTTTAGCTGAAGGAAGAATCCCTTAAACTTGGAGAGTTGGGACCCATGGAATGGGTACCATGCTGTATGACTTCAAAGGGTCTGCATTTGCTCATCGAACCTCACCAATGCTATCAGCCCGAAGTGCCCAACCTTATGTCTCACTCAGCTCTGGGTGTAGATGTGGTAAATCCAGGTTGCATCACAAGCCCTGAATGAATTATTTAAGAATTGCTCTCTATTTCACTGTCCTTGGGTTTTGTTTGTGTAATTCATTTTGATAATGGGATTTATCGGATTTTCTCTGCTGCATTCATGCCGCTGTACACACGCTTCATTCTCTTACGGAGACATATAAATCCATGGGTTTGAAGATTCTTACTAGTCAGGTGTATTCCTAGGCGTTGAATATGGGGTGTTTAGTCCATTTCGTTGAGCAAGGGGTAGGTCTTGACTATTACATATTTGGCTTATGGAAAGGTATCTGTGCTAATTTCTATCTCTGGTTTTATGCAGTACCCCAACTCACCTTTCCCCTTAAGCAAGCATAAGTTGGTTTTCTAAATTTGAGACCTTGTTCTGTTTTGTAATTCAGTTCATGTGTAGCCAAGTTTACATTCCGTGTATTAGTGATATCTTATGATGTTTCATTTTCTGTGTGACTTATTTCACTTAGAATCATCGTACCTGAATCCACTCATTATGCCGCGACGGGCCTGATGACATAGATTTCATGGCTGTGTGATATTCCACTGTACGTACGTACCACAACTTCTTTATCCATTTTTCACATTCTGGGATATTTAACTTGTACCGTAGACGAGGTTCTTGTGAACAGAGCCGCCCGAGACTTTTGGGTGGCTGTGTGTTTTTGATTTTAATTTTCCTAAGCTATAGGACCATAAGGGGAAGTGCCGTAGGCTCCATTGCTTTTTTTTTAGATGTTCCGGGAAACACCATACACTTCTCCAGAGTGGCTGTTGGCAATTTACATCCCGCCCATCAGCATAACAAGGCTCGCTGTTCTCCATGGCCTGTGCTGCCTTTCTGGATTTTACACTTTTTTCAGATGGCCCTTTTGACCGGGGGGCAGTGAGACTTCATTGTAGTGCAGATTTCTTTAACATGCTTGCTTGGTTGGCCAAAAAGGGCGTATGCGTTTTTTCCTGAATATATTCAGGAAAAAACGCATACGCCCTTTTTGGCCAAGAGCATCATTGTCGACGTTCTGCCTCTTTTCCTATGCTTTAAATGCAATTCCCGTCTACCCCCTGAAATCGTTTTCCTGCAATTCTGCCCCACTTTCAAGTCGTCTTCGCAGCCTTCCTTCAATATATTTTTGGACGATAGCTGTCATTTATAACTCTGCAGGTTTGTGAGTTACAGTGCCCCTGAGCTTATTTCTTCAATTCGCTATCTTGTGAGCTGGCCGCAAACCCACAGGATTGCCTCAGGTCCTAATCTGGTTCCGGCACGGCATGCTGAGCCTTTGGTTAATTCCTCTTCCTGGTGGGAAATGAGCGTTAAATTTGCCCGTGCAGACACCTACAGCTAGTCTCTCATTGGTTCTCCCTATTCCTTTTCATCTTGCGCAGAAATTGCAAACTGTGCCCAACAGGAGGTTAAAGGCACTGACTCTCCAAGTGGGGAGAGTGTTCGTAAAGGGTCTGGAATGGTGAACCCGAGTAAAAGGGGACGAAAACTGAGATGCATTTGAAAACGTTTGCCAGTCACACGGTGCACCATACTGTGGGTTTCCCATGCATGTTTTAGCTGAAGGAAGAATCCCTTAAACTTGGAGAGTTGGGACCCATGGAATGGGTACCATGCTGTATGACTTCAAAGGGTCTGCATTTGCTCATCGAACCTCACCAATGCTATCAGCCCGAAGTGCCCAACCTTATGTCTCACTCAGCTCTGGGTGTAGATGTGGTAAATCCAGGTTGCATCACAAGCCCTGAATGAATTATTTAAGAATTGCTCTCTATTTCACTGTCATTGTGTTTTGTTTTTGAAATTTATTTTGATAATGGGATTTAGCTGATTTTCACTGCTGCGTTTTTGTCACTGTATCACACGCTTGATTCTCTTATGGAGACATATAAATCCATAGGTATTAAGACTCTTACTCATCCTGTATATTCCTAGGCACTGAATATGGGGTGTTGAGTCCATTTCGTTGACCAGAAAGTAGGTTTTTTCTATTACATATTTGGCTTATGGAACGGTATCTGTGCTAATTTCTATCTCTGATTTTATGCAGCACCCCAACTCACCTTTCCCCTTAAGCAAGCATAAGTTGGTTTTCTAAATTTGAGACCCTGTTCTGTTTTGTAATTCAGTTCATGTGTAGCCAAGTTTACATTCCGTGTATTAGTGATATCTTATGATGTTTCATTTTCTGTGTGACTTATTTCACTTAGAATCATCGTACCTGAATCCACTCATTATGCCGCGACGGGCCTGATTACATAGATTTCATTGCTGTGTGATATTCCACTGTACGTACGTACCACAACTTCTTTATCCATTTTTCACATTCTGGGATATTTAACTTGTACCGTAGACGAGGTTCTTGTGAACAGAGCCGCCCGAGACTTTTGGGTGGCTGTGTGTTTTTGATTTTAATTTTCCTAAGCTATAGCACCATAAGGGGAAGTGCCGTAGGCTCCGTTGCTTTGTTTTTTAGATGTTCCGGGAGACACCATACACTTCTCCAGAGTGGCTGTTGGCAATTCACATCCCACCCATCAGCATAACAAGGCTCCCTGTTCTCCATGGGCTGTGCTGCCTTTCTGGATTTTACACTTTTTTCAGATGGCCCTTTTCACCGGGGGGCAGTGAGACTTCATTGTAGTGCAGATTTCTTTAACATGCTTGCTTGGTTGGCCAAAAAGTGCGTATGCGTTTTTTCCTGAATATATTCAGGAAAAAACGCATACGCACTTTTTGGCCAAGAGCATCATTGTCGACGTTCTGCCTCTTTTCCTATGCTTTAAATGCAATTCCCGTCTACCCCCTGAAATCGTTTTCCTGCAATTCTGCCCCACTTTCAAGTCGTCTTCGCAGCCTTCCTTCAATATATTTTTGGACGATAGCTGTCATTTATAACTCTGCAGGTTTGTGAGTTACAGTGCCCCTGAGCTCATTTCTTCAACTCGCTATCTTGTGAGCTGGCTGCAAACCCACAGGATTGCCTCAGGCCATACTCTGGTTCTGGCACGGCATGCTGAGCCTTTGGTTAATTCCTCTTCCTGGTGGGAAATGAGCGTAAAATTTGCCCGTGCAGACACCTAGAGCTAGTCTCTCATTGGTTCTCCCTATTCCTTTTCATCTTGCGCAGAAATTGCAAACTGTGCCCAACAGGAGGTTAAAGGCACTGACTCTCCAAGTGGGGAGAGTGTTCGTAAAGGGTCTGGAATGGTGAACCCGAGTAAAAGGGGACGAAAACTGAGATGCATTTGAAAACGTTTGCCAGTCACACGGTGCACCATACTGTGGGTTTCCCATGCATGTTTTAGCTGAAGGAAGAATCCCTTAAACTTGGAGAGTTGGGACCCATGGAATGGGTACCATGCTGTATGACTTCAAAGGGTCTGCATTTGCTCATCGAACCTCACCAATGCTATCAGCCCGAAGTGCCCAACCTTATGTCTCACTCAGCTCTGGGTGTAGATGTGGTAAATCCAGGTTGCATCACAAGCCCTGAATGAATTATTTAAGAATTGCTCTCTATTTCACTGTCCTTGGGTTTTGTTTGTGTAATTCATTTTGATAATGGGATTTATCGGATTTTCTCTGCTGCATTCATGCCGCTGTACACACGCTTCATTCTCTTACGGAGACATATAAATCCATGGGTTTGAAGATTCTTACTAGTCAGGTGTATTCCTAGGCGTTGAATATGGGGTGTTTAGTCCATTTCATTGAGCAAGGGGTAGGTCTTGACTATTACATATTTGGCTTATGGAAAGGTATCTGTGCTAATTTCTATCTCTGGTTTTATGCAGCACCCCAACTCACCTTTCCCCTTAAGCAAGCATAAGTTGGTTTTCTAAATTTGAGACCCTGTTCTGTTTTGTAATTCAGTTCATGTGTAGCCAAGTTTATATTCCGTCTATTAGAGATATCTTATGATGTTTCATTTTCTGTGTGACTTATTTCACTTAAAATCATCGTACCTGAATCCACTCATTATGCCGCGACGGGCCTGATGACATAGATTTCATTGCTGAGTGATATTCCACTGTACGTACGTACCACAACTTCTTTATCCATTTTTCACATTCTGGGATATTTAACTTGTACCGTAGAGGAGGTTCTTGTAAACAGAGCCGTCCGACACTTTGGGGTGGCTGTGTGTTTTTGATTTTAATTTCCCTAAGCTATAGGACCATAAGTGGAAGTGCCGTAGGCTCCGTAGCTTTGTTTTTTCGGTGTTCCGGGAAACACCATACACTTCTCCAGAGTGGCTGTTGGCAATTCACATGCCACCCATCAGCATAACAAGGCTCCCTCTTCTCCATGGGCTGTGCTGCCTTTCTGGATTTTACACTTTTTTCAGATGGCCCTTTTGAACGGGGGGCAGTGAGACTTCATTGTAGTGCAGATTTCTTTAACATGCTTGCTTCGTTGGCCAAAAAGGGCGTATGCGTTTTTTCCTGAATATATTCAGGAAAAAACGCATACGCCCTTTTTGGCCAAGAGCATCATTGTTGACGTTCTGCCTCTTTTCCTATGCTTTAAATGCAATTCCCGTCTACCCCCTGAAATCGTTTTCCTGCAATTCTGCCCCACTTACAAGTCGTCTTCGCAGCCTTCCTTCAATATATTTTTGGACGATAGCTGTCATTTATAACTCTGCAGGTTTGTGAGTTACAGTGCCCCTGAGCTCATTTCTTCAACTCGCTATCTTGTGAGCTGGCCGCAAACCCACAGGATTGCCTCAGGCCCTAATCTGGTTCCGGCACGGCATGCTGAGCGTTTGATAATTCCTCTTCCTGGTGGGAAATGAGCGTTAAATTTGCCCGTGCAGACACCTAGAGCTAGTCTCTCATTCGTTCTCCCTATTCCTTTTCATCTTGCGCAGAAATTGCAAACTGTGCCCAACAGGAGGTTAAGGGCACTGACTCTTCAAGTGGGGAGAGTGTTCGTAAAGGGTCTGGAATGGTGAACCCGAGTAAAAGGGGACGAAAACTGAGATGCATTTGAAAACGTTTGCCAGTCACACGGTGCACCATACTGTGGGTTTCCCATGCATGTTTTAGCTGAAGGAAGAATCCCTTAAACTTGGAGAGTTGGGACCCATGGAATGGGTACCATGCTGTATGACTACAAAGGGTCTGCATTTGCTCATCGAACCTCACCAATGCTATCAGCCCGAAGTGCCCAACCTTATGTCTCACTCAGCTCTGGGTGTAGATGTGGTAAATCCAGGTTGCATCACAAGCCCTGAATGAATTATTTAAGAATTGCTCTCTATTTCACTGTCCTTGGGTTTTGTTTGTGTAATTCATTTTGATAATGGGATTTATCGGATTTTCTCTGCTGCATTCATGCCGCTGTACACACGCTTCATTCTCTTATGGAGACATATAAATCCATGGGTTTGAAGATTCTTACTAGTCAGGTGTATTCCTAGGCGTTGAATATGGGGTGTTTAGTCCATTTCGTTGAGCAAGGGGTAGGTCTTGACTATTACATATTTGGCTTATGGAAAGGTATCTGGGCTAATTTCTATCTCTGGTTTTATGCAGTACCCCAACTCACCTTTCCCCTTAAGCAAGCATAAGTTGGTTTTCTAAATTTGAGACCCTGTTGTATTTTGTAATTCAGTTCATGTGTAGCCAGGTTTACGTTCCGTGTATTAGTGATATCTTATGATGTTTCATTTCCTGTGTGATTATTTCACTTAGAATCATCGTACCTGAATCCACTCATTATGCCGCGACGGGCCTGATGACATAGATTTCATTGCTGAGTGATATTCCATTGTACGTACGTACCAGAACTTCTTTATCCATTTTTCACATTCTGTGATATTTAACTCGTACCGTAGACGAGGTTCTTGTAAACAGAGCCGTCCGACACTTTGGGGTGGCTGTGTGTTTTTGATTTTAATTTCCCTAAGCTATAGGACCAAAAGTGGAAGTGCCGTAGGCTCCATACCTTTGTTTTTTCGGTGTTCCAGGAAACACCATACACTTCTCCAGAGTGACAGTTGGCAATTTACATCCCGCCCATCAGCATAACAAGGCTCCCTGATCTCCATGGCCTGTGCTGCCATTCTGGATTTTACACTTTTATCAGATGGCCCTTATGACCGGGGAGCAGTGAGACTTCATTGTAGTGCAGATTTCTTGAACATGCTTGCTTGGTTGGCCAAAAAGGGCGTATGCGTTTTTTCCTGAATATATTCAGGAAAAAACGCATACGCCCTTTTTGGCCAAGAGCATCATTGTCGACGTTCTGCCTCTTTTCCTATGCTTTAAATGCAATTACCATCTACCCCCTGAAATCGTTTTCCTGCAAATCTGTCCTGCTTACAAGTCGTCTTTGCAGACTTCCTTCAATATATTTTTGGACGATAGCTGTCATTTATAACTCTGCAGGTTTGTGAGTTACAGTGCCCCTGAGCTCCTTTCTTCAACTCGCTATCTTGTGAGCTGGCCACAAACCTGCAAGATTGCTTCAGGCCCTAATCTGGTTCCGGCACGGCATGCTGAGCCTTTGGTTAATTCCTTTTCCTGGTGTGAAATGAGCGTTAAGATTGCCCGTGCAGACACCTACAGCTAGTCTCTCACTGGTTCTCCCGCTTCCTGTTCATCTTGCGCAGAATTTGCAAACTGTGCCCAACAGGAGGTTAAAGGCACTGACTCTCCAAGTGGGGAGAGTGTTAGTAAAGTGTCTGGAATGGTGAACCCGAGTAAAAGGGGACAAAAACTGAGATGCATTTGAAAACGTTTGTCTGTCACACGGTGCACCATACTGTGGGTTTCCCATGCATGTTTTAGCTGAAAGAAGAATCCCTTAAACCTGGAGATTTGGGACCCATAGAATGGGTACCATGCAGTATGACTTCAAAGGGTCTGCATTTGCTCATCGAACCTCACCAATGCTATCAGCCGGAAGTGCCCAACCTTATGTCTCACTCAGCTCTGGGTGTAGATGTGGTAAATCCAGGTTGCATCACAAGCCCTGAATGAATTATTTAAGAATTGCTCTCTATTTCACTGTCCTTGGGTTTTGTTTGTGTAATTCATTTTGATAATGGGATTTATCGGATTTTCTCTGCTGCATTCATGCCGCTGTACACACGCTTCATTCTCTTATGGAGACATATAAATCCATGGGTTTGAAGATTCTTACTAGTCCGGTGAATTTCTAGTCGTTAAATATAGGGTGTTTAGCCCATTTCGTTGAGAAAGGGGTAGGTCTTGACTATTACATACTTGACGTGTGGAATGGTATCTGTGCTAATTTCTATCTCTGGTTTTATGCAGCACCCCAACTCACCTTTCCCCTTAAGCAAACATAAGTTGGTTTTCTAAATTTGAGACCCTGTTCTGTTTTGTAATTCAGTTCATGTGTAGCCAAGATTACAATCCGCGTATTAGTGATAACTTATGATGTTTCATTTTCTGTGTGACTTATTTCACTTAGAATCATCGTACCTGAATCCACTCATTATGCCACGACGGGCCAGATGACATAGATTTCATTGGTGAGTGATATTACATTGTACGTACCTACCACAACTTCTTTATCCATTTTTCGTTTTCTGGGATATTTAACTTGTACCGTAGACGAGGTTCTTGTAAACAGAGCCGTCTGAAACTTTGGGGTGGCTGTGTGTTTTTGATTTTAATTTCCCTAAGCTATAGGACCATAAGTGGAAGTGCCGTAGGCTCCGTTGCTTTGTTTTTTAGGTGTTTCAAGAAACACCGTACACTTCTCCAGAGTGGCTCTTGGCAATTTACATCCCACCCATCAGCATAGCAAGGCTCCCTGTTCTCCATGGCCTGTGCTGCATTTCTGGATTTTACACTTTTTTCAGATGACCCTTTTGACCGGGGGGCAGTGAGACTTCATTGTAGTGCAGATTTCTTTAACATGCTTGCTTGGTTGGCCAAAAAGGGCGTATGCGATTTTTCCTGAATATATTCAGGAAAAAACGCAAACGCCCTTTTTGCCCAAGAGCATCATTTACGACGTTCTGCCCCTTTTCCTATGCTTTAAATGCAATCCCGTCTACCCCCTGAAATCGTTTTCCTGCAATTCTGCCCCGCTTACAAGTCGTCTTCGCAGCCGTCCCTCAATATATTTTTGGACAATAGCTGTCATTTATAACTCTGCAGGTGTGTGAGTTACAGTGCCCCTGAGCTCCTTTCTTCAACTCGCTATCTTGTGAGCTGGCCGCAAACCCGCAGGATTGCTTCAGGCCCTAATCTGGTTCCGGCACGGCATGCTGAGCCTTTGGTTAATTCCTTTTCCTGGTGTGAAATGAGCGTTAAGTTTGCCCGTGCAGACACCTAGAGCTAGTCTCTCACTGGTTCTCCTTCTTCCTGTTCATCTTGCGCAGAAATTGCAAACTGTGCCCAACAGGAGGTTAAAGGCACTGACTCTCCAAGTGGGGAGAGTGTTAGTAAAGGGTCTGGAATGGTGAACCCGAGTAAAAGGGGACGAAAACTGAGATGCATTTGAAAACGTTTGCCAGTCACACGGTGCACCATACTGTGGGTTTCCCATGCATGTTTTAGCTGAAGGAAGAATCCCTTAAACTTGGAGAGTTGGGACCCATGGAATGGGTACCATGCTGTATGACTTCAAAGGGTCTGCATTTGCTCATCGAACCTCACCAATGCTATCAGCCCGAAGTGCCCAACCTTATGTCTCACTCAGCTCTGGGTGTAGATGTGGTAAATCCAGGTTGCATCACAAGCCCTGAATGAATTATTTAAGAATTGCTCTCTATTTCACTGTCCTTGTGTTTTGTTTGTGTAATTCATTTTGATAATGGGATTTATCGGATTTTCTCTGCTGCATTCATGCCGCTGTACACACGCTTCATTCTCTTACGGAGACATATAAATCCAGGGGTTTGAAGATACTTACTAGTCAGGTGTATTCCTAGGCGTTGAATATGGGGTGTTTAGTCCATTTCGTTGAGCAAGGGGTAGGTCTTGACTATTACATATTTGGCTTAAGGAAAGGTATCTGTGGTAATTTCTATCTCTGGTTTTATGCAGCACCGCAACTCACCTTTCCCCTTAAGCAAGCATAAGTTGCTTTTCTAAATTTGAGACCCTGTTCTGTTTTGTAATTCAGTTCATGTGTAGCCAAGTTTACATTCCGTGTATTAGTGATATCTTATGATGTTTCATTTTCTGTGTGACTTATTTCACTTACAATCATCGTACCTGAATCCACTCATTATGCCGTGACGGGCTGATGACATAGATTTCATTGCTGAGTGATATTCCATTGTACGTACGTACCACAACTTCTTTATCCATTTTTCACATTCTGGGATATTTAACTTGTACCGTAGACGAGGTTCTTGTAAACAGAGCCGTCCGACACTTTGGGGTGGCTGTGTGTTTTTGATTTTAATTTCCCTAAGCTATAGGACCATAAGTGGAAGTGCCATAGGCTCCGTTGCTTTGTTTTTTCGGTGTTCCGGGAAACACCATACACTTCTCCAGAGTGGCTGTTTGCAATTTACATCCCACCCATCAGCATAACAAGGCTCCCTGTTCTCCATGGCCTGTGCTGCCTTTCTGGATTTTACACTTTCTTCAGATGGCCCTTTTGACCGGGGGGCAGTGAGACTTCATTGAAGTGCAGATTTCTTTAACATGCTTGCTTGGTTGGCCAAAAGGGGCGTATGGTTTTTTCCTGAATATATTCAGGAAAAAACGCATACGCCCTTTTTGGCCAAGAGCATCATTGTCGACGTTCTGCCTCTTTTCCTATGCTTTAAATGCAATTCCCGTCTACCCCCTGAAATCGTTTTCCTGCAAATCTGTCCCGCTTACAAGTCGTCTTCGCAGCCTTCCTTCAATATATTTTTGGACGATAGCTGTCATTTATAAGTCTGCAGGTTTGTGAGTTACACTGCCCCTGAGCTCCTTTCTTCAACTCGCTATCTTGTGAGCTGGCCGCAAACCCACAGGATTGCCTCAGGCCCTAATCTGGTTCCTGCACGGCATGCTGAGCCTTTGGTTAATTCCTCTTCCTGGTGGGAAATGAGTTTTAAATTTGCCCGTGCAGACACCTAGAGCTAGTCTCTCATTGGTTCTCCCTATTCCTTTTCATCTTGCGCAGAAATTGCAAACTGTGCCCAACAGGAGGTTAAAGGCACTGACTCTCCAAGTGGGGAGAGTGTTCGTAAAGGGTCTGGAATGCTGAACCCGATTAAAAGGGGACGAAAACTGAGATGCATTTGAAAACGTTTGCCAGTCACACGGTGCACCATACTGTGGGTTTCCCATGCATGTTTTAGCTGAAGGAAGAATCCCTTAAACTTGGAGAGTTGGGACCCATGGAATGGGTACCATGCTGTATGACTTCAAAGGGTCTGCATTTGCTCATCGAACCTCACCAATGCTATCAGCCCGAAGTGCCCAACCTTATGTCTCACTCAGCTCTGGGTGTAGATGTGGTAAATCCAGGTTGCATCACAAGCCCTGAATGAATTATTTAAGGATTGCTCTCTATTTCACTGTCCTTGGGATTTGTTTGTGTAATTCATTTTGATAATGGGATTTATCGGATTTACTCTGCTGCATTCATGCCGCTGTACACACGCTTCATTCTCTTACGGAGACATATAAATCCATGGGTTTGAAGATTATTACTAGTCAGGTGTATTCCTAGGCGTTGAATATGGGGTGTTTAGTCCATTTCGTTGAGCAAGGGGTAGGTCTTGACTATTACATATTTGGCTTATGGAAAGGTATCTGTGTTAATTTCTATCTCTGGTTTTATGCAGCACCCCAACTCACATTTCCCCTTAAGCAAGCATAAGTTGGTTTTCTAAATTTGAGACCATGTTCTGTTTTGTAATTCAGTTCATGTGTAGCCAAGTTTACATTCCGTGTAGTAGAGATATCTTATGATGTTTCATTTTCTGTGTGACTTATTTCACTTAGAATCATCGTACCTGAATCCACTCATTATGCCGCGACGGGCCTGATGACATAGATTTCATTGCTGAGTGATATTCCATTGTACATACGTACCACAACTTCTTTATCCATTTTTCACATTCTGAGATATTTAACTTGTACCGTAGACGAGGTTCTTGTAAACAGAGCCGTCCGACACTTTGGGGTGGCTGTGTGTTTTTGATTTTAATTTCCCTAAGCTATAGGACCATAAGTGGAAGTGCCGTAGGCTCCGTAGCTTTGTTTTTTCGGTGTTCCGGGAAACACCATACACTTCTCCAGAGTGGCTGTTGGCAATTTACATCCCGCCCATCAGCATAACAAGGCTCCCTGTTCTCCATGGCCTGTGCTGCCTTTCTGGATTTTACACTTTTTTCAGATGGCCCATTTGACCGGGGGGCAGTGAGACTTCATTGTAGTGCAGATTTCTTTAACATGCTTGCTTGGTTGGCCAAAAAGGGCGTATGCGTTTTTTCCTGAATATATTCAGGAAAAAACGCATACGCCCTTTTTGGCCAAGAGCATCATTGTCGACGTTCTGCCTCTTTTCCTATGCTTTAAATGAAATTCCCGTCTACCCCCTGAAATCGTTTTCTTGCAAATCTGTCCCGCTTACAAGTCGTCTTCGCAGCCTTCCTTCAATATATTTTTGGACGATAGCTGTCATTTACAACTCTGCAGGTTTGTGAGTTACAGTGCCCCTGAGCTCATTTCTTCAACTCGCCATCTTGTGAGCTGGCCGCAAACCCACAGGATTGCCTCAGGCCCTAATCTGGTTCAGGCACGGCATGCTGAGCCTGTGGTTAATTCCTCTTCCTGGTGGGAAATGAGCGTTAAATATGCCCATGCAGACACCTAGAGCTAGTCTCTCATTCGTTCTCCCTATTCCTTTTCATCTTGCGCAGAAATTGCAAACTGTGCCCAACAGGAGGTTAAAGGCACTGACTCTCCAAGTGGGGAGAGTGTTCGTAAAGGGTCTGGAATGGTGAACCCGAGTAAAAGGGGACGAAAACTGAGATGCATTTGAAAACGTTTGCCAGTCACACGGTGCACCATACTGTGGGTTTCCCATGCATGTTTTAGCTGAAGGAAGAATCCCTTAAACTTGGAGAGTTGGGACCCATGGAATGGGTACCATGCTGTATGACTTCAAAGGGTCTGCATTTGCTCATCGAACCTCACCGATGCTATCAGCCCGAAGTGCCCAACCTTATGTCTCACTCAGCTCTGGGTGTAGATGTGGTAAATCCAGGTTGCATCACAAGCCCTGTATGAATTATTTAAGAATTGCTCTCTATTTCACTGTCCTTGGGTTTTGTTTGTGTAATTCATTTTGATAATGGGATTTATCGGATTTTCTCTGCTGCATTCATGCCGCTGTACACAAGCTTTATTCTCTTACGGAGACATATAAATCCATGGGTTTGAAGATTCTTACTAGTCAGGTGTATTCCTAGGCGTTGAATATGGGGTGTTTAGTCCATTTCGTTGAGCAAGGGGTAGGTCTTGACTATTACATATTTGGCTTATGGAAAGGTATCTGTGCTAATTTCTATCTCTGGTTTTATGCAGCACCCCAACTCACCTTTCCCCTTAAGCAAGCATAAGTTGGTTTTCTAAATTTGAGACCCTGTTCTGTTTTGTAATTCAGTTCATGTGTAGCCAAGTTTACATTCCGTGTAGTAGTGATATCTTATGATGTTTCATTTTCTGTGTGACTTATTTCACTTAGAATCATCGTACCTGAATCCACTCATTATGCCGCGACGGGCCTGATGACATAGATTTCATTGGTGAGTGATATTCCATTGTACGTACGTACCACAACTTCTTTATCCATTTTTCACATTCTAGGATATTTAACTTGTACGGTAGACGAGGTTCCTGTAAACAGAGCCGCCCGAGTCTTTTGTGTGGCTGTGTGTTTTTCATTTTAATTTTCCTAAGCTATAGGGCCATAAGGGGAAGTGCCGCAGGCTCCGTTGCTTTGTTTTTTAGATGTTCCAGGAAACACCATACACTTCTCCAGAGTGGCTGTTGGCAATTTACATCCCGCCCATCAGCATAACAAGGCTCGCTGTTCTCCATGGCCTGTGCTGCCTTTCTGGATTTTACACTTTTTTCAGATGGCCCTTTTGACCGGGGGGCAGTGAGACTTCATTGTAGTGCAGATTTCTTTAACATGCTTGCTTGGTTGGCCAAAAAGGGCGTATGCGTTTTTTCCTGAATATATTCAGGAAAAAACGCATACGCCCTTTTTGGCCAAGTGCATCATTGTCGTCGTTCTGCCTCTTTTCCTATGATTTAAATGCAATTCCAGTCTACCCCCTGAAATCGATTTCCTGCAATTCTGCCCCGCTTTCAAGTCCTCTTCGCAGCCTTCCTTCCATATATTTTTGGACGATACCTGTCATTTATAACTCTGCAGGTTTGTGAATTACAGTGCCCCTGAGCTCCTTTCTTCAAATCGCTTTCTTTTGAGCTGGCCGCAAACCCGCAGGATTGCTTCAGGCCCTAATCTTGTTGCTGCTCGGCATGCTGAGCCTTTGGTTAATTCTTCTTCCTGCTGGGAAATGAGCGTTAAATTTGCCCGTGCAGACACCTACAGCTAGTCTCTCATTGGTTCTCCCTATTCCTGTTCATCTTGTGCAGAATTTGCAAACTGTGCCAAACAGGAGGTTAAAGGCACTGACTCTCCAAGTGGGGAGCGTGTTAGTAAAGGGTCTGGAATAGTGAACCCAAAAAAAAGGGGACGAAAACTGGGATGCATTTGAAAACGTTTCCCAGTCACACGGTGCACCATACTGTGGGATTCCCATGCATGTTTTAGCTGAAGGAAGAATCGCTTAAACCTGGAGAGTTGGGACCCATGGAATGGGTACCATGCAGTATGACTTCAAATGGTCTTCATTTGCTCATCGAACCTCACCAATGCTATCAGCCCGAAGTGTCCAACCTTATGTCTCACTCAGCTCTGGGTGTAGATGAGGTAAATCCAGGTTGCATCACAAGCCCTGAATGAATTATTTAAGAATTGCTCTCTATTTCACTGTCATTGTGTTTTGTTTTTTAATTCATTTTGATAATGGTTTTTATCGGATTTTCTCTGCTGCCTTCATGCAGCTGTACACACGCTTGATTCTCTTATGGAGACATATAAATCCATTGGTTTGAAGATTCTTACTAGTCAGGTGTATTCCTAGGCGTTGAATATAGGGTGCTTAGCCCATTTTGTTGAGCAAGGGGTAGGTTTGTCTATTACGTATTTGACGTATGGAATGGTATCTGTGCTAATTTCTATCTCTGGTTTTATGCAGCACCCCAACTCACCTTTCCCCTTAAGCAAACATAAGTTGGTTTTCTAAATTTGAGACCCTGTTCTGTTTTGTAATTCAGTTCATGTGTAGCCAAGATTACATTCGGTGTATTAGTGATATCTTATGATGTTTCATTTTCTGTGTGACTTATGTCACTTAGAATCATTGTACCTGAATCCACTCATTATGCCATGACGGGCCAGATGACATAGACTTCATTGGTGAGTGATATACCATTGTACGTACGTACCACAACTTGTTTATCCATTTTTCGCTTTCTGGGATATTTAACTTGTACCGTAGACGAGGTTCTTGTAAACAGAGCCGTCTGAAACTTTGGGGTGGCTGTTTGTTTTTGATTTTAATTTCCCTAAGCTATAGGACCATAAGTGGAAGTGCCGTAGGCTCCGTTGCTTTGTTTCTTAGGTGTTTCAGGAAACACCATACACTTCTCCAGAGTGGCTCTTGGCAATTTATATCCCACCCATCAGCATAACAAGGCTCCCTGTTCTCCATGGCCTGTGCTGCATTTCTGGATTTTACACTTTTTTCAGATGGCCCTTTTGATCGGGGGGCAGTGAGACTTCATTGTAGTGCAGATTTCTTTAACATGCTTGCTTGGTTGGCCAAAAAGGGCGTATGCGTTTTTTCCTGAATATATTCAGGAAAAAACGCATACGCCCTTTTTGGCCAAGTGCATCATTGTCGTCGTTCTGCCTCTTTTCCTATGATTTAAATGCAATTCCAGTCTACCCCCTGAAATCGATTTCCTGCAATTCTGCCCCGCTTTCAAGTCCTCTTCGCAGCCTTCCTTCCATATATTTTTGGACGATACCTGTCATTTATAACTCTGCAGGTTTGTGAATTACAGTGCCCCTGAGCTCCTTTCTTCAAATCGCTTTCTTTTGAGCTGGCCGCAAACCCGCAGGATTGCTTCAGGCCCTAATCTTGTTGCTGCTCGGCATGCTGAGCCTTTGGTTAATTCTTCTTCCTGCTGGGAAATGAGCGTTAAATTTGCCCGTGCAGACACCTACAGCTAGTCTCTCATTGGTTCTCCCTATTCCTGTTCATCTTGTGCAGAATTTGCAAACTGTGCCAAACAGGAGGTTAAAGGCACTGACTCTCCAAGTGGGGAGCGTGTTAGTAAAGGGTCTGGAATAGTGAACCCAAAAAAAAGGGGACGAAAACTGGGATGCATTTGAAAACGTTTCCCAGTCACACGGTGCACCATACTGTGGGATTCCCATGCATGTTTTAGCTGAAGGAAGAATCGCTTAAACCTGGAGAGTTGGGACCCATGGAATGGGTACCATGCAGTATGACTTCAAATGGTCTTCATTTGCTCATCGAACCTCACCAATGCTATCAGCCCGAAGTGTCCAACCTTATGTCTCACTCAGCTCTGGGTGTAGATGAGGTAAATCCAGGTTGCATCACAAGCCCTGAATGAATTATTTAAGAATTGCTCTCTATTTCACTGTCATTGTGTTTTGTTTTTTAATTCATTTTGATAATGGTTTTTATCGGATTTTCTCTGCTGCCTTCATGCAGCTGTACACACGCTTGATTCTCTTATGGAGACATATAAATCCATTGGTTTGAAGATTCTTACTAGTCAGGTGTATTCCTAGGCGTTGAATATAGGGTGCTTAGCCCATTTTGTTGAGCAAGGGGTAGGTTTGTCTATTACGTATTTGACGTATGGAATGGTATCTGTGCTAATTTCTATCTCTGGTTTTATGCAGCACCCCAACTCACCTTTCCCCTTAAGCAAACATAAGTTGGTTTTCTAAATTTGAGACCCTGTTCTGTTTTGTAATTCAGTTCATGTGTAGCCAAGATTACATTCGGTGTATTAGTGATATCTTATGATGTTTCATTTTCTGTGTGACTTATGTCACTTAGAATCATTGTACCTGAATCCACTCATTATGCCATGACGGGCCAGATGACATAGACTTCATTGGTGAGTGATATACCATTGTACGTACGTACCACAACTTGTTTATCCATTTTTCGCTTTCTGGGATATTTAACTTGTACCGTAGACGAGGTTCTTGTAAACAGAGCCGTCTGAAACTTTGGGGTGGCTGTTTGTTTTTGATTTTAATTTCCCTAAGCTATAGGACCATAAGTGGAAGTGCCGTAGGCTCCGTTGCTTTGTTTCTTAGGTGTTTCAGGAAACACCATACACTTCTCCAGAGTGGCTCTTGGCAATTTATATCCCACCCATCAGCATAACAAGGCTCCCTGTTCTCCATGGCCTGTGCTGCCTTTCTGGATTTTACACTTTTTTCAGATGGCCCTTTTGATCGGGGGGCAGTGAGACTTCATTGTAGTGCAGATTTCTTTAACATGCTTGCTTGGTTGGCCAAAAAGGGCGTATGCGTTTTTTCCTGAATATATTCAGGAAAAAACGCATACGCCCTTTTTGGCCAAGTGCATCATTGTCGTCGTTCTGCCTCTTTTCCTATGATTTAAATGCAATTCCAGTCTACCCCCTGAAATCGATTTCCTGCAATTCTGCCCCGCTTTCAAGTCCTCTTCGCAGCCTTCCTTCCATATATTTTTGGACGATACCTGTCATTTATAACTCTGCAGGTTTGTGAATTACAGTGCCCCTGAGCTCCTTTCTTCAAATCGCTTTCTTTTGAGCTGGCCGCAAACTCGCAGGATTGCTTCAGGCCCTAATCTTGTTGCTGCTCGGCATGCTGAGCCTTTGGTTAATTCTTCTTCCTGCTGGGAAATGAGCGTTAAATTTGCCCGTGCAGACACCTACAGCTAGTCTCTCATTGGTTCTCCCTATTCCTGTTCATCTTGTGCAGAATTTGCAAACTGTGCCAAACAGGAGGTTAAAGGCACTGACTCTCCAAGTGGGGAGCGTGTTAGTAAAGGGTCTGGAATAGTGAACCCAAAAAAAAGGGGACGAAAACTGGGATGCATTTGAAAACGTTTCCCAGTCACACGGTGCACCATACTGTGGGATTCCCATGCATGTTTTAGCTGAAGGAAGAATCGCTTAAACCTGGAGAGTTGGGACCCATGGAATGGGTACCATGCAGTATGACTTCAAATGGTCTTCATTTGCTCATCGAACCTCACCAATGCTATCAGCCCGAAGTGTCCAACCTTATGTCTCACTCAGCTCTGGGTGTAGATGAGGTAAATCCAGGTTGCATCACAAGCCCTGAATGAATTATTTAAGAATTGCTCTCTATTTCACTGTCATTGTGTTTTGTTTTTTAATTCATTTTGATAATGGTTTTTATCGGATTTTCTCTGCTGCCTTCATGCAGCTGTACACACGCTTGATTCTCTTATGGAGACATATAAATCCATTGGTTTGAAGATTCTTACTAGTCAGGTGTATTCCTAGGCGTTGAATATAGGGTGCTTAGCCCATTTTGTTGAGCAAGGGGTAGGTTTGTCTATTACGTATTTGACGTATGGAATGGTATCTGTGCTAATTTCTATCTCTGGTTTTATGCAGCACCCCAACTCACCTTTCCCCTTAAGCAAACATAAGTTGGTTTTCTAAATTTGAGACCCTGTTCTGTTTTGTAATTCAGTTCATGTGTAGCCAAGATTACATTCGGTGTATTAGTGATATCTTATGATGTTTCATTTTCTGTGTGACTTATGTCACTTAGAATCATTGTACCTGAATCCACTCATTATGCCATGACGGGCCAGATGACATAGACTTCATTGGTGAGTGATATACCATTGTACGTACGTACCACAACTTGTTTATCCATTTTTCGCTTTCTGGGATATTTAACTTGTACCGTAGACGAGGTTCTTGTAAACAGAGCCGTCTGAAACTTTGGGGTGGCTGTTTGTTTTTGATTTTAATTTCCCTAAGCTATAGGACCATAAGTGGAAGTGCCGTAGGCTCCGTTGCTTTGTTTCTTAGGTGTTTCAGGAAACACCATACACTTCTCCAGAGTGGCTCTTGGCAATTTATATCCCACCCATCAGCATAACAAGGCTCCCTGTTCTCCATGGCCTGTGCTGCATTTCTGGATTTTACACTTTTTTCAGATGGCCCTTTTGATCGGGGGGCAGTGAGACTTCATTGTAGTGCAGATTTCTTTAACATGCTTGCTTGGTTGGCCAAAAAGGGCGTATGCGTTTTTTCCTGAATATATTCAGGAAAAAACGCATACGCCCTTTTGGCCAAGTGCATCATTGTCGACGTTCTGCCTCTTTTCCTATGCTTTAAATGCAATTCCAGTCTACCCCCTGAAATCGTTTTCCTGCAATTTTGCCCCGCTTTCAAGTCCTCTTCGCAGACTTCCTTCAATATATTTTTGGACGATAGCTGTCATTTATAACACTGCAGGTTTGTGAATTACAGTGCCCCTGAGCTCCTTTCTTCAAATCGCTTTCTTGTGAGCTTGCCGCAAACCCGCAGGATTGCTTCAGGCCCTAATATGGTTCCGGCACGGCATGCTGAGCCTTTGGTTAATTCCTCTTCCTGGTGGGAAATGAGCGTTAAATTTGCCCGTGCAGACACCTACAGCTAGTCTCTCATTGGTTCTACCTATTCCTGTTCATCATGTGCAGAAATTGCAAACTGTGCCAAACAGCAGGTTAAAGGCACTGACTCTCCAAGTGGGGAGAGTGTTAGTAAATGGTCTGGAATTGTGAACCCGAGTAAAAGGGGAGGAAAACTGAGATGCATTTGAAAACGTTTCCCGGTCACACAGTGCACCATACTGTGGGTTTCCCATGCATGTTTTAGCTGAAGGAAGAATCGCTTAAACCTGGAGAGTTGGGACCAATGGAATGGGAACCATGCAGTATGACTTCAAATTGTCTGCATTTGCTCAACGAACCTCACCAATGCTATCAGCCCGAAGTGTCCAACATTATGTCTTACTCAGCTCTGGGTGTAGATGAGGTAAATCCAGGTTGCATCACAAGCCCTGAATGAATTATTTAAGAATTGCTCTCTATTTCACTGTCATTGTGTTTTGTTTTTGTAATTCATTTTGATAATGGGATTTACCGGATTTTCTCTGCTGCCTTCATGCAGCTGTACACACGCTTGATTCTCTTATGGAGACATATAAATCCATGGGTTTGAAAATTCTTTCTAGTCAGGTGTATTCCTAGGCGTTGAATATAGGGTGTTTAGCCCATTTCGTTGAGCAAGGGGTAGGTCTTGACTATTACATATTTGACGTATGGAATGGTATCTGTGCTAATTTCTATCTCTGGTTTTATGCAGCACCCAACTCACCTTTCCCCTTAAGCAAACATAAGTTGGTTTTCTAAATTTGAGACCCTGTTCTGTTTTGTAATTCAGTTCATGTGTAGCCAAGATTACATTCCGTGTATTAGTGATATCTTATGATGTTTCATTTTCTGTGTGACTTATTTCACTTAGAATCATCGTACATGAATCCACTCATTATGCCGCGATGGGCCTGATGACATAGATTTCATTGGAGAGTGATATTCTATTGCACATACGTACCACAACGTCTTTATCCATTTTTTGCTTTCTGCGATATTTAAATTGTACCGTAGACGAGGTTCTTGAAAACAGAGCTGTATGAAACTTTGGGGTGGCTGTGTGTTTTTGATTTTAATTTCCCTAAGCTATATGACCATAAGTGGAAGTGCCGTAGGCTCCGTTGCTTTGTGTTTTAGGTGTTTCAGGAAACACCATACACTTCTCCAGAGTGCCTGTTGGCAATTAACATCACACCCATAAGCATAACAAGGCTCCCTGTTCTCCATGGCCTGTGCTGCCTTTCTGGATTATACACTTTTTCAGATGGACCTTTTGACCGGAGAGCAGTGAGACTTCATTGTAGTGCAGATTTCTTTAACATGCTTGCTTGGTTGGCCAAAAAGGGCATATACATTTTTTCCTGAATATATTCAGGAAAAAACGCATACGCCCTTTTTGGCCAAGTGCATCATTTTCGACGTTCTGCCTCTTTTCCTATACTTTAAATGCAATTGCAGTCTACCCCCTGAAATCGTTTTCCTGCAATTCTGCCCCGCTTTCAAGTCCTCTTCGCAGCCTTCCTTCAATATATTTTTGACGATAGCTGTCATTTATAACTCTGCAGTTGTGTGAATTACAGTGCCCCTGAGCTCCTTTCTTCAAATCGCTTTCTTGTGAGCTGGCCGCAAACCCGCAGGATTGCTTCACGCCCTAATATGGTTCCGGCACGGCATGCTGAGCCTTTGGTTAATTCCTCTTCCTGGTTGGAAATGAGCGTTAAATTTGCCCGTGCAGACACCTACAGCTAGTCTCTCATTGGTTCTCCCTATTCCTGTTCATCTTGCGCAGAAATTGCAAACTGTGCCCAACAGGAGGTTAAAGGCACTGACTCTCCAAGTGGGGAGAGTGTTCGTAAAGGGTCTGGAATGGTGAACCCGAGTAAAAGGGAACAAAAACTGAGATGCATTTGAAAACGTTTGCCAGTCACACGGTGCACCATACTGTGGGTTTCCCATGCATGTTTTAGCTGAAGGAAGAATCCCTTAAACTTGGAGAGTTGGGACCCATGGAATGGGTACCATGCTGTATGACTTCAAAGGGTCTGCATTTGCTCATCGAACCTCACCAATGCTATCAGCCCGAAGTGCCCAACCTTATGTCTCACTCAGCTCTGGGTGTAGATGTGGTAAATCCAGGTTGCATCACAAGCCCTGTATGAATTATTTAAGAATTACTCTCTATTTCACTGTCCTTGGGTTTTGTTTGTGTAATTCATTTTGATAATGGGATTTATCGGATTTTCTCTGCTGCATTCATGCCGCTGTACACAAGCTTTATTCTCTTACGGAGACATATAAATCCATGGGTTTGAAGATTCTTACTAGTCAGGTGTATTCCTAGGCGTTGAATATGGGGTGTTTAGTCCATTTCGTTGAGCAAGGGGTAGGTCTTGACTATTACATATTTGGCTTATGGAAAGGTATCTGTGCTAATTTCTATCTCTGGTTTTATGCAGCACCCCAACTCACCTTTCCCCTTAAGCAAGCATAAGTTGGTTTTCTAAATTTGAGACCCTGTTGTATTTTGTAATTCAGTTCATGTGTAGCCAAGTTTACATTCCGTGTAGTAGTGATATCTTATGATGTTTCATTTTCTGTGTGACTTATTTCACTTAGAATCATCGTACCTGAATCCACTCATTATGCCGCAACGGGCCTGATGACATAGATTTCATTGGTGAGTGATATTCCATTGTACGTACGTACCACAACTTCTTTATCCATTTTTCACATTCTAGGATATTTAACTTGTACGGTAGACGAGGTTCCTGTAAACAGAGCCGCCCGAGACATTTGAGTGGCTGTGTGTTTTTCATTTTAATTTTCCTAAGCTATAGGGCCATAAGGGGAAGTGCCGCAGGCTCCGTTGCTTTGTTTTTTAGATGTTCCAGGAAACACCATACACTTCTCCAGAGTGGCTGTTGGCAATTTACATCCCGCCCATCAGCATAACAAGGCTCGCTGTTCTCCATGGCCTGTGCTGCCTTTCTGGATTTTACACTTTTTTCAGATGGCCCTTTTGACCGGGGGGCAGTGAGACTTCATTGTAGTGCAGATTTCTTTAACATGCTTGCTTGGTTGGCCAAAAAGGGCGTATGCGTTTTTTCCTGAATATATTCAGGAAAAAACTCATACGCCCTTTTTGGCCAAGTGCATCATTGTCGTCGTTCTGCCTCTTTTCCTATGATTTAAATGCAATTCCAGTCTACCCCCTGAAATCGATTTCCTGCAATTCTGCCCCGCTTTCAAGTCCTCTTCGCAGCCTTCCTTCCATATATTTTTGGACGATACCTGTCATTTATAACTCTGCAGGTTTGTGAATTACAATGCCCCTGAGCTCCTTTCTTCAAATCGCTTTCTTTTGAGCTGGCCGCAAACTCGCAGGATTGCTTCAGGCCCTAATCTTGTTGCTGCTCGGCATGCTGAGCCTTTGGTTAATTCTTCTTCCTGCTGGGAAATGAGCGTTAAATTTGCCCGTGCAGACACCTACAGCTAGTCTCTCATTGGTTCTCCCTATTCCTGTTCATCTTGTGCAGAATTTGCAAACTGTGCCAAACAGGAGGTTAAAGGCACTGACTCTCCAAGTGGGGAGCGTGTTAGTAAAGGGTCTGGAATAGTGAACCCAAAAAAAAGGGGACGAAAACTGGGATGCATTTGAAAACGTTTCCCAGTCACACGGTGCACCATACTGTGGGATTCCCATGCATGTTTTAGCTGAAGGAAGAATCGCTTAAACCTGGAGAGTTGGGACCCATGGAATGGGTACCATGCAGTATGACTTCAAATGGTCTTCATTTGCTCATCGAACCTCACCAATGCTATCAGCCCGAAGTGTCCAACCTTATGTCTCACTCAGCTCTGGGTGTAGATGAGGTAAATCCAGGTTGCATCACAAGCCCTGAATGAATTATTTAAGAATTGCTCTCTATTTCACTGTCATTGTGTTTTGTTTTTTAATTCATTTTGATAATGGTTTTTATCGGATTTTCTCTGCTGCCTTCATGCAGCTGTACACACGCTTGATTCTCTTATGGAGACATATAAATCCATTGGTTTGAAGATTCTTACTAGTCAGGTGTATTCCTAGGCGTTGAATATAGGGTGCTTAGCCCATTTTGTTGAGCAAGGGGTAGGTTTGTCTATTACGTATTTGACGTATGGAATGGTATCTGTGCTAATTTCTATCTCTGGTTTTATGCAGCACCCCAACTCACATTTCCCCTTAAGCAAACATAAGTTGGTTTTCTAAATTTGAGACCCTGTTCTGTTTTGTAATTCAGTTCATGTGTAGCCAAGATTACATTCGGTGTATTAGTGATATCTTATGATGTTTCATTTTCTGTGTGACTTATGTCACTTAGAATCATTGTACCTGAATCCACTCATTATGCCATGACGGGCCAGATGACATAGACTTCATTGGTGAGTGATATACCATTGTACGTACGTACCACAACTTGTTTATCCATTTTTCGCTTTCTGGGATATTTAACTTGTACCGTAGACGAGGTTCTTGTAAACAGAGCCGTCTGAAACTTTGGGGTGGCTGTTTGTTTTTGATTTTAATTTCCCTAAGCTATAGGACCATAAGTGGAAGTGCCGTAGGCTCCGTTGCTTTGTTTCTTAGGTGTTTCAGGAAACACCATACACTTCTCCAGAGTGGCTCTTGGCAATTTATATCCCACCCATCAGCATAACAAGTCTCCCTGTTCTCCATGGTCTGTGCTGCATTTCTGGATTTTACACTTTTTTCAGATGGCCCTTTTGATCGGGGGGCAGTGAGACTTTATTGTAGTGCAGATTTCTTTAACATGCTTGCTTGGTTGGCCAAAAAGGGCGTATGCGTTTTTTCCTGAATATATTCAGGAAAAAACGCATACGCCCTTTTTGGCCAAGTGCATCATTGTCGACGTTCTGCCTCTTTTCCTATGCTTTAAATGCAATTCCCGTCTACCCCCTGAAATCGTTTTCCTGCAATTCTGCCCCACTTACAAGTCGTCTTCGCAGCCTTCCTTCAATATATTTTTGGACGATAGCTGTCATTTATAACTCTGCATGTTTGTGAGTTACAGTGCCCCTGAGCTCCTTTCTTCAACTCGCAACTTGTGAGCTGGGCGCAAACCCGCAGGATTGATTCAGGCCCTAATCTGGTTCCGGCACGGCATGCTGATCCTTTGGTTAATTCCTCTTCCTGGTGGGAAATGAGCATTAATTTTGCCCGTGCAGACACTTACTGCTAGTCTCTCATTGGTTCTCCCTATTCCTGTTCATCTTGCGCAGAAATTGCAAACTGTGCCAAACAGGAGGTTAAAGGCACTGACTCTCCAAGTGGGGAGAGTGTTAGTAAACGTTCTGGAATGGTGAACCCGAGTAAAAGGGGACGAAAACTGAGATGCATTTGAAAACCTTTCCTGGTCACACGGTGCACCATACTGTGGGTTTCCCATGCATGTTTTAGCTGAAGAAAGAATCCCTTAATCCTGGAGAGTTGGGACCCATGGAATGGGTACCATGCAGTATGACTTCAAAGGGTCTGCATTTGCTCATCGAACCTCAACAATGCTATCAGCCCGAAGTGCCCAACCTTATGTCTCACTCAGCTCTGGGTGTAGATGTGGTAAATCCAGGTTGCATCACAAGCCCTGAATGAATTATTTAAGAATTGCTCTCTATTTCACTCTCATTGTGTTTTGTTTTTGTAATTTATTTTCATAATGGGATTTATCGCATTTTCACTGCTGTGTTCATGCCGCTGTACTCACGCTTGATTCTCTTACGGACACATATAAATCCATGAGTTTGAAGATTCTTACTAGTCAGGTGTATTCGTAGGTGTTGAATATGGCGTGTTGAGTCCATTTCGTTGACCAGGGAGTAGGTTTTTTCTATTACATATTTGGCTTATCGATCGGTATCTGTGCTAATTTCAATCTCTGGTTTTATGCAGCTCCCCAACTCTCCTTTTTCCTTAAGCAAACATAAGTTGGTCTTCTAAATTTGAGACCCCATTCTGTTTTGTAATTCAGGTACTTTGTAGCCACGTTTACATTCCATGTATTAGTAATATCGTATGTCTTTTTCTTTTTGAATTATGTGACTTTGAATGATCATACGTAACTACTCTGGGGTTGTTACAACTGGCCATATTTCACTGATTTTCAGGCTGAGTAATATTCCACTCTACATAAGTGCCACACCTCTATCCATTTTTTCCCTCCAGAGACATATAAATTATATCCTAGTCGAGGATCTTTTAAACAGAGAGGCGGTAAACATTGGGGTGCCTGTGTCCTCTCCATTTTTGTCTTTCCCAAGATATACGTCCATGAGTGCAAGTGCCCTGTGCTCTGTAGCTCATTTTTTAGATGCTTTAGTAAACACAATACACTTCTCAAGAGTGACCATTGGCAATATACATTTCCACTATAAGCCTCACAGGGCTCCCTTTTCTCCTTGCCCTGTCCTGCATTTCTGGTGTTTACACTTTATGAGGAAGGCTCTTCTGACTGATGCGAAGTGATATGTTTTGTAGTACTGATTTCCAGTGCCCACCTGTTTGGTTGGCTAAAAAAGTGTATGCCGTTTTCTTGAATATATACAGAAAAAGACGCATACACCCTTTTTGGCCAACTGCAATGTTGGCAATGTTCAGCCCCTTTTCTTGTGCTTAATGGCGAGTCTTTTCTACCTCTTCCAATCCCTTTCCTGCCATTCTCCGTTGCTTACAAGTCCTTTTCTCTGACTTTCCTCAAGACATTTTTCAGTGAGAGATATTTTCAACTCTGCAGTTTCGTGAATTTTAGCGGCCCTGAGTTCCATTTTTCAACTTGTGTTTATGGGAACTGGCCACAAAGCAGCGGGATTTCCTCAAGCCCTATTCTGTTTCCATGGGCAACCCTAGCTTTTAGTCAATTCGTCTTCCTGATTGGAAATTAGAGTGACATGTGCCTGTCCGAACACCTAGGACTTGTCTCTCATTGTTCCTCCTCCTTCTGCTTCATTCTCTGGACAAATTCCAAACGGTATGCAACAGGATGTTGACAGTGCTGACATCTCCAAGTGGGAAGACTGTTCGTAAAGACGCTGGAGGGGTGAACCCGAGCACCAGGAGATGAGGAGATGAGATGCCTTTTCCAAACTCTTCCCGATCAGACGGTATACCATCTTCTGGGTGTGACAGGCATATTTTAGCTGTAGGAAGTGTCCCATTCATGTGAGGAGAACACCAGGGCTTTTTCAAAATCACTGTCTCTCCACAACCCAAACTGGGGAATTTTTTAAGCTACGGCTACACATATGTTCATTAAGGGCCTTGGGAAGTAGGCAGAGTCCAAACTTTAGATGATTGAAGTCTTCAGGGTCAGAAGCACTCACCACCGGCTTCCCTTAGGTTCCATTTTAACTGTCATTAATAGATGATGTCAATAAAAATATCTATTCTTTTTTCAGATTATTTCCCCTTATAGGTTATTGCAAAATATTGAGTGTAGTTCCCTGTGCTGTACAGTAGTTCCTTGTTGATGATCGATTTTATACATAGCAGTGTGTATGTGTTAATCCCAAACTGTTAATTTATCCCTCCTCCCACCTTTCCCCTTTGGTAATAATAAATTATAAGATTTTATACTTCTCAGAAATGGGGGAGCTGAATGAGAGGTATCATTTTCAATGGAAAAGCATTTAAAACAAGATTGAAGATTTAACCAAGATTATTAGATGTACATCCTTGGAAAGAAATCACTTCGTTTCTCTAGTATTGACCTGACAAATAAGACAAACCTTTCACTGAACTTGCTTATAATAAAGTGATGGAAATATCAAATGGAAGTGTTAGAAACATCTTATTTTACCCGAGCCTTATACACTGTTCTATGTTAATTACAGTTTGGCTCACACATCTGTTCATTGAAGTTACAATGTTCTCAATTTCTGTTACTGATCCTCCAGAGTGGACCCCAACAAGTGTCCCCCTGCCCAGTGTCATTGGAGCCAACAGATCGAGACTGAGTTTGGTTCAGAAGCAAAGGAAACTTTATATTTTGATCAGAGAATGCAGAGGTGAGAGCATGTGCTACCCCGTGGGCTGTGGGCTGGGCTGCTGTGTAGAGATCCTGTCAGAGTCAGTGGGAGGGAGGGGGCGGAGCTCTCGAGGGCCCGGTTGGCTGCAGCTCAGGCTCTATATCGCGGAGTCTGCACTGTGCTCCAGGAGCTGAAGTGTCGACCCAGCCATTCTGCACTAGGAAATCTGGTCTGAAGTGCCGGCTGTTGAACCTCTGTATGCGGGACCCTAGGAGCACGTGAAATTAGACAAAGCACAAAGGATAAAAAAGGTTAGACTTTATTTTATTGCCCAGATTCTATTTTTATCTCCCAGGGATTTTTAAGGGGCTTTGCCTGGGACAAACCCCTCTTCTGCATTTTGTCCCCTTCCTCATTCTTAGAGTGCTGAGGGTGCAGACCCTTCATCTGTAACTGCTGAGTGCTGAGTTAGGAGCCCTCATACCTGTGGGAGAGGGTCTGAACTTCTCCCCAGCAGCCTCCAGGTGACGTTGTTTGTCCGCAGGCCTCCTGCCTCCCTGCTCCTCCGCCTGAGCACAAGTATTGGTAGTGTTATAGATTCTAATGACCTTTAAGGGTCCAGGAAGGAGATGTGCAGTGACGCTGTGAGGTCCAGTTTCACCCCGCCCCACATTTGTTCGGCCACCTTAGGCTGACCGTTTCTGCCAGCCTAGATGCTCTGACCAGTAGTCTGTGCTTTCTTCAGTTAGGCCCCTGAATTAACGTAAAAACAGCACCAGGTGTCAGCACCCTGACTGCTCAACTCCCAGACAGTCCAGGGTCAGTGGTGATGAAGGACCATGATGGCCACTGAGTCAACAGCCTTTTGAAGTAAACAGGAGTCCAGCCAGTCTTATTGGCCACCATCATCACAGTGTCTGTAGGCTTTTCTATGGTGACAGCGTGATATACTGTTCCCCTGCCAAGATTATTACCTCCCCTCTGGGTGCAGTAAGTCCTGCAAGCAGTAGTCTACTCTTTTGGGACACACTCTTGTTGTTTTATGAGAGAAACTCCAGGTCAAGTGATGGTCACACGAGTCGTCATGGTGCCCCTTTGCCCCAGTTATCTCTCTGGAGGTTGGAGTTGGAGGAACTCCTCACTCAAGGTCAGTGTGCCCACGGAGCAAACCCTGCAACTTCAGGGCATGGTTGGGGGTTAGGATCACCACGTGGGGTCCTTTTCCCTTAGGAGGGAGGTGGCCTTTTGGGCTGCTGATTTCCAGGTTTTCAGATACTGCCAGTATCTTGGCCAGATGTGGCGGTGGGCCAAGCCCCTTGGTGACCGTAGTTTATCCTACCTGGATGGCATTCTTGCATTGTTCCATTTCAAGTGGTCCCAGGTTTTGCACTAATACTCCAATGGCCATTCAAATTTCACTAGGAATGTAAAGGTCAAAGGGTTTAGCTAAATTAGGGAGTTCCAGGGCAAGGGTCTGAATTGACTGCTCTTTCCATTCTTGAAAGGCCACTTCTGGATTCTATTCAAAAGGATCATCATCTTTTTCTTTCAGTGTTTCATATAGAGGCCCAGCTAGTAGACTGTAGTTAGGGATCCAGAAGCAGCAAACCCTGGCCTCCCCAGGAACCCCTAAGCTGTCTTCTAGTTTTAGAAATGGGTAAGGCTGTAAATTGTTTCTTCCCTTTCCTGGGATGGGCTTCTCCGACCTTCTGTGAGAATGCAGCCCACGCAGGTCACCATAGTCTGTGATATTTGAGCTTTTTCTTGGACAACTTGTATCCTTTATTGGCTTGGTAGTTCAGAGGTCTCCTTAGTAGGGCTGGCGATCAGAATGTCGTCTGCATATTGAAGGAGTGTTTCCTTTTCCAGAGGTAGAACTTTTAGGTCTTTAGCTGAGCTTTCCCCAAAGATGGTGTGGGAATTTTTGAACCCTTGGGGCAACACGGCCCGGAAGTATTGTTTTAGTTGTATGTTGAGTCCTGCCACTCACAAGCCAAAATTTCTTGTGACTCTGGGACTAATAGAATACAAAAGAAGGCTTCATTGAAGACTAATACAGAATACCATGTCCTGGTGGTTAGTAGAATGACCAGCAGGGTGTAGGGTTTAGGAACTACTGGAGGTATATCCTCGGTGGCTTCACTGACTGTCCTGACATCTTTTACCAGGACTCCAGCAGCCCATGGGGCTCTCGAGGTCAGGCCAATCCCAGGATATGGAGCTCACCTGGGCAGGTACCCCACCCCCACCCCAGCTCACGGGGCTCTCGTGGTCAGGCCCCTCCCAGGATACAGAGCAACCCTTTCAGGTACCGTGGCAGGGCTGGGCACACAGGAGCCATGCACATCGCCCTCATTGCAGAGCACTCCCAGCTCACCTGTCACTCAGATCTGACACAGAGCACCTCAGAGCAGGACTTGAACTAACAAACAGCAGCTCCGACAGGTCTGTGACCCTGGGCATCACTCTGTGTGGCCTCCCTCCACCTGGTCTTCCAGAGACTTCCACTGCACCCAGGGCACCAGGCCTCTGTCTCCACCCACCACCCACCCCTCCTCTCCCTGACTCCTGGGTTCCTCTCATTAGGAGAGGGTTTTCTTGAAGTTGTCTCCCACTCATGGGCCAGATAATATAATTAGAAAACAAGCCAGAGCTGCAGCCCCTTGTCTATCCTGACTCTCAGGAGCCCACACCTGTTCCTTGGACCTGGCCGATTCAGCAAGTTCCAGTTTCTGCAACTGTGAGCCCCTGAGGGGTGATTATTGGCTGGCCTGGGAAGCCCGACCGTGCCGGCCAGACCTCCCCAGGTGTGCCTGGGTTGAGATCAATATAAACACCGCTCCAGGCAGCAAGAGCACCTGCAGCTGTGCCTGACGCCATTTTCTGCCCTGTCAGCAGTCTCGGGGCTGGACTGGTGGGAGGGAGTGAGAGGCCACGGCTTTGTGGGTTGCCCAGTGTGAGTGGGGCTCTGCTGGACTTTCTGCAGCAGTTGCCAAGATGCCACCTGCTAAAGAAGAGGATGTGCCACCCATACCTGCCGCTGGAATTTCTCCCTGGGCAGAGGTGAGTAAGGAAGAAAGCAGTGGGGGCAGGGACAGGAGGGGTATCTCAGGCAGGGAAATGGAAAGCTTCCAGAAGAGCACCCAGGGCCAGGACCATCCTGTCTGGCCTGCAGGCACCAAGTCGGCTGGCATGCTGTCGCTCATGTGGCTCCATGGCCCTTCCTCTAGGCTTTCAAGGCCTTGTACATATTCAGGTGTTTTACCTGGGAAGGGTGGGAACATTTCTGCAGCAGCTGGCCTGGGGCTCGGCCCACGTTTACTCACAGATGCCTCGGCACGGGCCCCCAGCTTTGCAATGAGGACGCTTGTTGCGTGGGGCATGCTGGCTGAATGGGAGATGATTCCCCACCACTGACCAACTTCAGAAATGTTTACAACTGGAGCAAGGGCCCTGATACGGTTTTCCTCTGTGTAACTGGTGGGTTCTGTTTTTTTTTCTTTTTTTCGTTTTTGGTTCAAGGTAGATTTTATTCCTCTTTTTTGTATTTACAGATATAAGCATGGAAATAATTTATTCATATAAATACACGTATGTGAAGGGAAGAATATTTTTTCTGTTTTACTTTTTGTAATTTTGAATTTTATTTTATTTTTTTATACAGCAGGTTCTTTTTGGTTACCTATTTTATACATAGAAATGTATACATGCCAATCCCAATCTCTCAACTCCTCCCACCACCACCCCCCTAACAGCTTTCCCCCCTTGGTGTCCATACGTTTGTTGTCTACATCTGTTGCTCTATTTCTGCCTTGCAAAACGCTTCATCTGTACAACTTTTCTAGGTTCCACATATATGCATTTATATACAGGATTTGTTTTTCTCTTTCTGACTTACTTCACTCTGTATGACAGTCTCTAGATCCATCAACGTCTCTACAAATGACCCAATTTCATTCCTTTTTATGGCTTAGTAATATTCCATTTTATATATGTACCTCATCTTTATGCATTCGTCTGTCTGTGGGCATTTAGGTTGCTTCCATTACCTGGATATTGTAAATAGTGATGCAATGAACATTGCGGTGAATGTCTCTTTTCGTTTTATGGTTTTGTCTGGGTATATGCCCAGTAGTGGGATTGCTGTATTATATGGTAATTCTATTCTTAGTTTTATAAGAAACTCCATAATGTTCTCCACAGTGACTGCATCAATTTACATTCCCAACAATAGTGGAAGAGGGTTCCTTATCTCCGCACCCTTTCCAGCATTTGTTGTTTGTAGATTTTCTGATGATGCCCATTCTAACAGGTGTGAGGTGATACACCATGGATTAGTCTATTTCGTTGAGCAAAGAGTAGGTCTTGTCTATTACATATTTGGCTTATGGAACGGTATGTGTGCTCATTTCAATCTCTGGTTTTATACAGCACCCCAACTCAACTTTTCCGTTAAGCAAGCATAAGTTTTTATCTAAATGTGAGACTCTGCTCGGTTTTGTAATTCAGTTTATGTGTAGCCAAGTTTACACTCCCTCTATTTGTGATATCTTATGATAATTATGTTTCTCTGTGTGACATATTTCTCTTAGAATCATCATACTTAAATCCACTCAATTTGCTGCTACAGGCCTGATGACATTGATTTCATTGCTGAGTGATATTCCGTTGTACGTAAGTAGGATAACTCCTTTATCCATTTTTTTCGTTCTGGGATATTTAATTTGTACTGGACTCAAGGTTCTTGTAAACACAGCAGCCCTGGATATTGTGTTGGCTGTGTCTTGTTGATTTTAATTTTCCTAAGCTATAGGGCCAAAAGTGGAAGTGCCCTAGGCTCTGTAGCTTTGTTTTTTAGATGTTTCAGCATACACTATAAACATCACCAGAGTGTCTGTTGGCAATTTACAATCCGTCCATCAGCATAACAAGGCTCCCTGTTCTCCATGGCCTGTCCTGTGTTTCTGGGTTTTACACTTTTTTCAGATGGCTCTTTTGACGAATGGGAAATGAGAGTTCATTGTAGTGCGGATTTCCATTGCTCGAATTCTTGGTTGGCCACAAAGGGCATATGCGTTTTTTCCTGAATATATTCAGGAAAAAATGTATACGCACTTTTTGTCCAAGTGCATCACTGTCAAAGATCTGCCGCTTTTCACATGCTTTAAATGCAATTCCAATCTACCTCCTGAAATATGATTCCTGCAATTCTGCCTCGTTTTCAAGTCCTCTGTGCAGACTTACTTCAATATATTTTTGCCAATAGCTGTCATTTATAACTCTGCAGGTTTGTGAATTACAGTGCCTGTGATTTCCTTTCTTAACTCGTTTCCTTGAAAGCTGGCCACAGAACCGCAGGTTTGCTTCAGGCCGTAATCAGGGTCCCGCACGGCACTCTGAGCCTTTGGTTAATTCCTCTTCCTGGTGGGAAATTAGAGTTAAATGTGCCCCTCCAGACACCTGCCTCACTCCCAGCCCCTTGGTGATGTGTGTCCTCTGGTTTGAGGCCACATGTGCTGGGTTCCTCACCTTTCGCAGATGTGGCCCCACTGGTGTGCGGACACTCCTGCCTGGTTCCCATCCCCTTGGTGATGTGAGCCCTCCAGTGAGAGTCTGATCCTGGTTGGGCTCCTCACACTTCTGTGAGGTGGGCCCTCTTCTCTGAGGTCACTCCTGCCTGGCTGACACACCCCGCCTTGGCGACGTCGGCCCTCTGGTGGCAGTTGGAGCCCACTGGAAGCCTCCTCCCCTCAGTGATGAGGCCCTCTGGCATCAGGCCCTAACTGCTGGTTACCCACATTTTCTGATACGTGCTAAGTGGTGTGAGGGCACTCCTGCCAGGTTCCCATCCCCATGTGCCTTCTGCTCTATGGTCCCAACACCTGTGTTGTTCACAGTTTCAGGATGTTGGCTCTCTGGTGTTAGTTCACTCAGGCCTAGATCCCATAGACTCTGTGCTCTGAGCCGCCTGCTGGGAGGTTCCTACTGCTGGATTCCTTACCATTTTTATTCTTTGGGTCCTGTGTTTTCATGCTCCTCCTTCCTGACTCACTCCCAGCCCCTTTGTGATGTGGGTCCTCTGGTTTGAGGCCACATGTGCCGGTTTCCTCACCTTTATTGATGTGGCCCCACTGGTGTGAGGACACTCCTGCCTGGTTCCCATCCCCTTGGTGATGGGGGCCCTCTGGTGAGAGTCTGATCCTGGCTGGATTCCTCACCCTTCTGGGAGGTGGGCCCTCTGCTGTGAGGTCACTCCTGCCTGGCTGGCACACATCACCTTGGCGATGTGGGTCCTCAGTTGGGAGTTGGTGCCTGCTGGGAGTCTCCTCCCCTCGGTAATGAGGGCCCTCTGGCGTCAGGCCCTAACTCATGGGCTCCCAAAATTTTCTGATATGTGCCCTGTCGTGCGAGTACACTCCTGCCACGTTCCCATCCCCATGGGGATGTGGGCCTTCTGCTCTGAGGTCCCACCAGCTGGATTGCTCACAGTGTCATGATGTGAGCCCTCTGCTGTGAGTTCACTGTGGCCTGGATCACATAGACTCCGTACTCTGGGCCACCTGCTGGGGGGTTCCAACTGCTGGATTCCTCACATTTTTTATTCTGTGGGCCCTGTGTTGTTAGGCTACTCCTGCCTGCCTCACTCGGAGCACCTTGGAAATGTGGGTCCTCTGGTTTAGGCCACATGTGCTGGGTTCGTCACCTTTCTATAATGTGGCCACACTGGTGTGAGGACACTCCTGCCTTGTTCCGGTCCCCTTGGTGATGTGGGCTCTCTGGTGAGAGTCTTATCCTGGCTGGTTTCCTCACCCTTCTGTGAGGTAGGCCCTCTGCTGTGAGGTCACTCCTGCCTGACTGGCACACGTCACCTTGGCGACGTGGGCCCTCAGTTGGGAGTTGGTGCCTGCTGGGAGTCTCCTCCCCTCGGTAATGAGGGCCCTCTGGCGTCAGGCTCTAACTCCTGGGCTCCCAAAATTTTCTGATGTGCGCCCTGTGGTGTGAGTACACTCCTGCCAGGTTTCCAACCCCATGGGAATATGGGCCTTCTGCTCTGAGGTCCCAACGGTGGGTGGCTCAGTTTCATGATGAGGGCCCTCTGGTGTGAGTTCACTCCGGCCTGGATCCCATAGCCTCGCTGCTCCTGGCCGCCTGCGGGGAGGTTCCAACTGCGGGATTCCTCACCTTTTCTCTTCTATGGGCCCTCTGTTTGGAGACTCCTCCTGCCTGACTCACTCCCAGCCCCTTGGTGATGTGTGTCCTCTGATTTGAGGCCACGTGTGCTGGGTCCCTCACCTTTCGATGATGTGGCCCCGCTGGTGTGAGGACACTCCTGCCTGGTTTCTATCCCCTTGGTGATGTGGGCCCTCTGGTGAGAGTCTGATCCTGGCTGGGTTCCTCACCCTTCTGTGAGGTGGGCCCTCTGCTGTGAGGTCACTACTGACTGGCTGGCACACCCCGCCTTGGCGACATCGGCCCTCTTGTGGCAGTTGGAGCCTGCTGGGAGCCACCTCCCCTCGGTGATGAGGGCTCTCTAGCGTCAGGCCGTAACTGCTGGGTACCCACTTTTTCTGATACGTGCTAAGTGGTGCGAGGACACTCTTGCCATGTTCCCAACCCCATGGGGATGTGGGCCTTCTGCTGTGAGGTCCCAATGGCTTGGTTGCTCACAGTTTCATGATATGGGCCCTCTGCTGTGAGTTCACTGCAGCCTGGATCACATAGACTCGGTGCTCTGGGCCACCTGCTGGGAGGTTCCCACTGCAGGATTCCTCAGCTTTTTTATTCTATGGGCCCTGTGTTGTGAGGCTACTCCTGCATGCCTCACTCCGAGCCCCTTGGAGATGTGGGTCTTCTGGTTTAGGCCACATGTGCTGGGTTCCTCACCTTTCTATGATGTGGTCACCCTGGTGTGAAGACAGTCCTGCCTGGTTCTGATCCTCTTGGTGATGTGGGCCCTCTGGTGAGAGTCTAATCCTCTTTGGGTTCCTCACACTTTTTTGAGGTTGGCCCTCTGCTCTGAGGTCACTCCTGCCTGGCTGGCACACCCCGCATTGGCGACGTTGGCCCTCTTGTAGCAGTTGGAGCCTGCTGGGAGCCTCCTCTCCTCGGTGATGAGGGCCCTCTGGCATCAGGCCCTAACTGCTGGGCTCCCCACATTTTCTGATGTGTGCCCACTGGTGCGATGACACTCCTGCTTGGTTCGCTTCCCCATGGGGATGTGGACCTTGTGCTCTGAGGTCACAATGGCTAGGTTGCTCACAGTTTCATGATGAGGGCCCTCTGTTGTGAGTTCATCATTGCCTGGATCCCATAGCCTCGGTGCTCTGGGCCGCCTGCTGGGATGTTCCAACTGCTGGATTCCTCACCTTTTTTATACAATGGGCCACGTGTTTTGAGGTTCATCCTGCCTGCCTCGCTCCGAGACCCATGGAGATGTGGGTCCTCTGGTTTGAGGCCACATGTGCTGGGTACCTCAACTTGCGATGATGTGGCCCCACGGGTGTGAAGACACTCCTGCCTGGTTCCCAGCCCCTTGCTGATGTGGGCCCTCTGGTGAGAGTCTGATAATGGCTGGGTCCCTTACCCTTCTGTGAGGTGGGCCCTCTGATGTGAGGTCACTCCTGCCTGGCTGGCTCACGTCACCTTGGCGATGTGGGCCCTCTGTTGGCCACTGAAGCATGCTGGGAGCCCCCTACCCTCTTTAAGGAGGGCCTTGGAAAAAACGCATATGCACTTTTTGAACAAGTGCATCATTGTCGAGGTTCTGCCTCTTCTCCTATGCTTTCAGTGCATTTCCCGTCTACCTCCTGAAATCGTTTTCCTGGAATTCTGCCCCGCTTTCAAGTCCTCTTCGCAGCCTTCCTTCAATATATTTTTGGACGATAGCTGTCATTTATAACTCTGCAGGTTTGTGAATTACAGTGCCCCTGAGCTCCTTTGTTCAACTCGCTATCTTGTGAGCTGCCTGCACACCCGCAGTATTGCTTCAGGCCCTAATCTGGTTCCGGCACGGCATTCTGAGCCTTTGGTTAATTCCACTTCCTGGTGAGAAATGAGCATTAAATTGCCCGTGCAGACACCTACAGCTAGTCTCTCATTGGTTCTCCCTATTCCTGTTCATCTTGCGCAGAAATTGCAAACTGTGCCAAACAGCAGGTTAAAGGCACTGACTCTCCAAGTGGGGAGAGTGTTAGTTAAGCATCTGGAATGGTGAACCCGAGTATAAAGGGACGAAAACTGAGATGCATTTGAAAACGTTTCCCAATCACATGGTGGACCATACTCTGGGTTTCCCATACATGATGTAGCGGAAGGAAGAATCCCTTAAACCTGGAGAGTTGGGACCCTTGGAATGGGTACCATGCAGTATGACTTCAAAGGGTCTGCAATTGCTCACCGAACCTCAACAATACTATCAGGGCGAAGTGTCCGGCCTTATGTCTCCCCAGCACTGGGTGTACATGTGGTAAATCCAGGTTGCATCAGAAGCCCTGAGTGAATTATTTAAGAATTGCTCTCTATTTCACTGTCATTGTGTTTTGTTTTTGAAATTTATTTTGATAATGTGATTTATCGGATTTTCACTGTTGCCTTTAGGCCACTGAACACACGCTGGATTCTCTTATGGACACATATAAATCCATGGGTTTTAAGATTCTTGCTAGGCAGGTATATTCCTAGGCGTTGAATATGGGGTGTTGAGCCCATTTCGTTGAGCAAGCAGTAGGTCTTGTCTATTACATATTTGGCTTATGGAACGGTATCAGTGCGAATTTCAATCTCTGTTTTTATGCAGCACCCGAACTCACCTTTCCCAAAAAGCAAGCATAAGTTGGTTTTCTAAATTTGAGACACTGTTCTGTTTTGTAATTCATTTCATGTGTAGCCAAGTTTACATTCCGTGTATTAGTGATATCTTATGATGTTTCTTTTTCTGTGTGACCTATTGCACGTAGAATCATCGTACCTGAATCCACTCATTATGCCGCTACGGGCCTGATGACATAGATTTCATTGCTGAGTGATATTCCATTGTACGTAAGAACCACAACTTCTTTATCCATTTTTCGCCCGCTGGGATATTTAACTTGTACCGTACAAGAGGTTCTTGTAAACAGAGCCGTTCCAAACTTTGGGGTGCCTGTGTGGTTTTGATTTTAATTTCCCTAAGCTATAGGACCATAAGTGGAAGTGCCATAGGCTGTGTTGCTTTGTTTCTTATGTGTTTCAGGAAATACCATACACTTCTCCAGAGTGGCTGTTGGCAATTCACATGCCGACCATCAGGATAACAATGCTCCCTCTTCTCCATGGCCTGTCCTGCCTTTCTGGATTTTACACTTTTTTCAGATGGCCCTTTTGACCGGGGGGCAGAGAGACTTCATTTTAGTGCAGATTTCTTTACACGCTTGCTTGGTTGGCCAAAAAGGGCGTATGCGTTTTTTCCTGATTATATTCAGGAAAAAACGCATACGCCCTTTTTGGCCAAGTGCATCATTGTCGCTGTTCTCCGTCTTTTCCTAGGCTTTAAGTGCAATTCCAGTCTACCCCCTGAAATCGTTTTCCTGAATTTCTGCCCAAATTCTAAGTCCTCTTCGCAGATATACTTCAATATATTTTTGGACGATAGCTGTCATTTATAACTCTGCATGTTTGTGAGTTACAGTGTCCCTGAGCTCCTTTCTTCAACTTGCAACTTGTGAGCTGGGCGCAAACCCAAAGGATTGCTGCAGGCCCGAATCTGTTTCCGGCACGGCATGCTGATCATTTGGTTAATTCCTCTTCCTGGTGGGAAATGAGCATTAAATTTGCCCGTGCAGACACTTACTGCTAGTCTCTCATTGGTTCTCCCTATTCCTGTTCATCTTGCGCAGAAATTGCAAACTGTGCCAAACAGGAGGTTAAAGGCACTGACTCTCCAAGTGGGGAGAGTGTTAGTAAACGTTCTGGAATGGTGAACCCGAGTAAAAGGGGACGAAAACTGAGATGCATTTGAAAAGGTTTGCCAGTCACATGGTGCACCATACTGTGGGTTTCCCATGCATGTTTTAGCTGAAGGAAGAATCGCTTAAACCTGGAGAGTTGGGACCCATGGAATGGGTACCATGCAGTATGACTTCAAAGGGTCTTCATTTGCTCATCGAACCTCACCAATGCTATCAGCCCGAAGTGTCCAACCTTATGTCTCACTCAGCTCTGGGTGTAGATGAGGTAAATCCAGGTTGCATCACAAGCCCTGAATGAATTATTTAAGAATTGCTCTCTATTTCACTGACCTTGGGTTTTGTTTGTGTAATTCATTTTGATAATGGGATTTATCGGATTTTCTCTGCTGCATTCATGCCGCTGTACACACGCTTCATTCTCTTACGGAGACATATAAATCCATGGGTTTGAAGATTCTTATTAGTCAGGTGTATTCCTAGGCGTTGAATATGGGGTGCTTAGTCCATTTCGTTGAGCAAGGGGTAGGTCTTGACTATTACATATTTGGCTTATGGAAAGGTATCTGTGCTAATTTCTATCTCTGGTTTTATGCAGCACCCCAACTCACCTTTCCCCTTAAGCAAGCATAAGTTGGTTTTCTAAATTTGAGACCCTGTTCTGTTTTGTAATTCAGTTCATGTGTAGCCAAGTTTACATTCCGTGTAGTAGTGATATCTTATGATGTTTCATTTTCTGTGTGACTTATTTCACTTAGAATCATCGTACCTGAATCCACTCATTATGCCGCGACGGGCCTGATGACATAGATTTCATTGCTGAGTGATATTCCATTGTACGTACGTACCACAACTTCTTTATCCATTTTTCACATTCTGGGATATTTAACTTGTACCGTAGACGAGGTTCTTGTAAACAGAGCCGTCCGACACTTTGGGGTGGCTGTGTGTTTTTGATTTTAATTTCCCTAAGCTATAGGACCATAAGTGGAAGTGCCATAGGCTCCGTAGCTTTGTTTTTTCGGTGTTCCGGGAAACACCATACACTTCTCCAGGGTGGCTGTTGGCAATTTACATCCCGCCCATCAGCATAACAAGGCTCCCTGTTCTCCATGGCCTGAGCTGCCTTTCTGGATTTTACACTTTTTTCAGATGGCCCTTTTGACCGGGGGGCAGTGAGACTTCATTGTAGTGCAGATTTCTTTAACATGCTTGCTTGGTTGGCCAAAAAGTGCGTATGCGTTTTTTCCTGAATATATTCAGGAAAAAACGCATACGCACTTTTTGGCCAAGAGCATCATTGTCGACGTTCTGCCTCTTTTCCTATGCTTTAAATGCAATTCCCGTCTACCCCCTGAAATCGTTCTCCTGCAATTCTGCCCCACTTACAAGTCGTCTTCGCAGCCTTCCTTCAATATATTTTTGGACGATAGCTGTCATTTATAACTCTGCAGGTTTGTGAGTTACAGTGCCCCTGAGCTCATTTCTTCAACTCGCTATCTTGTGAGCTGGCCGCAAACCCACAGGATTGCCTCAGGCCCTAATCTGGTTCCGGCACGGCATGCTGAGCCTTTGGTTATTTCCTCTTCCTGCTGGGAAATGAGCGTTAAATTTGCCCGTGCAGACACCTAGAGCTAGTCTCTCATTCGTTCTCCCTATTCCTTTTCATCTTGCGCAGAAATTGCAAACTGTGCCCAACAGGAGGTTAAAGGCACTGACTCTCCAAGTGGGGAGAGTGTTCGTAAAGGGTCTGGAATGGTGAACCCGAGTAAAAGGGGACGAAAACTGAGATGCATTTGAAAACGTTTGGCAGTCACACGGTGCACCATACTGTGGGTTTCCCATGCATGTTTTAGCTGAAGGAAGAATCCCTTAAACTTGGAGAGTTGGGACCCATGGAATGGGTACCATGCAGTATGACTTCAAAGGGTCTGCATTTGCTCATCGAACCTCACCAATGCTATCAGCCCGAAGTGCCCAACCTTATGTCTCACTCAGCTCTGGGTGTAGATGTGGTAAATCCAGGTTGCATCACAAGCCCTGAGTGAATTATTTAAGAATTGCTCTCTATTTCACTGTCCTTGGGTTTTGTTTGTGTAATTCATTTTGATAATGGGATTTATCGGATTTTCTCTGCTGCATTCATGCCGCTGTACACACGCTTCATTCTCTTACGGAGACATATAAATCCATGGGTTTGAAGATTCTTACTAGTCAGGTGTATTCCTAGGCGTTGAATATGGGGTGTTTAGTCCATTTCGTTGAGCAAGGGGTAGGTCTTGACTATTACATATTTGGCTTATGGAAAGGTATCTGTGCTAATTTCTATCTCTGGTTTTATGCAGCACCCCAACTCACCTTTCCCCTTAAGCAAGCATAAGTTGGTTTTCTAAATTTGAGACCCTGTTCTGTTTTGTAATTCAGTTCATGTGTAGCCAAGTTTACATTCCGTGTAGTAGTGATATCTTATGATGTTTCATTTTCTGTGTGACTTATTTCACTTAGAATCATCGTACCTGAATCCACTCATTATGCCGCGACGGGCCTGATGACATAGATTTCATTGCTGAGTGATATTCCATTGTACGTACGTACCACAACTTCTTTATCCATTTTTCACATTCTGGGATATTTAACTTGTACCGTAGACGAGGTTCTTGTAAACAGAGCCGTCCGACACTTTGGGGTGGCTGTGTGTTTTTGATTTTAATTTCCCTAAGCTATAGGACCATAAGTGGAAGTGCCATAGGCTCCGTAGCTTTGTTTTTTCGGTGTTCCGGGAAACACCATACACTTCTCCAGGGTGGCTGTTGGCAATTTACATCCCGCCCATCAGCATAACAAGGCTCCCTGTTCTCCATGGCCTGAGCTGCCTTTCTGGATTTTACACTTTTTTCAGATGGCCCTTTTGACCGGGGGGCAGTGAGAATTCATTGTAGTGCAGATTTCTTTAACATGCTTGCTTGGTTGGCCAAAAAGTGCGTATGCGTTTTTTCCTGAATATATTCAGGAAAAAACGCATACGCACTTTTTGGCCAAGAGCATCATTGTCGACGTTCTGCCTCTTTTCCTATGCTTTAAATGCAATTCCCGTCTACCCCCTGAAATCGTTCTCCTGCAATTCTGCCCCACTTACAAGTCGTCTTCGCAGCCTTCCTTCAATATATTTTTGGACGATAGCTGTCATTTATAACTCTGCAGGTTTGTGAGTTACAGTGCCCCTGAGCTCATTTCTTCAACTCGCTATCTTGTGAGCTGGCCGCAAACCCACAGGATTGCCTCAGGCCCTAATCTGGTTCCGGCACGGCATGCTGAGCCTTTGGTTAATTCCTCTTCCTGCTGGGAAATGAGCGTTAAATTTGCCCGTGCAGACACCTAGAGCTAGTCTCTCATTCGTTCTCCCTATTCCTTTTCATCTTGCGCAGAAATTGCAAACTGTGCCCAACAGGAGGTTAAAGGCACTGACTCTCCAAGTGGGGAGAGTGTTCGTAAAGGGTCTGGAATGGTGAACCCGTGTAAAAGGGGACGAAAACTGAGATGCATTTGAAAACGTTTGGCAGTCACACGGTGCACCATACTGTGGGTTTCCCATGCATGTTTTAGCTGAAGGAAGAATCCCTTAAACTTGGAGAGTTGGGACCCATGGAATGGGTACCATGCTGTATGACTTCAAAGGGTCTGCATTTGCTCATCGAACCTCACCAATGCTATCAGCCCGAAGTGCCCAACCTTATGTCTCACTCAGCTCTGGGTGTAGATGTGGTAAATCCAGGTTGCATCACAAGCCCTGAGTGAATTATTTAAGAATTGCTCTCTATTTCACTGTCCTTGGGTTTTGTTTGTGTAATTCATTTTGATAATGGGATTTATCGGATTTTCTCTGCTGCATTCATGCCGCTGTACACACGCTTCATTCTCTTACGGAGACATATAAATCCATGGGTTTGAAGATTCTTACTAGTCAGGTGTATTCCTAGGCGTTGAATATGGGGTGTTTAGTCCATTTCGTTGAGCAAGGGGTAGGTCTTGACTATTACATATTTGGCTTATGGAAAGGTATCTGTGCTAATTTCTATCTCTGGTTTTATGCAGCACCCCAACTCACCTTTCCCCTTAAGCAAGCATAAGTTGGTTTTCTAAATTTGAGACCCTGTTCTGTTTTGTAATTCAGTTCATGTGTAGCCAAGTTTACATTCCGTGTAGTAGTGATATCTTATGATGTTTCATTTTCTGTGTGACTTATTTCACTTAGAATCATCGTACCTGAATCCACTCATTATGCCGCGACGGGCCTGATGACATAGATTTCATTGCTGAGTGATATTCCATTGTACGTACATACCACAACTTCTTTATCCATTTTTCATATTCTGGGATATTTAACTTGTACCGTAGACGAGGTTCTTGTAAACAGAGCCGTCCGACACTTTGGGGTGGCTGTGTGTTTTTGATTTTAATTTCCCTAAGCTATAGGACCATAAGTGGAAGTGCCGTAGGCTCCGTAGCTTTGTTTTTTCGGTGTTCCGGGAAACACCATACACTTCTCCAGAGTGGCTGTTGGCAATTTACATCCCGCCCATCAGCATAACAAGGCTCCCTGTTCTCCATGGCCTGTGCTGCCTTTCTGGATTTTACACTTTTTTCAGATGGCCCTTTTGACGGGGGGGCAGTGAGACTTCATTTTAGTGCAGATTTCTTTAACATGCTTGCTTGGTTGGCCAAAAAGTGCGTATGCGTTTTTTCCTGAATATATTCAGGAAAAAACGCATATGCCCTTTTTGGCCAAGAGCATCATTGTCGACGTTCTGCCTCTTTTCCTATGCTTTAAATGCAATTCCCGTCTACCCCCTGAAATCGTTTTCCTGCAATTCTGCCCCACTTACAAGTCGTCTACGCAGCCTTCCTTCAATATATTTTTGGACGATAGCTGTCATTTATAACTCTGCAAGTTTGTGAATTACAGTGCCCGTGAACTCCTTTCTTCAACTCGCTATCTTGTGAGCTGGCCGCAAACCCACAGGATTGCCTCAGGCCCTAATCTGGTTCCGGCACGGCATGCTGAGCCTTTGGTTAATTCCTCTTCCTGGTGGGAAATGAGCGTTAAATTTGCCCGTGCAGACACCTAGAGCTAGTCTCTCATTGGTTCTCCCTATTCCTTTTCATCTTGCGCAGAAATTGCAAACTGTGCCCAACAGGAGGTTAAAGGCACTGACTCTCCAAGTGGGGAGAGTGTTCGTAAAGGGTCTGGAATGGTGAACCCGAGTAAAAGGGGACGAAAACTGAGATGCATTTGAAAACGTTTGCCAGTCACACGGTGCACCATACTGTGGGTTTCCCATGCATGTTTTAGCTGAAGGAAGAATCCCTTAAACTTGGAGAGTTGGGACCCATGGAATGGGTACCATGCTGTATGACTTCAAAGGGTCTGCATTTGCTCATCGAACCTCACCAATGCTATCAGCCCGAAGTGCCCAACCTTATGTCTCACTCAGCTCTGGGTGTAGATGTGGTAAATCCAGGTTGCATCACAAGCCCTGAATGAATTATTTAAGAATTGCTCTCTATTTCACTGTCCTTGGGTTTTGTTTGTGTAATTCATTTTGATAATGGGATTTATCGGATTTTCTCTGCTGCATTCATGCCGCTGTACACACGCTTCATTCTCTTACGGAGACATATAAATCCATGGGTTTGAAGATTCTTACTAGTCAGGTGTATTCCTAGGCGTTGAATATGGGGTGTTTAGTCCATTTCGTTGAGCAAGGGGTAGGACTTGACTATTACATATTTGGCTTATGGAAAGGTATCTGTGCTAATTTCTATGTCTGGTTTTATGCAGCACCCCAACTCACCTTTCCCCTTAAGCAAGCATAAGTTGGTTTTCTAAATTTGAGACCATGTTCTGTTTTGTAATTCAGTTCATGTGTAGCCAAGTTTACATTCCGTGTAGTAGTGATATCTTATGATGTTTCATTTTCTGTGTGACTTATTTCACTTAGAATCATCGTACCTGAATCCACTCATTATGCCGCGACGGGCCTGATGACATAGATTTCATTGCTGAGTGATATTCCATTGTACGTACGTACCACAACTTCTTTATCCATTTTTCACATTCTGGGATATTTAACTTGTACCGTAGACGAGGTTCTTGTAAACAGAGCCGTCCGACACTTGGGGTGGCTGTGTGTTTTTGATTTTAATTTCCCTAAGCTATAGGACCATAAGGGGAAGTGCCGTAGGCTCCGTAGCTTTGTTTTTTCGGTGTTCCGGGAAACACCATACACTTCTCCAGGGTGGCTGTTGGCAATTTACATCCCGCCCATCAGCATAACAAGGCTCCCTGTTCTCCATGGCCTGTGCTGCCTTTCTGGATTTTACACTTTTTTCAGATGGCCCTTTTGACCGGGGGGCAGTGAGACTTCATTTTAGTGCAGATTTCTTTAACATGCTTGCTTGGTTGGCCAAAAAGGGCGTATGCGTTTTTTCCTGAATATATTCAGGAAAAAACGCATACGCCCTTTTTGGCCAAGAGCATCATTGTCGACGTTCTGCCTCTTTTCCTATGCTTTAAATGCACTTCCCGTCTACCCCCTGAAATCGTTTTCCTGCAATTCTGCCCCACATACAAGTCGTCTTCGCAGCCTTCCTTCAATATATTTTTGGACGATAGCTGTCATTTATAACTCTGCAGGTTTATGAGTTACAGTGCCCCTGAGCTCATTTCTTCAACTCGCTATCTTGTGAGCTGGCCGCAAACCCACATGATTGCCTCAGGCCCTAATCTGGTTCCGGCACGGCATGCTGAGCCTTTGGTTAATTCCTCTTCCTGGTGGGAAATGAGCGTTAAATTTGCCCGTGCAGACACCTAGAGCTAGTCTCTCATTCGTTCTCCCTATTCCTTTACATCTTGCGCAGAAATTGCAAACTGTGCCCAACAGGAGGTTAAAGGCACTGACTCTCCAAGTGGGGAGAGTGTTCGTAAAGGGTCTGGAATGGTGAACCCGAGTAAAAGGGGACGAAAACTGAGAATCATTTGAAAACGTTTGCCAGTCACACGGTGCACCGTACTGTGGGTTTCCCATGCATGTTTTAGCTGAAGGAAGAATCCCTTAAACTTGGAGAGTTGGGACCCATGGAATGGGTACCATGCTGTATGACTTCAAAGGGTCTGCGTTTGCTCATCGAACCTCACCAATGCTATCAGCCCGAAGTGCCCAACCTTATGTCTCACTCAGCTCTGGGTGTAGATGTGGTAAATCCAGGTTGCATCACAAGCCCTGAATGAATTATTTAAGAATTGCTCTCTATTTCACTGTCCTTGGGTTTTGTTTGTGTAATTCATTTTGATAATGGGATTTATCGGATTTTCTCTGCTGCATTCATGCCGCTGTACACACGCTTCATTCTCTTACGGAGACATATAAATCCATGGGTTTGAAGATTCTTACAAGTCAGGTGTATTCCTAGGCGTTGAATATGGGGTGTTTAGTCCATTTCGTTGAGCAAGGGGTAGGTCTTGACTATTATATATTTGGCTTATGGAAAGGTATCTGTGCTAATTTCTATCTCTGGTTTTATGCAGCACCCCAACTCACCTTTCCCCTTAAGCAAGCATAAGTTGGTTTTCTAAATTTGAGACCCTGTTCTGTTTTGTAATTCAGTTCATGTGTAGCCAAGTTTATATTCCGTGTAGTAGTGATATCTTATGATGTTTCATTTTCTGTGTGACTTATTTCACTTAGAATCATCGTACCTGAATCCACTCATTATGCCGCGACGGGCCTGATGACATAGATTTCATTGCTGAGTGATATTCCATTGTACGTACGTACCACAACTTCTTTATCCATTTTTCACATTCTGGGATATTTAACTTGTACCGTAGACGAGGTTCTTGTAAACAGAGCCGTCCGACACTTTGGGGTGGCTGTGTGTTTTTGATTTTAATTTCCCTAAGCTATAGGACCATAAGTGGAAGTGCCATAGGCTCCGTAGCTTTGTTTTTTCGGTGTTCCGGGAAACACCATACACTTCTCCAGGGTGGCTGTTGGCAATTTACATCCCGCCCATCAGCATAACAAGGCTCCCTGTTCTCCATGGCCTGAGCTGCCTTTCTGGATTTTACACTTTTTTCAGATGGCCCTTTTGACCGGGGGGCAGTGAGACTTCATTGTAGTGCAGATTTCTTTAACATGCTTGCTTGGTTGGCCAAAAAGTGCGTATGCGTTTTTTCCTGAATATATTCAGGAAAAAACGCATACGCACTTTTTGGCCAAGAGCATCATTGTCGACGTTCTGCCTCTTTTCCTATGCTTTAAATGCAATTCCCGTCTACCCCCTGAAATCGTTCTCCTGCAATTCTGCCCCACTTACAAGTCGTCTTCGCAGCCTTCCTTCAATATATTTTTGGACGATAGCTGTCATTTATAACTCTGCAGGTTTGTGAGTTACAGTGCCCCTGAGCTCATTTCTTCAACTCGCTATCTTGTGAGCTGGCCGCAAACCCACAGGATTGCCTCAGGCCCTAATCTGGTTCCGGCACGGCATGCTGAGCCTTTGGTTAATTCCTCTTCCTGCTGGGAAATGAGCGTTAAATTTGCCCGTGCAGACACCTAGAGCTAGTCTCTCATTCGTTCTCCCTATTCCTTTTCATCTTGCGCAGAAATTGCAAACTGTGCCCAACAGGAGGTTAAAGGCACTGACTCTCCAAGTGGGGAGAGTGTTCGTAAAGGGTCTGGAATGGTGAACCCGTGTAAAAGGGGACGAAAACTGAGATGCATTTGAAAACGTTTGGCAGTCACACGGTGCACCATACTGTGGGTTTCCCATGCATGTTTTAGCTGAAGGAAGAATCCCTTAAACTTGGAGAGTTGGGACCCATGGAATGGGTACCATGCTGTATGACTTCAAAGGGTCTGCATTTGCTCATCGAACCTCACCAATGCTATCAGCCCGAAGTGCCCAACCTTATGTCTCACTCAGCTCTGGGTGTAGATGTGGTAAATCCAGGTTGCATCACAAGCCCTGAGTGAATTATTTAAGAATTGCTCTCTATTTCACTGTCCTTGGGTTTTGTTTGTGTAATTCATTTTGATAATGGGATTTATCGGATTTTCTCTGCTGCATTCATGCCGCTGTACACACGCTTCATTCTCTTACGGAGACATATAAATCCATGGGTTTGAAGATTCTTACTAGTCAGGTGTATTCCTAGGCGTTGAATATGGGGTGTTTAGTCCATTTCGTTGAGCAAGGGGTAGGTCTTGACTATTACATATTTGGCTTATGGAAAGGTATCTGTGCTAATTTCTATCTCTGGTTTTATGCAGCACCCCAACTCACCTTTCCCCTTAAGCAAGCATAAGTTGGTTTTCTAAATTTGAGACCCTGTTCTGTTTTGTAATTCAGTTCATGTGTAGCCAAGTTTACATTCCGTGTAGTAGTGATATCTTATGATGTTTCATTTTCTGTGTGACTTATTTCACTTAGAATCATCGTACCTGAATCCACTCAATATGCCGCGACGGGCCTGATGACATAGATTTCATTGCTGAGTGATATTCCATTGTACGTACATACCACAACTTCTTTATCCATTTTTCATATTCTGGGATATTTAACTTGTACCGTAGACGAGGTTCTTGTAAACAGAGCCGTCCGACACTTTGGGGTGGCTGTGTGTTTTTGATTTTAATTTCCCTAAGCTATAGGACCATAAGTGGAAGTGCCGTAGGATCCGTAGCTTTGTTTTTTCGGTGTTCCGGGAAACACCATACACTTCTCCAGAGTGGCTGTTGGCAATTTACATCCCGCCCATCAGCATAACAAGGCTCCCTGTTCTCCATGGCCTGTGCTGCCTTTCTGGATTTTACACTTTTTTCAGATGGCCCTTTTGACCGGGGGGCAGTGAGACTTCATTTTAGTGCAGATTTCTTTAACATGCTTGCTTGGTTGGCCAAAAAGGGCGTATGCGTTTTTTCCTGAATATATTCAGGAAAAAACGCATATGCCCTTTTTGGCCAAGAGCATCATTGTCGACGTTCTGCCTCTTTTCCTATGCTTTAAATGCAATTCCCGTCTACCCCCTGAAATCGTTTTCCTGCAATTCTGCCCCACTTACAAGTCGTCTACGCAGCCTTCCTTCAATATATTTTTGGACGATAGCTGTCATTTATAACTCTGCAAGTTTGTGAATTACAGTGCCCGTGAACTCCTTTCTTCAACTCGCTATCTTGTGAGCTGGCCGCAAACCCACAGGATTGCCTCAGGCCCTAATCTGGTTCCGGCACGGCATGCTGAGCCTTTGGTTAATTCCTCTTCCTGGTGGGAAATGAGCGTTAAATTTGCCCGTGCAGACACCTAGAGCTAGTCTCTCATTGGTTCTCCCTATTCCTTTTCATCTTGCGCAGAAATTGCAAACTGTGCCCAACAGGAGGTTAAAGGCACTGACTCTCCAAGTGGGGAGAGTGTTCGTAAAGGGTCTGGAATGGTGAACCCGAGTAAAAGGGGACGAAAACTGAGATGCATTTGAAAACGTTTGCCAGTCACACGGTGCACCATACTGTGGGTTTCCCATGCATGTTTTAGCTGAAGGAAGAATCCCTTAAACTTGGAGAGTTGGGACCCATGGAATGGGTACCATGCTGTATGACTTCAAAGGGTCTGCATTTGCTCATCGAACCTCACCAATGCTATCAGCCCGAAGTGCCCAACCTTATGTCTCACTCAGCTCTGGGTGTAGATGTGGTAAATCCAGGTTGCATCACAAGCCCTGAATGAATTATTTAAGAATTGCTCTCTATTTCACTGTCCTTGGGTTTTGTTTGTGTAATTCATTTTGATAATGGGATTTATCGGATTTTCTCTGCTGCATTCATGCCGCTGTACACACGCTTCATTCTCTTACGGAGACATATAAATCCATGGGTTTGAAGATTCTTACTAGTCAGGTGTATTCCTAGGCGTTGAATATGGGGTGTTTAGTCCATTTCGTTGAGCAAGGGGTAGGACTTGACTATTACATATTTGGCTTATGGAAAGGTATCTGTGCTAATTTCTATGTCTGGTTTTATGCAGCACCCCAACTCACCTTTCCCCTTAAGCAAGCATAAGTTGGTTTTCTAAATTTGAGACCATGTTCTGTTTTGTAATTCAGTTCATGTGTAGCCAAGTTTACATTCCGTGTAGTAGTGATATCTTATGATGTTTCATTTTCTGTGTGACTTATTTCACTTAGAATCATCGTACCTGAATCCACTCATTATGCCGCGACGGGCCTGATGACATAGATTTCATTGCTGAGTGATATTCCATTGTACGTACGTACCACAACTTCTTTATCCATTTTTCACATTCTGGGATATTTAACTTGTACTGTAGACGAGGTTCTTGTAAACAGAGCCGTCCAACACTTGGGGTGGCTGTGTGTTTTTGATTTTAATTTCCCTAAGCTATAGGACCATAAGTGGAAGTGCCGTAGGCTCCGTAGCTTTGTTTTTTCGGTGTTCCGGGAAACACCATACACTTCTCCAGGGTGGCTGTTGGCAATTTACATCCCGCCCATCAGCATAACAAGGCTCCCTGTTCTCCATGGCCTGTGCTGCCTTTCTGGATTTTACACTTTTTTCAGATGGCCCTTTTGACCGGGGGGCAGTGAGACTTCATTTTAGTGCAGATTTCTTTAACATGCTTGCTTGGTTGGCCAAAAAGGGCGTATGCGTTTTTTCCTGAATATATTCAGGAAAAAACGCATACGCCCTTTTTGGCCAAGAGCATCATTGTCGACGTTCTGCCTCTTTTCCTATGCTTTAAATGCACTTCCCGTCTACCCCCTGAAATCGTTTTCCTGCAATTCTGCCCCACATACAAGTCGTCTTCGCAGCCTTCCTTCAATATATTTTTGGACGATAGCTGTCATTTATAACTCTGCAGGTTTATGAGTTACAGTGCCCCTGAGCTCATTTCTTCAACTCGCTATCTTGTGAGCTGGCCGCAAACCCACAGGATTGCCTCAGGCCCTAATCTGGTTCCGGCACGGCATGCTGAGCCTTTGGTTAATTCCTCTTCCTGGTGGGAAATGAGCGTTAAATTTGCCCGTGCAGACACCTAGAGCTAGTCTCTCATTCGTTCTCCCTATTCCTTTACATCTTGCGCAGAAATTGCAAACTGTGCCCAACAGGAGGTTAAAGGCACTGACTCTCCAAGTGGGGAGAGTGTTCGTAAAGGGTCTGGAATGGTGAACCCGAGTAAAAGGGGACGAAAACTGAGAATCATTTGAAAACGTTTGCCAGTCACACGGTGCACCGTACTGTGGGTTTCCCATGCATGTTTTAGCTGAAGGAAGAATCCCTTAAACTTGGAGAGTTGGGACCCATGGAATGGGTACCATGCTGTATGACTTCAAAGGGTCTGCATTTGCTCATCGAACCTCACCAATGCTATCAGCCCGAAGTGCCCAACCTTATGTCTCACTCAGCTCTGGGTGTAGATGTGGTAAATCCAGGTTGCATCACAAGCCCTGAATGAATTATTTAAGAATTGCTCTCTATTTCACTGTCCTTGGGTTTTGTTTGTGTAATTCATTTTGATAATGGGATTTATCGGATTTTCTCTGCTGCATTCATGCCGCTGTACACACGCTTCATTCTCTTACGGAGACATATAAATCCATGGGTTTGAAGATTCTTACTAGTCAGGTGTATTCCTAGGCGTTGAATATGGGGTGTTTAGTCCATTTCGTTGAGCAAGGGGTAGGTCTTGACTATTACATATTTGGCTTATGGAAAGGTATCTGTGCTAATTTCTATCTCTGGTTTTATGCAGCACCCCAACTCACCTTTCCCCTTAAGCAAGCATAAGTTGGTTTTCTAAATTTGAGACCCTGTTCTGTTTTGTAATTCAGTTCATGTGTAGCCAAGTTTACATTCCGTGTAGTAGTGATATCTTATGATGTTTCATTTTCTGTGTGACTTATTTCACTTAGAATCATCGTACCTGAATCCACTCATTATGCCGCGACGGGCCTGATGACATAGATTTCATTGCTGAGTGATATTCCATTGTACGTACGTACCACAACTTCTTTATCCATTTTTCACATTCTGGGATATTTAACTTGTACCGTAGACGAGGTTCTTGTAAACAGAGCCGTCCGACACTTTGGGGTGGCTGTGTGTTTTTGATTTTAATTTCCCTAAGCTATAGGACCATAAGTGGAAGTGCCGTAGGATCCGTAGCTTTGTTTTTTCGGTGTTCCGGGAAACACCATACACTTCTCCAGGGTGGCTGTTGGCAATTTACATCCCGCCCATCAGCATAACAAGGCTCCCTGTTCTCCATGGCCTGTGCTGCCTTTTTGGATTTTACACTTTTTTCAGATGGCCCTTTTGACCGGGGGGCAGTGAGACTTCATTGTAGTGCAGATTTCTTTAACATGCTTGCTTGGTTGGCCAAAAAGGGCGTATGCGTTTTTTCCTGAATATATTCAGGAAAAAACGCATACGCCCTTTTTGGCCAAGAGCATCATTGTCGACGTTCTGCCTCTTTTCCTATGCTTTAAATGCAATTCCCGTCTACCCCCTGAAATCGTTTTCCTGCAAATCTGTCCCGCTTACAAGTCGTCTTCTCAGCCTTCCTTCAATATATTTTTGGACGATAGCTGTCATTTATAACTCTGCAGGTTTGTGAGTTACAGTGCCCCTGAGCTCCTTTCTTCAACTCGCTATCTTGTGAGCTGGCCGCAAACCCACAGGATTGCCTCAGGCCCTAATCTGGTTCCGGCACGGCATGCTGAGCCTTTGGTTAATTCCTCTTCCTGGTGGGAAATGAGCGTTAAATTTGCCCGTGCAGACACCTAGAGCTAGTCTCTCATTGGTTCTCCCTATTCCTTTTCATCTTGCGCAGAAATTGCAAACTGTGCCCAACAGGAGGTTAAAGGCACTGACTCTCCAAGTGGGGAGAGTGTTCGTAAAGGGTCTGGAATGGTGAACCCGAGTAAAAGGGGACGAAAACTGAGAATCATTTGAAAACGTTTGCCAGTCACACGGTGCACCGTACTGTGGGTTTCCCATGCATGTTTTAGCTGAAGGAAGAATCCCTTAAACTTGGAGAGTTGGGACCCATGGAATGGGTACCATGCTGTATGACTTCAAAGGGTCTGCATTTGCTCATCGAACCTCACCAATGCTATCAGCCCGAAGTGCCCAACCTTATGTCTCACTCAGCTCTGGGTGTAGATGTGGTAAATCCAGGTTGCATCACAAGCCCTGAATGAATTATTTAAGAATTGCTCTCTATTTCACTGTCCTTGGGTTTTGTTTGTGTAATTCATTTTGATAATGGGATTTATCGGATTTTCTCTGCTGCATTCATGCCGCTGTACACATGCTTCATTCTCTTACGGAGACATATAAATCCATGGGTTTGAAGATTCTTACTAGTCAGGTGTATTCCTAGGCGTTGAATATGGGGTGTTTAGTCCATTTCGTTGAGCAAGGGGTAGGTCTTGACTATTACATATTTGGCTTATGGAAAGGTATCTGTGCTAATTTCTATCTCTGGTTTTATGCAGCACCCCAACTCACCTTTCCCCTTAAGCAAGCATAAGTTGGTTTTCTAAATTTGAGACCCTGTTCTGTTTTGTAATTTAGTTCATGTGTAGCCAAGTTTACATTCCGTGTAGTAGTGATATCTTATGATGTTTCATTTTCTGTGTGACTTATTTCACTTAGAATCATCGTACCTGAATCCACTCATTATGCCGCGACGGGCCTGATGACATAGATTTCATTGCTGAGTGATATTCCATTGTACGTACGTACCACAACTTCTTTATCCATTTTTCACATTCTGGGATATTTAACTTGTACCGTAGACGAGGTTCTTGTAAACAGAGCCGTCCGACACTTTGGGGTGGCTGTGTGTTTTTGATTTTAATTTCCCTAAGCTATAGGACCATAAGTGGAAGTGCCGTAGGCTCCGTAGCTTTGTTTTTTCGGTGTTCCGGGAAACACCATACACTTCTCCAGAGTGGCTGTTGGCAATTTACATCCCGCCCATCAGCATAACAAGGCTCCCTGTTCTCCGTGGCCTGTGTTGCCTTTCTGGATTTTACACTTTTTTCAGATGGCCCTTTTGACCGGGGGGCAGTGAGACTTCATTGTAGTGCAGATTTCTTTAACATGCTTGCTTAGTTGGCCAAAAAGGGCGTATGCGTTTTTTCCTGAATATATTCAGGAAAAAACGCATACGCCCTTTTTGGCCAAGAGCATCATTGTCGACGTTCTGCCTCTTTTCCTATGCTTTAAATGCAATTCCCGTCTACCCCCTGAAATCGTTTTCCTGCAATTCTGCCCCACTTACAAGTCGTCTACGCAGCCTTCCTACAATATCCTTTTGGACGATAGCTGTCATTTATAACTCTGCAAGTTTGTGAGTTACAGTGCCCGTGAACTCCTTTCTTCAACTCGCTATCTTGTGAGCTGGCCGCAAACCCACAAGATTGCCTCAGGCCCTAATCTGGTTCCGGCACGGCATGCTGAGCCTTTGGTTAATTCCTCTTCCTGGTGGGAAATGAGCGTTAAATTTGCCCGTGCAGACACCTAGAGCTAGTCTCTCATTGGTTCTCCCTATTCCTCTTCATCTTGCGCAGAAATTGCAAACTGTGCCCAACAGGAGGTTAAAGGCACTGACTCTCCAAGTGGGGAGAGTGTTCGTAAAGGGTCTGGAATGGTGAACCCGAGTAAAAGGGGACGAAAACTGAGATGCATTTGAAAACGTTTGCCAGTCACACGGTGCACCATACTGTGGGTTTCCCATGCATGTTTTAGCTGAAGGAAGAATCCCTTAAACTTGGAGAGTTGGGACCCATGGAATGGGTACCATGCTGTATGACTTCAAAGGGTCTGCATTTGCTCATCGAACCTCACCAATGCTATCAGCCCGAAGTGCCCAACCTTATGTCTCACTCAGCTCTGGGTGTAGATGTGGTAAATCCAGGTTGCATCACAAGCCCTGAATGAATTATTTAAGAATTGCTCTCTATTTCACTGTCCTTGGGTTTTGTTTGTGTAATTCATTTTGATAATGGGATTTATCGGATTTTCTCTGCTGCATTCATGCCGCTGTACACACGCTTCATTCTCTTACGGAGACATATAAATCCATGGGTTTGAAGATTCTTACTAGTCAGGTGTATTCCTAGGCGTTGAATATGGGGTGTTTAGTCCATTTCGTTGAGCAAGGGGTAGGACTTGACTATTACATATTTGGCTTATGGAAAGGTATCTGTGCTAATTTCTATCTCTGGTTTTATGCAGCACCCCAACTCACCTTTCCCCTTAAGCAAGCATAAGTTGGTTTTCTAAATTTGAGACCCTGTTCTGTTTTGTAATTCAGTTCATGTGTAGCCAAGTTTATATTCCGTGTAGTAGTGATATCTTATGATGTTTCATTTTCTGTGTGACTTATTTCACTTAGAATCATCGTACCTGAATCCACTCATTATGCCGCGACGGGCCTGATGACATAGATTTCATTGCTGAGTGATATTCCATTGTACGTACGTACCACAACTTCTTTATCCATTTTTCACATTCTGGGATATTTAACTTGTACCGTAGACGAGGTTCTTGTAAACAGAGCCGTCCGACACTTGGGGTGGCTGTGTGTTTTTGATTTTAATTTCCCTAAGCTATAGGACCATAAGGGGAAGTGCCGTAGGCTCCGTAGCTTTGTTTTTTCGGTGTTCCGGGAAACACCATACACTTCTCCAGGGTGGCTGTTGGCAATTTACATCCCGCCCATCAGCATAACAAGGCTCCCTGTTCTCCATGGCCTGTGCTGCCTTTCTGGATTTTACACTTTTTTCAGATGGCCCTTTTGACCGGGGGGCAGTGAGACTTCATTGTAGTGCAGATTTCTTTAACATGCTTGCTTGGTTGGCCAAAAAGGGCGTATGCGTTTTTTCCTGAATATATTCAGGAAAAAACGCATACGCCCTTTTTGGCCAAGAGCATCATTGTCGACGTTCTGCCTCTTTTCCTATGCTTTAAATGCAATTCCCGTCTACCCCCTGAAATAGTTTTCCTGCAATTCTGCCCCACTTACAAGTCGTCTTCGCAGCCTTCCTTCAATATATTTTTGGACGATAGCTGTCATTTATAACTCTGCAGGTTTGTGAGTTACAGTGCCCCTGAGCTCATTTCTTCAACTCGCTATCTTGTGAGCTGGCTGCAAACCCACAGGATTGCCTCAGGCCCTACTCTGGTTCCGGCACGGCATGCTGAGCCTTTGGTTCATTCCTCTTCCTGGTGGGAAATGAGCGTTAAATTTGCCCGTGCAGACACCTAGAGCTAGTCTCTCATTGGTTCTCCCTATTCCTTTTCATCTTGCGCAGAAATTGCAAACTGTGCCCAACAGGAGGTTAAAGGCACTGACTCTCCAAGTGGGGAGAGTGTTCGTAAAGGGTCTGGAATGGTGAACCCGAGTAAAAGGGGACGAAAACTGAGATGCATTTGAAAACGTTTGCCAGTCACACGGTGCACCATACTGTGGGTTTCCCATGCATGTTTTAGCTGAAGGAAGAATCCCTTAAACTTGGAGAGTTGGGACCCATGGAATGGGTACCATGCTGTATGACTTCAAAGGGTCTGCATTTGCTCATCGAACCTCACCAATGCTATCAGCCCGAAGTGCCCAACCTTATGTCTCACTCAGCTCTGGGTGTAGATGTGGTAAATCCAGGTTGCATCACAAGCCCTGAATGAATTATTTAAGAATTGCTCTCTATTTCACTGTCCTTGGGTTTTGTTTGTGTAATTCATTTTGATAATGGGATTTATCGGATTTTCTCTGCTGCATTCATGCCGCTGTACACACGCTTCATTCTCTTACGGAGACATATAAATCCATGGGTTTGAAGATTCTTACTAGTCAGGTGTATTCCTAGGCGTTGAATATGGGGTGTTTAGTCCATTTCGTTGAGCAAGGGGTAGGTCTTGACTATTACATATTTGGCTTATGGAAAGGTATCTGTGCTAATTTCTATCTCTGGTTTTATGCAGCACCCCAACTCACCTTTCCCCTTAAGCAAGCATAAGTTGGTTTTCTAAATTTGAGACCCTGTTCTGTTTTGTAATTCAGTTCATGTGTAGCCAAGTTTACATTCCGTGTAGTAGTGATATCTTATGATGTTTCATTTTCTGTGTGACTTATTTCACTTAGAATCATCGTACCTGAATCCACTCATTATGCCGCGACGGGCCTGATGACATAGATTTCATTGCTGAGTGATATTCCATTGTACGTACGTACCACAACTTCTTTATCCATTTTTCACATTCTGGGATATTTAACTTGTACCGTAGACGAGGTTCTTGTAAACAGAGCCGTCCGACACTTTGGGGTGGCTGTGTGTTTTTGATTTTAATTTCCCTAAGCTATAGGACCATAAGTGGAAGTGCCGTAGGCTCCGTAGCTTTGTTTTTTCGGTGTTCCGGGAAACACCATACACTTCTCCAGGGTGGCTGTTGGCAATTTACATCCCGCCCATCAGCATAACAAGGCTCCCTGTTCTCCATGGCCTGTGCTGCCTTTCTGGATTTTACACTTTTTTCAGATGGCCCTTTTGACCGGGGGGCAGTGAGACTTCATTGTAGTGCAGATTTCTTTAACATGCTTGCTTGGTTGGCCAAAAAGGGCGTATGCGTTTTTTCCTGAATATATTCAGGAAAAAACGCATACGCCCTTTTTGGCCAAGAGCATCATTGTCGACGTTCTGCCTCTTTTCCTATGCTTTAAATGCAATTCCCGTCTACCCCCTGAAATAGTTTTCCTGCAATTCTGCCCCACTTACAAGTCGTCTTCGCAGCCTTCCTTCAATATATTTTTGGACGATAGCTGTCATTTATAACTCTGCAGGTTTGTGAGTTACAGTGCCCCTGAGCTCATTTCTTCAACTCGCTATCTTGTGAGCTGGCTGCAAACCCACAGGATTGCCTCAGGCCCTACTCTGGTTCCGGCACGGCATGCTGAGCCTTTGGTTCATTCCTCTTCCTGGTGGGAAATGAGCGTTAAATTTGCCCGTGCAGACACCTAGAGCTAGTCTCTCATTGGTTCTCCCTATTCCTTTTCATCTTGCGCAGAAATTGCAAACTGTGCCCAACAGGAGGTTAAAGGCACTGACTCTCCAAGTGGGGAGAGTGTTCATAAATGGTCTGGAATGGTGAACCCGAGTAAAAGGGGACGAAAACTGAGAATCATTTGAAAACGTTTGCCAGTCACACGGTGCAGCATACTGTGGGTTTCCCATGCATGTTTTAGCTGAAGGAAGAATCCCTTAAACTTGGAGAGTTGGGACCCATGGAATGGGTACCATGCTGTATGACTTCACAGGGTCTGCATTTGCTTATCGAACCTCACCAATGCTATCAGCCCGAAGTGCCCAACCTTATGTCTCACTCAGCTCTGGGTGTAGATGTGGTAAATCCAGGTTGCATCACAAGCCCTGAATGAATTATTTAAGAATTGCTCTCTATTTCACTGTCCTTGGGTTTTGTTTGTGTAATTCATTTTGATAATGGGATTTATCGGATTTTCTCTGCTGCATTCATGCCGCTGTACACACGCTTCATTCTCTTACGGAGACATATAAATCCATGGGTTTGAAGATTCTTACTAGTCAGGTGTATTCCTAGGCGTTGAATATGGGGTGTTTAGTCCATTTCGTTGAGCAAGGGGTAGGACTTGACTATTACATATTTGGCTTATGGAAAGGTATCTGTGCTAATTTCTATCTCTGGTTTTATGCAGCACCCCAACTCACCTTTCCCCTTAAGCAAGCATAAGTTGGTTTTCTAAATTTGAGACCCTGTTCTGTTTTGTAATTCAGTTCATGTGTAGCCAAGTTTACATTCCGTGTAGTAGTGATATCTTATGATGTTTCATTTTCTGTGTGACTTATTTCACTTAGAATCATCGTACCTGAATCCACTCATTATGCCGCGACGGGCCTGATGACATAGATTTCATTGCTGAGTGATATTCCATTGTACGTACGTACCACAACTTCTTTATCCATTTTTCACATTCTGGGATATTTAACTTGTACCGTAGACGAGGTTCTTGTAAACAGAGCCGTCCGACACTTTGGGGTGGCTGTGTGTTTTTGATTTTAATTTCCCTAAGCTATAGGACCATAAGTGGAAGTGCCGTAGGCTCCGTAGCTTTGTTTTTTCGGTGTTCCGGGAAACACCATACACTTCTCCAGGGTGGCTGTTGGCAATTTACATCCCGCCCATCAGCATAACAAGGCTCCCTGTTCTCCATGGCCTGTGCTGCCTTTCTGGATTTTACACTTTTTTCAGATGGCCCTTTTGACCGGGGGGCAGTGAGACTTCATTGTAGTGCAGATTTCTTTAACATGCTTGCTTGGTTGGCCAAAAAGGGCGTATGCGTTTTTTCCTGAATATATTCAGGAAAAAACGCATACGCCCTTTTTGGCCAAGAGCATCATTGTCGACGTTCTGCCTCTTTTCCTATGCTTTAAATGCAATTCCCGTCTACCCCCTGAAATAGTTTTCCTGCAATTCTGCCCCACTTACAAGTCGTCTTCGCAGCCTTCCTTCAATATATTTTTGGACGATAGCTGTCATTTATAACTCTGCAGGTTTGTGAGTTACAGTGCCCCTGAGCTCATTTCTTCAACTCGCTATCTTGTGAGCTGGCTGCAAACCCACAGGATTGCCTCAGGCCCTACTCTGGTTCCGGCACGGCATGCTGAGCCTTTGGTTCATTCCTCTTCCTGGTGGGAAATGAGCGTTAAATTTGCCCGTGCAGACACCTAGAGCTAGTCTCTCATTGGTTCTCCCTATTCCTTTTCATCTTGCGCAGAAATTGCAAACTGTGCCCAACAGGAGGTTAAAGGCACTGACTCTCCAAGTGGGGAGAGTGTTCATAAAGGGTCTGGAATGGTGAACCCGAGTAAAAGGGGACGAAAACTGAGAATCATTTGAAAACGTTTGCCAGTCACACGGTGCAGCATACTGTGGGTTTCCCATGCATGTTTTAGCTGAAGGAAGAATCCCTTAAACTTGGAGAGTTGGGACCCATGGAATGGGTACCATGCTGTATGACTTCACAGGGTCTGCATTTGCTCATCGAACCTCACCAATGCTATCAGCCCGAAGTGCCCAACCTTATGTCTCACTCAGCTCTGGGTGTAGATGTGGTAAATCCAGGTTGCATCACAAGCCCTGAATGAATTATTTAAGAATTGCTCTCTATTTCACTGTCCTTGTGTTTTGTTTGTGTAATTCATTTTGATAATGGGATTTATCGGATTTTCTCTGCTGCATTCATGCCGCTGTACACACGCATCATTCTCTTACGGAGACATATAAATCCATGGGTTTGAAGATTCTTACTAGTCAGATGTATTCCTAGGCGTTGAATATGGGGTGTTTAGTCCATTTCGTTGAGCAAGGGGTAGGTCTTGACTATTACATATTTGGCTTATGGAAAGGTATCTGTGCTAATTTCTATCTCTGGTTTTATGCAGCACCCCAACTCACCTTTCCCCTTAAGCAAGCATAAGTTGGTTTTCTAAATTTGAGACCCTGTTCTGTTTTGTAATTCAGTTCATGTGTAGCCAAGTTTACATTCCGTGTATTAGTGATATCTTATGATGTTTCATTTTCTGTGTGACTTATTTCACTTAGAATCATCGTACCTGAATCCACTCATTATGCCGCGACGGGCCTGATGACATAGATTTCATTGCTGAGTGATATTCCATTGTACGTACGTACCACAACTTCTTTATCCATTTTTCACATTCTGGGATATTTAACTTGTACCGTAGACGAGGTTCTTGTAAACAGAGCCGTCCGACACTTTGGGGTGGCTGTGTGTTTTTGATTTTAATTTCCCTAAGCTATAGGACCATAAGTGGAAGTGCCGTAGGCTCCGTAGCTTTGTTTTTTCGGTGTTCCGGGAAACACCATACACTTCTCCAGAGTGGCTGTTGGCAATTTACATCCCGCCCATCAGCATAACAAGGCTCCCTGTTCTCCATGGCCTGTGCTGCCTTTCTGGATTTTACACTTTTTTCAGATGGCCCTTTTGACCGGGGGGCAGTGAGACTTCACTGTAGTGCAGATTTCTTTAACATGCTTGCTTGGTTGGCCAAAAAGGGCGTATGCGTTTTTTCCTGAATATATTCAGGAAAAAACGCATACGCCCTTTTTGGCCAAGAGCATCATTGTCGACGTTCTGCCTCTTTTCCTATGCTTTAAATTCAATTCCCGTCTACCCCCTGAAATCGTTTTCCTGCAAATCTGTCCCGCTTAAAAGTCGTCTTCGCAGCCTTCCTTCAATATATTTTTGGACGATAGCTGTCATTTATAACTCTGCAGGTTTGTGAGTTACAGTGCCCCTGAGCTCCTTTCTTCAACTCGCTATCTTGTGAGCTGGCCGCAAACCCACAGGATTGCCTCAGGCCCTAATCTGGTTCCGGCACGGCATGCTGAGCCTTTGGTTAATTCCTCTTCCTGGTGGGAAATGAGCGTTAAATTTGCCCGTGCAGACACCTAGAGCTAGTCTCTCATTGGTTCTCCCTATTCCTTTTCATCTTGCGCAGAAATTGCAAACTGTGCCCAACAGGAGGTTAAAGGCACTGATTCTCCAAGTGGGGAGAGTGTTCGTAAAGGGTCTGGAATGGTGAACCCGAGTAAAAGGGGACGAAAACTGAGAATCATTTGAAAACGTTTGCCAGTCACACGGTGCACCATACTGTGGGTTTCCCATGCATGTTTTAGCTGAAGGAAGAATCCCTTAAACTTGGAGAGTTGGGACCCATGGAATGGGTACCATGCTGTATGACTTCAAAGGGTCTGCATTTGCTCATCGAACCTCACCAATGCTATCAGCCCGAAGTGCCCAACCTTATGTCTCACTCAGCTCTGGGTGTAGATGTGGTAAATCCAGGTTGCATCACAAGCCCTGAATGAATTATTTAAGAATTGCTCTCTATTTCACTGTCCTTGGGTTTTGTTTGTGTAATTCATTTTGATAATGGGATTTATCGGATTTTCTCTGCTGCATTCATGCCGCTGTACACACGCTTCATTCTCTTACGGAGACATATAAATCCATGGGTTTGAAGATTCTTACTAGTCAGGTGTATTCCTAGGCGTTGAATATGGGGTGTTTAGTCCATTTCGTTGAGCAAGGGGTAGGTCTTGACTATTACATATTTGGCTTATGGAAAGGTATCTGTGCTAATTTCTATCTCTGGTTTTATGCAGCACCCCAACTCACCTTTCCCCTTAAGCAAGCATAAGTTGGTTTTCTAAATTTGAGACCCTGTTCTGTTTTGTAATTCAGTTCATGTGTAGCCAAGTTTACATTCCGTGTAGTAGTGATATCTTATGATGTTTCATTTTCTGTGTGACTTATTTCACTTAGAATCATCGTACCTGAATCCACTCATTATGCCGCGACGGGCCTGATGACATAGATTTCATTGCTGAGTGATATTCCATTGTACGTACGTACCACAACTTCTTTATCCATTTTTCACATTCTGGGATATTTAACTTGTACCGTAGACGAGGTTCTTGTAAACAGAGCCGTCCGACACTTTGGGGTGGCTGTGTGTTTTTGATTTTAATTTCCCTAAGCTATAGGACCATAAGTGGAAGTGCCGTAGGCTCCGTAGCTTTGTTTTTTCGGTGTTCCGGGAAACACCATACACTTCTCCAGAGTGGCTGTTGGCAATTTACATCCCGCCCATCAGCATAACAAGGCTCCCTGTTCTCCATGGCCTGTGCTGCCTTTCTGGATTTTACACTTTTTTCAGATGGCCCTTTTGACCGGGGGGCAGTGAGACTTCATTGTAGTGCAGATTTCTTTAACATGCTTGCTTGGTTGGCCAAAAAGGGCGTATGCGTTTTTTCCTGAATATATTCAGGAAAAAACGCATACGCCCTTTTTGGCCAAGAGCATCATTGTCGACGTTCTGCCTCTTTTCCTATGCTTTAAATGCAATTCCCGTCTACCCCCTGAAATAGTTTTCCTGCAATTCTGCCCCACTTACAAGTCGTCTTCGCAGCCTTCCTTCAATATATTTTTGGACGATAGCTGTCATTTATAACTCTGCAGGTTTGTGAGTTACAGTGCCCCTGAGCTCATTTCTTCAACTCGCTATCTTGTGAGCTGGCTGCAAACCCACAGGATTGCCTCAGGCCCTACTCTGGTTCCGGCACGGCATGCTGAGCCTTTGGTTCATTCCTCTTCCTGGTGGGAAATGAGCGTTAAATTTGCCCGTGCAGACACCTAGAGCTAGTCTCTCATTGGTTCTCCCTATTCCTTTTCATCTTGCGCAGAAATTGCAAACTGTGCCCAACAGGAGGTTAAAGGCACTGACTCTCCAAGTGGGGAGAGTGTTCATAAAGGGTCTGGAATGGTGAACCCGAGTAAAAGGGGACGAAAACTGAGAATCATTTGAAAACGTTTGCCAGTCACACGGTGCAGCATACTGTGGGTTTCCCATGCATGTTTTAGCTGAAGGAAGAATCCCTTAAACTTGGAGAGTTGGGACCCATGGAATGGGTACCATGCTGTATGACTTCACAGGGTCTGCATTTGCTCATCGAACCTCACCAATGCTATCAGCCCGAAGTGCCCAACCTTATGTCTCACTCAGCTCTGGGTGTAGATGTGGTAAATCCAGGTTGCATCACAAGCCCTGAATGAATTATTTAAGAATTGCTCTCTATTTCACTGTCCTTGTGTTTTGTTTGTGTAATTCATTTTGATAATGGGATTTATCGGATTTTCTCTGCTGCATTCATGCCGCTGTACACACGCATCATTCTCTTACGGAGACATATAAATCCATGGGTTTGAAGATTCTTACTAGTCAGATGTATTCCTAGGCGTTGAATATGGGGTGTTTAGTCCATTTCGTTGAGCAAGGGGTAGGTCTTGACTATTACATATTTGGCTTATGGAAAGGTATCTGTGCTAATTTCTATCTCTGGTTTTATGCAGCACCCCAACTCACCTTTCCCCTTAAGCAAGCATAAGTTGGTTTTCTAAATTTGAGACCCTGTTCTGTTTTGTAATTCAGTTCATGTGTAGCCAAGTTTACATTCCGTGTATTAGTGATATCTTATGATGTTTCATTTTCTGTGTGACTTATTTCACTTAGAATCATCGTACCTGAATCCACTCATTATGCCGCGACGGGCCTGATGACATAGATTTCATTGCTGAGTGATATTCCATTGTACGTACGTACCACAACTTCTTTATCCATTTTTCACATTCTGGGATATTTAACTTGTACCGTAGACGAGGTTCTTGTAAACAGAGCCGTCCGACACTTTGGGGTGGCTGTGTGTTTTTTATTTTAATTTCCCTAAGCTATAGGACCATAAGTGGAAGTGCCGTAGGCTCCGTAGCTTTGTTTTTTCGGTGTTCCTGGAAACACCATACACTTCTCCAGAGTGGCTGTTGGCAATTTACATCCCGCCCATCAGCATAACAAGGCTCCCTGTTCTCCATGGCCTGTGCTGCCTTTTTGGATTTTACACTTTTTTCAGATGGCCCTTTTGACTGGGGGGCAGTGAGACTTCACTGTAGTGCAGATTTCTTTAACATGCTTGCTTGGTTGGCCAAAAAGGGCGTATGCGTTTTTTCCTGAATATATTCAGGAAAAAACGCATACGCCCTTTTTGGCCAAGAGCATCATTGTCGACGTTCTGCCTCTTTTCCTATGCTTTAAATTCAATTCCCGTCTACCCCCTGAAATCGTTTTCCTGCAAATCTGTCCCGCTTACAAGTCGTCTTCGCAGCCTTCCTTCAATATATTTTTGGACGATAGCTGTCATTTATAACTCTGCAGGTTTGTGAGTTACAGTGCCCCTGAGCTCCTTTCTTCAACTCGCTATCTTGTGAGCTGGCCGCAAACCCACAGGATTGCCTCAGGCCCTAATCTGGTTCCGGCACGGCATGCTGAGCCTTTGGTTAATTCCTCTTCCTGGTGGGAAATGAGCGTTAAATTTGCCCGTGCAGACACCTAGAGCTAGTCTCTCATTGGTTCTCCCTATTCCTTTTCTTCTTGCGCAGAAATTGCAAACTGTGCCCAACAGGAGGTTAAAGGCACTGACTCTCCAAGTGGGGAGAGTGTTCGTAAAGGGTCTGGAATGGTGAACCCGAGTAAAAGGGGACGAAAACTGAGATGCATTTGAAAACGTTTGCCAGTCACACGGTGCACCGTACTGTGGGTTTCCCATGCATGTTTTAGCTGAAGGAAGAATCCCTTAAACTTGGAGAGTTGGGACACATGGAATGGGTACCATGCTGTATGACTTCAAAGGGTCTGCATTTGCTCATCGAACCTCACCAATGCTATCAGCCCGAAGTGCCCAACCTTATGTCTCACTCAGCTCTGGGTGTAGATGTGGTAAATCCAGGTTGCATCACAAGCCCTGAATGAATTATTTAAGAATTGCTCTCTATTTCACTGTCCTTGGGTTTTGTTTGTGTAATTCATTTTGATAATGGGATTTATCGGATTTTCTCTGCTGCATTCATGCCGCTGTACACACGCTTCATTCTCTTACGGAGACATATAAATCCATGGGTTTGAAGATTCTTACTAGTCAGGTGTATTCCTAGGCGTTGAATATGGGGTGTTTAGTCCATTTCGTTGAGCAAGGGGTAGGTCTTGACTATTACATATTTGGCTTATGGAAAGGTATCTGTGCTAATTTCTATCTCTGGTTTTATGCAGCACCCCAACTCACCTTTCCCCTTAAGCAAGCATAAGTTGGTTTTCTAAATTTGAGACCCTGTTCTGTTTTGTAATTCAGTTCATGTGTAGCCAAGTTTACATTCCGTGTAGTAGTGATATCTTATGATGTTTCATTTTCTGTGTGACTTATTTCACTTAGAATCATCGTACCTGAATCCACTCATTATGCCGCGACGGGCCTGATGACATAGATTTCATTGCTGAGTGATATTCCATTGTACGTACGTACCACAACTTCTTTATCCATTTTTCACATTCTGGGATATTTAACTTGTACCGTAGACGAGGTTCTTGTAAACAGAGCCGTCCGACACTTTGGGGTGGCTGTGTGTTTTTGATTTTAATTTCCCTAAGCTATAGGACCATAAGTGGAAGTGCCGTAGGCTCCGTAGCTTTGTTTTTTCGGTGTTCCGGGAAACACCATACACTTCTCCAGAGTGGCTGTTGGCAATTTACATCCCGCCCATCAGCATAACAAGGCTCCCTGTTCTCCGTGGCCTGTGTTGCCTTTCTGGATTTTACACTTTTTTCAGATGGCCCTTTTGACCGGGGGGCAGTGAGACTTCATTGTAGTGCAGATTTCTTTAACATGCTTGCTTGGTTGGCCAAAAAGGGCGTATGCGTTTTTTCCTGAATATATTCAGGAAAAAACGCATACGCCCTTTTTGGCCAAGAGCATCATTGTCGACGTTCTGCCTCTTTTCCTATGCTTTAAATGCAATTCCCGTCTACCCCCTGAAATCGTTTTCCTGCAATTCTGCCCCACATACAAGTCGTCTTCGCAGCCTTCCTTCAATATATTTTTGGACGATAGCTGTCATTTATAACTCTGCAGGTTTATGAGTTACAGTGCCCCTGAGCTCATTTCTTCAACTCGCTATCTTGTGAGCTGGCCGCAAACCCACAGGATTGCCTCAGGCCCTAATCTGGTTCCGGCACGGCATGCTGAGCCTTTGGTTAATTCCTCTTCCTGGTGGGAAATGAGCGTTAAATTTGCCCGTGCAGACACCTAGAGCTAGTCTCTCATTCGTTCTCCCTATTCCTTTACATCTTGCGCAGAAATTGCAAACTGTGCCCAACAGGAGGTTAAAGGCACTGACTCTCCAAGTGGGGAGAGTGTTCGTAAAGGGTCTGGAATGGTGAACCCGAGTAAAAGGGGACGAAAACTGAGATGCATTTGAAAACGTTTGCCAGTCACACGGTGCACCGTACTGTGGGTTTCCCATGCATGTTTTAGCTGAAGGAAGAATCCCTTAAACTTGGAGAGTTGGGACCCATGGAATGGGTACCATGCTGTATGACTTCAAAGGGTCTGCATTTGCTCATCGAACCTCACCAATGCTATCAGCCCGAAGTGCCCAACCTTATGTCTCACTCAGCTCTGGGTGTAGATGTGGTAAATCCAGGTTGCATCACAAGCCCTGAATGAATTATTTAAGAATTGCTCTCTATTTCACTGTCCTTGGGTTTTGTTTGTGTAATTCATTTTGATAATGGGATTTATCGGATTTTCTCTGCTGCATTCATGCCGCTGTACACACGCTTCATTCTCTTACGGAGACATATAAATCCATGGGTTTGAAGATTCTTACAAGTCAGGTGTATTCCTAGGCGTTGAATATGGGGTGTTTAGTCCATTTCGTTGAGCAAGGGGTAGGTCTTGACTATTATATATTTGGCTTATGGAAAGGTATCTGTGCTAATTTCTATCTCTGGTTTTATGCAGCACCCCAACTCACCTTTCCCCTTAAGCAAGCATAAGTTGGTTTTCTAAATTTGAGACCCTGTTCTGTTTTGTAATTCAGTTCATGTGTAGCCAAGTTTACATTCCGTGTAGTAGTGATATCTTATGATGTTTCATTTTCTGTGTGACTTATTTCACTTAGAATCATCGTACCTGAATCCACTCATTATGCCGCGACGGGCCTGATTACATAGATTTCATTGCTGAGTGATATTCCATTGTACGTACGTACCACAACTTCTTTCTCCATTTTTCACATTCTGGGATATTTAACTTGTACCGTAGACGAGGTTCTTGTAAACAGAGCCGTCCGACACTTGGGGTGGCTGTGTGTTTTTGATTTTAATTTCCCTAAGCTATAGGACCATAAGGGGAAGTGCCGTAGGCTCCGTAGCTTTGTTTTTTCGGTGTTCCGGGAAACACCATACACTTCTCCAGGGTGGCTGTTGGCAATTTACATCCCGCCCATCAGCATAACAAGGCTCCCTGTTCTCCATGGCCTGTGCTGCCTTTCTGGATTTTACACTTTTTTCAGATGGCCCTTTTGACCGGGGGGCAGTGAGACTTCATTGTAGTGCAGATTTCTTTAACATGCTTGCTTGGTTGGCCAAAAAGGGCGTATGCGTTTTTTCCTGAATATATTCAGGAAAAAACGCATACGCCCTTTTTGGCCAAGAGCATCATTGTCGACGTTCTGCCTCTTTTCCTATGCTTTAAATGCAATTCCCGTCTACCCCCTGAAATCGTTTTCCTGCAATTCTGCCCCACTTACAAGTCGTCTTCGCAGCCTTCCTTCAATATATTTTTGGACGATAGCTGTCATTTATAACTCTGCAGGTTTGTGAGTTACAGTGCCCCTGAGCTCCTTTCTTCAACTCGCTATCTTGTGAGCTGGCCGCAAACCCACAGGATTGCCTCAGGCCCTAATCTGGTTCCGGCACGGCATGCTGAGCCTTTGGTTAATTCCTCTTCCTGGTGGGAAATGAGCGTTAAATTTGCCCGTGCAGACACCTAGAGCTAGTCTCTCATTGGTTCTCCCTATTCCTTTTCATCTTGCGCAGAAATTGCAAACTGTGCCCAACAGGAGGTTAAAGGCACTGACTCTCCAAGTGGGGAGAGTGTTCGTAAAGGGTCTGGAATGGTGAACCCGAGTAAAAGGGGACGAAAACTGAGAATCATTTGAAAACGTTTGCCAGTCACACGGTGCACCGTACTGTGGGTTTCCCATGCATGTTTTAGCTGAAGGAAGAATCCCTTAAACTTGGAGAGTTGGGACACATGGAATGGGTACCATGCTGTATGACTTCAAAGGGTCTGCATTTGCTCATCGAACCTCACCAATGCTATCAGCCCGAAGTGCCCAACCTTATGTCTCACTCAGCTCTGGGTGTAGATGTGGTAAATCCAGGTTGCATCACAAGCCCTGAATGAATTATTTAAGAATTGCTCTCTATTTCACTGTCCTTGGGTTTTGTTTGTGTAATTCATTTTGATAATGGGATTTATCGGATTTTCTCTGCTGCATTCATGCCGCTGTACACACGCTTCATTCTCTTACGGAGACATATAAATCCATGGGTTTGAAGATTCTTACTAGTCAGGTGTATTCCTAGGCGTTGAATATGGGGTGTTTAGTCCATTTCGTTGAGCAAGGGGTAGGTCTTGACTATTACATATTTGGCTTATGGAAAGGTATCTGTGCTAATTTCTATCTCTGGTTTTATGCAGCACCCCAACTCACCTTTCCCCTTAAGCAAGCATAAGTTGGTTTTCTAAATTTGAGACCCTGTTCTGTTTTGTAATTCAGTTCATGTGTAGCCAAGTTTACATTCCGTGTAGTAGTGATATCTTATGATGTTTCATTTTCTGTGTGACTTATTTCACTTAGAATCATCGTACCTGAATCCACTCATTATGCCGCGACGGGCCTGATGACATAGATTTCATTGCTGAGTGATATTCCATTGTACGTACGTACCACAACTTCTTTATCCATTTTTCACATTCTGGGATATTTAACTTGTACCGTAGACGAGGTTCTTGTAAACAGAGCCGTCCGACACTTTGGGGTGGCTGTGTGTTTTTGATTTTAATTTCCCTAAGCTATAGGACCATAAGTGGAAGTGCCGTAGGCTCCGTAGCTTTGTTTTTTCGGTGTTCCGGGAAACACCATACACTTCTCCAGAGTGGCTGTTGGCAATTTACATCCCGCCCATCAGCATAACAAGGCTCCCTGTTCTCCGTGGCCTGTGTTGCCTTTCTGGATTTTACACTTTTTTCAGATGGCCCTTTTGACCGGGGGGCAGTGAGACTTCATTGTAGTGCAGATTTCTTTAACATGCTTGCTTGGTTGGCCAAAAAGGGCGTATGCGTTTTTTCCTGAATATATTCAGGAAAAAACGCATACGCCCTTTTTGGCCAAGAGCATCATTGTCGACGTTCTGCCTCTTTTCCTATGCTTTAAATGCAATTCCCGTCTACCCCCTGAAATCGTTTTCCTGCAATTCTGCCCCACTTACAAGTCGTCTTCGCAGCCTTCCTTCAATATATTTTTGGACGATAGCTGTCATTTATAACTCTGCAGGTTTATGAGTTACAGTGCCCCTGAGCTCATTTCTTCAACTCGCTATCTTGTGAGCTGGCCGCAAACCCACAGGATTGCCTCAGGCCCTAATCTGGTTCCGGCACGGCATGCTGAGCCTTTGGTTAATTCCTCTTCCTGGTGGGAAATGAGCGTTAAATTTGCCCGTGCAGACACCTAGAGCTAGTCTCTCATTCGTTCTCCCTATTCCTTTTCATCTTGCGCAGAAATTGCAAACTGTGCCCAACAGGAGGTTAAAGGCACTGACTCTCCAAGTGGGGAGAGTGTTCGTAAAGGGTCTGGAATGGTGAACCCGAGTAAAAGGGGACGAAAACTGAGATGCATTTGAAAACGTTTGCCAGTCACACGGTGCACCGTACTGTGGGTTTCCCATGCATGTTTTAGCTGAAGGAAGAATCCCTTAAACTTGGAGAGTTGGGACCCATGGAATGGGTACCATGCTGTATGACTTCAAAGGGTCTGCATTTGCTCATCGAACCTCACCAATGCTATCAGCCCGAAGTGCCCAACCTTATGTCTCACTCAGCTCTGGGTGTAGATGTGGTAAATCCAGGTTGCATCACAAGCCCTGAATGAATTATTTAAGAATTGCTCTCTATTTCACTGTCCTTGGGTTTTGTTTGTGTAATTCATTTTGATAATGGGATTTATCGGATTTTCTCTGCTGCATTCATGCCGCTGTACACACGCTTCATTCTCTTACGGAGACATATAAATCCATGGGTTTGAAGATTCTTACAAGTCAGGTGTATTCCTAGGCGTTGAATATGGGGTGTTTAGTCCATTTCGTTGAGCAAGGGGTAGGTCTTGACTATTACATATTTGGCTTATGGAAAGGTATCTGTGCTAATTTCTATCTCTGGTTTTATGCAGCACCCCAACTCACCTTTCCCCTTAAGCAAGCATAAGTTGGTTTTCTAAATTTGAGACCCTGTTCTGTTTTGTAATTCAGTTCATGTGTAGCCAAGTTTACATTCCGTGTAGTAGTGATATCTTATGATGTTTCATTTTCTGTGTGACTTATTTCACTTAGAATCATCGTACCTGAATCCACTCATTATGCCGCGACGGGCCTGATGACATAGATTTCATTGCTGAGTGATATTCCATTGTACGTACGTACCACAACTTCTTTATCCATTTTTCACATTCTGGGATATTTAACTTGTACCGTAGACGAGGTTCTTGTAAACAGAGCCGTCCGACACTTTGGGGTGGCTGTGTGTTTTTGATTTTAATTTCCCTAAGCTATAGGACCATAAGTGGAAGTGCCGTAGGCTCCGTAGCTTTGTTTTTTCGGTGTTCCGGGAAACACCATACACTTCTCCAGAGTGGCTGTTGGCAATTTACATCCCGCCCATCAGCATAACAAGGCTCCCTGTTCTCCGTGGCCTGTGTTGCCTTTCTGGATTTTACACTTTTTTCAGATGGCCCTTTTGACCGGGGGGCAGTGAGACTTCATTGTAGTGCAGATTTCTTTAACATGCTTGCTTGGTTGGCCAAAAAGGGCGTATGCGTTTTTTCCTGAATATATTCAGGAAAAAACGCATACGCCCTTTTTGGCCAAGAGCATCATTGTCGACGTTCTGCCTCTTTTCCTATGCTTTAAATGCAATTCCCGTCTACCCCCTGAAATCGTTTTCCTGCAATTCTGCCCCACATACAAGTCGTCTTCGCAGCCTTCCTTCAATATATTTTTGGACGATAGCTGTCATTTATAACTCTGCAGGTTTATGAGTTACAGTGCCCCTGAGCTCATTTCTTCAACTCGCTATCTTGTGAGCTGGCCGCAAACCCACAGGATTGCCTCAGGCCCTAATCTGGTTCCGGCACGGCATGCTGAGCCTTTGGTTAATTCCTCTTCCTGGTGGGAAATGAGCGTTAAATTTGCCCGTGCAGACACCTAGAGCTAGTCTCTCATTCGTTCTCCCTATTCCTTTACATCTTGCGCAGAAATTGCAAACTGTGCCCAACAGGAGGTTAAAGGCACTGACTCTCCAAGTGGGGAGAGTGTTCGTAAAGGGTCTGGAATGGTGAACCCGAGTAAAAGGGGACGAAAACTGAGAATCATTTGAAAACGTTTGCCAGTCACACGGTGCACCGTACTGTGGGTTTCCCATGCATGTTTTAGCTGAAGGAAGAATCCCTTAAACTTGGAGAGTTGGGACCCATGGAATGGGTACCATGCTGTATGACTTCAAAGGGTCTGCATTTGCTCATCGAACCTCACCAATGCTATCAGCCCGAAGTGCCCAACCTTATGTCTCACTCAGCTCTGGGTGTAGATGTGGTAAATCCAGGTTGCATCACAAGCCCTGAATGAATTATTTAAGAATTGCTCTCTATTTCACTGTCCTTGGGTTTTGTTTGTGTAATTCATTTTGATAATGGGATTTATCGGATTTTCTCTGCTGCATTCATGCCGCTGTACACACGCTTCATTCTCTTACGGAGACATATAAATCCATGGGTTTGAAGATTCTTACAAGTCAGGTGTATTCCTAGGCGTTGAATATGGGGTGTTTAGTCCATTTCGTTGAGCAAGGGGTAGGTCTTGAGTATTATATATTTGGCTTATGGAAAGGTATCTGTGCTAATTTCTATCTCTGGTTTTATGCAGCACCCCAACTCACCTTTCCCCTTAAGCAAGCATAAGTTGGTTTTCTAAATTTGAGACCCTGTTCTGTTTTGTAATTCAGTTCATGTGTAGCCAAGTTTACATTCCGTGTAGTAGTGATATCTTATGATGTTTCATTTTCTGTGTGACTTATTTCACTTAGAATCATCGTACCTGAATCCACTCATTATGCCGCGACGGGCCTGATGACATAGATTTCATTGCTGAGTGATATTCCATTGTACGTACGTACCACAACTTCTTTATCCATTTTTCACATTCTGGGATATTTAACTTGTACCGTAGACGAGGTTCTTGTAAACAGAGCCGTCCGACACTTGGGGTGGCTGTGTGTTTTTGATTTTAATTTCCCTAAGCTATAGGACCATAAGGGGAAGTGCCGTAGGCTCCGTAGCTTTGTTTTTTCGGTGTTCCGGGAAACACCATACACTTCTCCAGGGTGCCTGTTGGCAATTTACATCCCGCCCATCAGCATAACAAGGCTCCCTGTTCTCCATGGCCTGTGCTGCCTTTCTGGATTTTACACTTTTTTCAGATGGCCCTTTTGACCGGGGGGCAGTGAGACTTCATTGTAGTGCAGATTTCTTTAACATGCTTGCTTGGTTGGCCAAAAAGGGCGTATGCGTTTTTTCCTGAATATATTCAGGAAAAAACGCATACGCCCTTTTTGGCCAAGAGCATCATTGTCGACGTTCTGCCTCTTTTCCTATGCTTTAAATGCAATTCCCGTCTACCCCCTGAAATCGTTTTCCTGCAAATCTGTCCCGCTTACAAGTCGTCTTCTCAGCCTTCCTTCAATATATTTTTGGACGATAGCTGTCATTTATAACTCTGCAGGTTTGTGAGTTACAGTGCCCCTGAGCTCCTTTCTTCAACTCGCTATCTTGTGAGCTGGCCGCAAACCCACAGGATTGCCTCAGGCCCTAATCTGGTTCCGGCACGGCATGCTGAGCCTTTGGTTAATTCCTCTTCCTGGTGGGAAATGAGCGTTAAATTTGCCCGTGCAGACACCTAGAGCTAGTCTCTCATTCGTTCTCCCTATTCCTTTTCATCTTGCGCAGAAATTGCAAACTGTGCCCAACAGGAGGTTAAAGGCACTGACTCTCCAAGTGGGGAGAGTGTTCGTAAAGGGTCTGGAATGGTGAACCCGAGTAAAAGGGGACGAAAACTGAGAATCATTTGAAAACGTTTTCCAGTCACACGGTGCACCGTACTGTGGGTTTCCCATGCATGTTTTAGCTGAAGGAAGAATCCCTTAAACTTGGAGAGTTGGGACCCATGGAATGGGTACCATGCTGTATGACTTCAAAGGGTCTGCATTTGCTCATCGAACCTCACCAATGCTATCAGCCCGAAGTGCCCAACCTTATGTCTCACTCAGCTCTGGGTGTAGATGTGGTAAATCCAGGTTGCATCACAAGCCCTGAATGAATTATTTAAGAATTGCTCTCTATTTCACTGTCCTTGGGTTTTGTTTGTGTAATTCATTTTGATAATGGGATTTATCGGATTTTCTCTGCTGCATTCATGCCGCTGTACACACGCTTCATTCTCTTACGGAGACATATAAATCCATGGGTTTGAAGATTCTTACTACTCAGGTGTATTCCTAGGCGTTGAATATGGGGTGTTTAGTCCATTTCGTTGAGCAAGGGGTAGGTCTTGACTATTACATATTTGGCTTATGGAAAGGTATCTGTGCTAATTTCTATCTCTGGTTTTATGCAGCACCCCAACTCACCTTTCCCCTTAAGCAAGCATAAGTTGGTTTTCTAAATTTGAGACCCTGTTCTGTTTTGTAATTCAGTTCATGTGTAGCCAAGTTTACATTATGTGTAGTAGTGATATCTTATGATGTTTCATTTTCTGTGTGACTTATTTCACTTAGAATCATCGTACCTGAATCCACTCATTATGCCGCGACGGGCCTGATGACATAGATTTCATTGCTGAGTGATATTCCATTGTACGTACGTACCACAACTTCTTTATCCATTTTTCACATTCTGGGATATTTAACTTGTACCGTAGACGAGGTTCTTGTAAACAGAGCCGTCCGACACTTTGGGGTGGCTGTGTGTTTTTGATTTTAATTTCCCTAAGCTATAGGACCATAAGTGGAAGTGCCGTAGGCTCCGTAGCTTTGTTTTTTCGGTGTTCCGGGAAACACCATACACTTCTCCAGAGTGGCTGTTGGCAATTTACATCCCGCCCATCAGCATAACAAGGCTCCCTGTTCTCCGTGGCCTGTGTTGCCTTTCTGGATTTTACACTTTTTTCAGATGGCCCTTTTGACCGGGGGGCAGTGAGACTTCATTGTAGTGCAGATTTCTTTAACATGCTTGCTTGGTTGGCCAAAAAGTGCGTATGCGTTTTTTCCTGAATATATTCAAGAAAAAACGCATACGCCCTTTTTGGCCAAGAGCATCATTGTCGACGTTCTGCCTCTTTTCCTATGTTTTAACTGCAATTCCCGTCTACCCCCTGAAATCGTTTTCCTGCAATTCTGCCCCACTTACAAGTCGTCTTCGCAGCCTTCCTTCAATATATTTTTGGACGATAGCTGTCATTTATAACTCTGCAGGTTTATGAGTTACAGTGCCCCTGAGCTCATTTCTTCAACTCGCTATCTTGTGAGCTGGCCGCAAACCCACAGGATTGCCTCAGGCCCTAATCTGGTTCCGGCACGGCATGCTGAGCCTTTGGTTAATTCCTCTTCCTGGTGGGAAATGAACGTTAAATATGCCCGTGCAGACACCTAGAGCTAGTCTCTCATTGGTTCTCCCTATTCCTTTTCATCCTGAGCAGAAATTGCAAACTGTGCCCAAGAGGAGGTTAAAGGCACTGACTCTCAAAGTGGGGAGAGTGTTCGTAAAGGGTCTGGAATGGTGAACCCGAGTAAAATGGGACGAAAACTGAGAATCATTTGAAAACGTTTGCCAGTCACACGGTGCACCGTACTGTGGGTTTCCCATGCATGTTTTAGCTGAAATAAGAATCCCTTAAACTTGGAGAGTTGGGACCCATGGAATGGGTACCATGCTGTATGACTTCAAAGGGTCTGCATTTGCTCATCGAACCTCACCAATGCTATCAGCCCGAAGTGCCCAACCTTATGTCTCACTCAGCTCTGGGTGTAGATGTGGTAAATCCAGGTTGCATCACAAGCCCTGAATGAATTATTTAAGAATTGCTCTCTATTTCACTGTCCTTGGGTTTTGTTTGTGTAATTCATTTTGATAATGGGATTTATCGGATTTTCTCTGCTGCATTCATGCCGCTGTACACACGCTTCATTCTCTTACGGAGACATATAAATCCATGGGTTTGAAGATTCTTACTAGTCAGGTGTATTCCTAGGCGTTGAATATGGGGTGTTTAGTCCATTTCGTTGAGCAAGGGGTAGGTCTTGACTATTACATATTTGGCTTATGGAAAGGTATCTGTGCTAATTTCTATCTCTGGTTTTATGCAGCACCCCAACTCACCTTTCCCCTTAAGCAAGCATAAGTTGGTTTTCTAAATTTGAGACCCTGTTCTGTTTTGTAATTTAGTTCATGTGTAGCCAAGTTTACATTCCGTGTAGTAGTGATATCTTATGATGTTTCATTTTCTGTGTGACTTATTTCACTTAGAATCATCGTACCTGAATCCACTCATTATGCCGCGACGGGCCTGATGACATAGATTTCATTGCTGAGTGATATTCCATTGTACGTACGTACCACAACTTCTTTATCCATTTTTCACATTCTGGGATATTTAACTTGTACCGTAGACGAGGTTCTTGTAAACAGAGCCGTCCGACACTTTGGGGTGGCTGTGTGTTTTTGATTTTAATTTCCCTAAGCTATAGGACCATAAGTGGAAGTGCCGTAGGCTCCGTAGCTTTGTTTTTTCGGTGTTCCGGGAAACACCATACACTTCTCCAGAGTGGCTGTTGGCAATTTACATCCCGCCCATCAGCATAACAAGGCTCCCTGTTCTCCGTGGCCTGTGTTGCCTTTCTGGATTTTACACTTTTTTCAGATGGCCCTTTTGACCGGGGGGCAGTGAGACTTCATTGTAGTGCAGATTTCTTTAACATGCTTGCTTGGTTGGCCAAAAAGTGCGTACGCGTTTTTTCCTGAATATATTCAAGAAAAAACGCATACGCCCTTTTTGGCCAAGAGCATCATTGTCGACGTTCTGCCTCTTTTCCTATGTTTTAACTGCAATTCCCGTCTACCCCCTGAAATCGTTTTCCTGCAATTCTGCCCCACTTACAAGTCGTCTTCGCAGCCTTCCTTCAATATATTTTTGGACGATAGCTGTCATTTATAACTCTGCAGGTTTATGAGTTACAGTGCCCCTGAGCTCATTTCTTCAACTCGCTATCTTGTGAGCTGGCCGCAAACCCACAGGATTGCCTCAGGCCCTAATCTGGTTCCGGCACGGCATGCTGAGCCTTTGGTTAATTCCTCTTCCTGGTGGGAAATGAGCGTTAAATTTGCCCGTGCAGACACCTAGAGCTAGTCTCTCATTGGTTCTCCCTATTCCTTTTCATCTTGCGCAGAAATTGCAAATTGTGCCCAACAGGAGGTTAAAGGCACTGACTCTCCAAGTGGGGAGAGTGTTCGTAAAGGGTCTGGAATGGTGAACCCGAGTAAAAGGGGACGAAAACTGAGAATCATTTGAAAACGTTTGCCAGTCACACGGTGCACCATACTGTGGGTTTCCCATGCATGTTTTAGCTGAAGGAAGAATCCCTTAAACTTGGAGAGTTGGGACCCATGGAATGGGTACCATGCAGTATGTCTTCACAGGGTCTGCATTTGCTCATCGAACCTCACCAATGCTATCAGCCCGAAGCGCCCAACCTTATGTCTCACACAGCTCTGGGTGTAGATGTGGTAAATCCAGGTTGCATCACAAGCCCTGAATGAATTATTTAAGAATTGCTCTCTATTTCACTGTCCTTGGGTTTTGTTTGTGTAATTCATTTTGATAATGGGATTTATCGGATTTTCTCTGCTGCATTCATGCCGCTGTACACACGCTTCATTCTCTTACGGAGACATATAAATCCATGGGTTTGAAGATTCTTACTAGTCAGGTGTATTCCTAGGCGTTGAATATGAGGTGTTTAGTCCATTTCGTTGAGCAAGTGGTAGGTCTTGACTATTATATATTTGGCTTATGGAAAGGTATCTGTGCTAATTTCTATCTCTGGTTTTATGCAGCACCCCAACTCACCTTTCCCCTTAAGCAAGCATAAGTTGGTTTTCTAAATTTGAGACCCTGTTCTGTTTTGTAATTCAGTTCATGTGTAGCCAAGTTTACATTCCGTGTAGTAGTGATATCTTATGATGTTTCATTTTCTGTGTGACTTATTTCACTTAGAATCATCGTACCTGAATCCACTCATTATGCCGCGACGGGCCTGATGACATAGATTTCATTGCTGTGTGATATTCCATTGTACGTACGTACCACAACTTCTTTATCCATTTTTCACATTCTGGGATATTTAACTTGTACCGTAGACGAGCTTCTTGTAAACAGAGCCGCCCGAGACTTTTGGGTGGCTGTGTGTTTTTGATTTTAATTTTCCTAAGCTATAGGACCATAAGGGGAAGTGCCATAGGCTCCGTTGCTTTGTTTTTTAGATGTTCCGGGAAACACCATACATTTTTCCAGACTGGCTGTTGGCAATTTACATCCCGCCCATCAGCATAACAAGGCTCGCTGTTCTCCATGGCCTGTGCTGCCTTTCTGGATTTTACACTTTTTTCAGATGGCCCTTTTGACCGGGGGGCAGTGAGACTTCATTGTAGTGCAGATTTCTTTAACATGCTTGCTTGGTTGTCCAAAAAGGGCGTATGCGTTTTTTCCTTAATATGTTCAGGAAAAAACGCATACGCCCTTTTTGGCCAAGTGCATCATTGTCGACGTTCTGCCTCTTTTCCTATGCTTTAAATGCAATTCCAGTCTATCCCCTGAAATCGTTTTTCTGCAATTCTGCCCCTCTTGCAAGTCCTCTTCGCAGCCTTCCTTCAATATATTTTTGGACGATAGCTGTCATTTATAACTCTGCAGGTTTCTGAATTACAGTGACCCTGAGCTCCTTTCTTCAAATTACTTTCATTTGAGCTGGCAGAAAAGCCGCAGGATTGCTTCAGGCCCTAATCTTGTTCCGGCACGGCATGCTGAGCCTTTGGTTAATTCCTCTTCCTGGTGGGAAATGAGCGTTAAATTTGCCCGTGCAGACACCTACAGGTAGTCTCTCATTGGTCTCCCTCTTCCTGTTCATCTTGCGCAGAAATTGCACACTGTGACAAACAGGAGGTTAAAGGCACTGACTCTCCAAGTGGGGAGAGTGTTCGTAAAGAGTCTGGAATGGTGAACCCGAGTAAAAGGGGACGAAAACTGACATGCATTTGAAAACGTTTGCCAGTCACACGGTGCACCATACTGTGGGTTTCCCATGCATGTTTTAGCTGAAGGAAGAATCCCTTAAACTTGGAGAGTTGGGACCCATGGAATGGGTACCATGCTGTATGACTTCAAAGGGTCTGCATTTGCTCATCGAACCTCACCAATGCTATCAGCCCGAAGTGCCCAACCTTATGTCTCACTCAGCTCTGGGTGTAGATGTGGTAAATCCAGGTTGCATCACAAGCCCTGAATGAATTATTTAAGAATTGCTCTCTATTTCACTGTCCTTGGGTTTTGTTTGTGTAATTCATTTTGATAATGGGATTTATCGGATTTTCTCTGCTGCATTCATGCCGCTGTACACACGCTTCATTCTCTTACGGAGACATATAAATCCATGGGTTTGAAGATTCTTACTAGTCAGGTGTATTCCTAGGCGTTGAATATGGGGTGTTTAGTCCATTTCGTTGAGCAAGGGGTAGGTCTTGACTATTACATATTTGGCTTATGGAAAGGTATCTGTGCTAATTTCTATCTCTGGTTTTATGCAGCACCCCAACTCACCTTTCCCCTTAAGCAAGCATAAGTTGGTTTTCTAAATTTGAGACCCTGTTCTGTTTTGTAATTCAGTTCATGTGTAGCCAAGTTTATATTACGTGTATTAGTAATATCTTATGATGTTTCATTTTCTGTGTGACTTATTTCACTTAGAATCATCGTACCTGAATCCACTCATTATGCCGCGACGGGCCTGATGACATAGATTTCATTGCTGAGTGATATTCCATTGTACGTACGTACCACAACTTCTTTATCCATTTTTCACATTCTGGGATATTTAACTTGTACCGTAGACGAGGTTCTTGTAAACAGAGCCGTCCGACACTTTGGGGTGGCTGTGTGTTTTTGATTTTAATTTCCCTAAGCTATAGGACCATAAGTGGAAGTGCCGTAGGCTCCGTAGCTTTGTTTTTTCGGTGTTCCGGGAAACACCATACACTTCTCCAGAGTGGCTGTTGGCAATTTACATCCCGCCCATCAGCATAACAAGGCTCCCTGTTCTCCGTGGCCTGTGTTGCCTTTCTGGATTTTACACTTTTTTCAGATGGCCCTTTTGACCGGGGGGCAGTGAGACTTCATTGTAGTGCAGATTTCTTTAACATGCTTGCTTGGTTGGCCAAAAAGTGCGTATGCGTTTTTTCCTGAATATATTCAGGAAAAAACGCATACGCCCTTTTTGGCCAAGAGCATCATTGTCGACGTTCTGCCTCTTTTCCTATGCTTTAAATGCAATTCCCGTCTACCCCCGGAAATCGTTTTCCTGCAATTCTGCCCCACTTACAAGTCGTCTTCGCAGCCTTCCTTCAATATATTTTTGGACGATAGCTGTCATTTATAACTCTGCAGGTTTATGAGTTACCGTGCCCCTGAGCTCATTTCTTCAACTCGCTATCTTGTGAGCTGGCCGCAAACCCACAGGATTGCCTCAGGCCCTAATCTGGTTCCGGCACGGCATGCTGAGCCTTTGGTTAATTCCTCTTCCTGGTGGGAAATGAGCGTTAAATTTGCCCGTGCAGACACCTACAGCTAGTCTCTCATTCGTTCTCCTTATTCCTTTACATCTTGCGCAGAAATTGCAAACTGTGCCCAACAGGAGGTTAAAGGCACTGACTCTCCAAGTGGGGAGAGTGTTCGTAAAGGGTCTGGAATGGTGAACCCGAGTAAAAGGGGACGAAAACTGAGATGCATTTGAAAACGTTTGCCAGTCACACGGTGCACCATACTGTGGGTTTCCCATGCATGTTTTAGCTGAAGGAAGAATCCCTTAAACTTGGAGAGTTGGGACCCATGGAATGGGTACCATGCTGTATGACTTCAAAGGGTCTGCATTTGCTCATCGAACCTCACCAATGCTATCAGCCCGAAGTGCCCAACCTTATGTCTCACTCAGCTCTGGGTGTAGATGTGGTAAATCCAGGTTGCATCACAAGCCCTGAATGAATTATTTAAGAATTGCTCTCTATTTCACTGTCCTTGGGTTTTGTTTGTGTAATTCATTTTGATAATGGGATTTATCGGATTTTCTCTGCTGCATTCATGCCGCTGTACACACGCTTCATTCTCTTACGGAGACATATAAATCCATGGGTTTGAAGATTCTTACTAGTCAGGTGTATTCCTAGGCGTTGAATATGGGGTGTTTAGTCCATTTCGTTGAGCAAGGGGTAGGTCTTGACTATTACATATTTGGCTTATGGAAAGGTATCTGTGCTAATTTCTATCTCTGGTTTTATGCAGCACCCCAACTCACCTTTCCCCTTAAGCAAGCATAAGTTGGTTTTCTAAATTTGAGACCCTGTTTTGGTTTGTAATTCAGTTCATGTGTAGCCAAGTTCACATTCCGTGTAGTAGTGATATCTTATGATGTTTCATTTTCTGTGTGACTTATTTCACATAGAATCATCGTACCTGAATCCACTCATTATGCCGCGACGGGCCTGATGACATAGATTTCATTGCTGAGTGATATTCCATTGTACGTACGTACCACAATTTCTTTATCCATTTTTCACATTCTGGGATATTTAACTTGTACCGTAGACGAGGTTCTTGTAAACAGAGCCGTCCGACACTGTGGGGTGGCTGTGTGTTTTTGATTTTAATTTCCCTAAGCTATAGGACCATAAGTGGAAGTGCCGTAGGCTACGTAGCTTTGTTTTTTCGGTGTTCCGGGAAACACCATACACTTCTCCAGGGTGGCTTTTGGCAATTTACATCCCACCCATCAGCATAACAAGGCTCCCTGTTCTCCATGGCCTGTGCTGCCTTTCTGGATTTTACACTTTTTTCAGATGGCCCTTTTGACCGGGGGGCAGTGAGACTTCATTGTAGTGCAGATTTCTTTAACATGCTTGCTTGGTTGGCCAAAAAGGGCGTATGCGTTTTTTCCTGAATATATTCAAGAAAAAACGCATACGCCCTTTTTGGCCAAGAGCATCATTGTCGACGTTCTGCCTCTTTTCCTATGCTTTAAATGCAATTCCCGTCTACCCCCTGAAATCGTTTTCCTGCAATTCTGCCCCACTTACAAGTCGTCTTCGCAGCCTTCCTTCAATATATTTTTGGACAATAGCTGTCATTTATAACTCTGCAAGTTTGTGAGTTACAGTGCCCCTGAGCTCATTTCTTCAACTCGCTATCTTGTGAGCTGGCCGCAAACCCACAGGATTGCCTCAGGCCCTAATCTGGTTCCGGCACGGCATGCTGAGCCTTTGGTTAATTCCTCTTCCTGGTGGGAAATGAGCGTTAAATTTGCCCGTGCAGACACCTAGAGCTAGTCTCTCATTGGTTCTCCCTATTCCTTTTCATCTTGCGCAGAAATTGCAAATTGTGCCCAACAGGAGGTTAAAGGCACTGACTCTCCAAGTGGGGAGAGTGTTCGTAAAGGGTCTGGAATGGTGAACCCGAGTAAAAGGGGACGAAAACTGAGAATCATTTGAAAACGTTTGCCAGTCACACGGTGCACCATACTGTGGGTTTCCCATGCATGTTTTAGCTGAAGGAAGAATCCCTTAAACTTGGAGAGTTGGGACCCATGGAATGGGTACCATGCAGTATGTCTTCACAGGGTCTGCATTTGCTCATCGAACCTCACCAATGCTATCAGCCCGAAGCGCCCAACCTTATGTCTCACACAGCTCTGGGTGTAGATGTGGTAAATCCAGGTTGCATCACAAGCCCTGAATGAATTATTTAAGAATTGCTCTCTATTTCACTGTCCTTGGGTTTTGTTTGTGTAATTCATTTTGATAATGGGATTTATCGGATTTTCTCTGCTGCATTCATGCCGCTGTACACACGCTTCATTCTCTTACGGAGACATATAAATCCATGGGTTTGAAGATTCTTACTAGTCAGGTGTATTCCTAGGCGTTGAATATGAGGTGTTTAGTCCATTTCGTTGAGCAAGTGGTAGGTCTTGACTATTATATATTTGGCTTATGGAAAGGTATCTGTGCTAATTTCTATCTCTGGTTTTATGCAGCACCCCAACTCACCTTTCCCCTTAAGCAAGCATAAGTTGGTTTTCTAAATTTGAGACCCTGTTCTGTTTTGTAATTCAGTTCATGTGTAGCCAAGTTTACATTCCGTGTAGTAGTGATATCTTATGATGTTTCATTTTCTGTGTGACTTATTTCACTTAGAATCATCGTACCTGAATCCACTCATTATGCCGCGACGGGCCTGATGACATAGATTTCATTGCTGTGTGATATTCCATTGTACGTACGTACCACAACTCCTTTATCCATTTTTCACATTCTGGGATATTTAACTTGTACCGTAGACGAGGTTCTTGTAAACAGAGCCGCCCGAGACTTTTGGGTGGCTGTGTGTTTTTGATTTTAATTTTCCTAAGCTATAGGACCATAAGGGGAAGTGCCATAGGCTCCGTTGCTTTGTTTTTTAGATGTTCCGGGAAACACCATACATTTTTCCAGACTGGCTGTTGGCAATTTACATCCCGCCCATCAGCATAACAAGGCTCGCTGTTCTCCATGGCCTGTGCTGCCTTTCTGGATTTTACACTTTTTTCAGATGGCCCTTTTGACCGGGGGGCAGTGAGACTTCATTGTAGTGCAGATTTCTTTAACATGCTTGCTTGGTTGTCCAAAAAGGGCGTATGCGTTTTTTCCTTAATATGTTCAGGAAAAAACGCATACGCCCTTTTTGGCCAAGTGCATCATTGTCGACGTTCTGCCTCTTTTCCTATGCTTTAAATGCAATTCCAGTCTACCCCCTGAAATCGTTTTCCTGCAATTCTGCCCCGCTTTCAAGTCCTCTTCGCAGCCTTCCTTCAATATATTTTTGGACGATAGCTGTCATTTATAACTCTGCAGGTTTCTGAATTACAGTGACCCTGAGCTCCTTTCTTCAAATTACTTTCATTTGAGCTGGCCGAAAAGCCGCAGGATTGCTTCAGGCCCTAATCTTGTTCCGGCACGGCATGCTGAGCCTTTGGTTAATTCCTCTTCCTGGTGGGAAATGAGCGTTAAATTTGCCCTTGCAGACACCTACAGGTAGTCTCTCATTGGTTCTCCCTCTTCCTGTTCATCTTGCGCAGAAATTGCACACTGTGACAAACAGGAGGTTAAAGGCACTGACTCTCCAAGTGGGGAGAGTGTTCGTAAAGAGTCTGGAATGGTGAACCCGAGTAAAAGGGGACGAAAACTGACATGCATTTGAAAACGTTTGCCAGTCACACGGTGCACCATACTGTGGGTTTCCCATGCATGTTTTAGCTGAAATAAGAATCCCTTAAACTTGGAGAGTTGGGACCCATGGAATGGGTACCATGCTGTATGACTTCAAAGGGTCTGCATTTGCTCATCGAACCTCACCAATGCTATCAGCCCGAAGTGCCCAACCTTATGTCTCACTCAGCTCTGGGTGTAGATGTGGTAAATCCAGGTTGCATCACAAGCCCTGAATGAATTATTTAAGAATTGCTCTCTATTTCACTGTCCTTGGGTTTTGTTTGTGTAATTCATTTTGATAATGGGATTTATCGGATTTTCTCTGCTGCATTCATGCCGCTGTACACACGCTTCATTCTCTTACGGAGACATATAAATCCATGGGTTTGAAGATTCTTACTAGTCAGGTGTATTCCTAGGCGTTGAATATGGGGTGTTTAGTCCATTTCGTTGAGCAAGGGGTAGGTCTTGACTATTACATATTTGGCTTATGGAAAGGTATCTGTGCTAATTTCTATCTCTGGTTTTATGCAGCACCCCAACTCACCTTTCCCCTTAAGCAAGCATAAGTTGGTTTTCTAAATTTGAGACCCTGTTCTGTTTTGTAATTCAGTTCATGTGTAGCCAAGTTTATATTACGTGTATTAGTAATATCTTATGATGTTTCATTTTCTGTGTGACTTATTTCACTTAGAATCATCGTACCTGAATCCACTCATTATGCCGCGACGGGCCTGATGACATAGATTTCATTGCTGAGTGATATTCCATTGTACGTACGTACCACAACTTCTTTATCCATTTTTCACATTCTGGGATATTTAACTTGTACCGTAGACGAGGTTCTTGTAAACAGAGCCGTCCGACACTTTGGGGTGGCTGTGTGTTTTTGATTTTAATTTCCCTAAGCTATGGGACCATAAGTGGAAGTGCCGTAGGCTCCGTAGCTTTGTTTTTTCGGTGTTCCGGGAAACACCATACACTTCTCCAGAGTGGCTGTTGGCAATTTACATCCCGCCCATCAGCATAACAAGGCTCCCTGTTCTCCATGGCCTGTGCTGCCTTTTTGGATTTTACACTTTTTTCAGATGGCCCTTTTGACCGGGGGGCAGTGAGACTTCATTGTAGTGCAGATTTCTTTAACATGCTTGCTTGGTTGGCCAAAAAGGGCGTATGCGTTTTTTCCTGAATATATTCAGGAAAAAACGCATACGCCCTTTTTGGCCAAGAGCATCATTGTCGACGTTCTGCCTCTTTTCCTATGCTTTAAATGCAATTCCCGTCTACCCCCTGAAATCGTTTTCCTGCAAATCTGTCCCGCTTACAAGTCGTCTTCGCAGCCTTCCTTCAATATATTTTTGGACGATAGCTGTCATTTATAACTCTGCAGGTTTGTGAGTTACAGTGCCCCTGAGCTCCTTTCTTCAACTCGCTATCTTGTGAGCTGGCCGCAAACCCACAGGATTGCCTCAGGCCCTAATCTGGTTCCGGCACGGCATGCTGAGCCTTTGGTTAATTCCTCTTCCTGGTGGGAAATGAGCGTTAAATTTGCCCGTGCAGACACCTAGAGCTAGTCTCTCATTGGTTCTCCCTATTCCTTTTCATCCTGAGCAGAAATTGCAAACTGTGCCCAAGAGGAGGTTAAAGGCACTGACTCTCCAAGTGGGGAGAGTGTTCGTAAAGGGTCTGGAATGGTGAACCCGAGTAAAATGGGACGAAAACTGAGAATCATTTGAAAACGTTTGCCAGTCACACGGTGCACCGTACTGTGGGTTTCCCATACATGTTTTAGCTGAAATAAGAATCCCTTAAACTTGGAGAGTTGGGACCCATGGAATGGGTACCATGCTGTATGACTTCAAAGGGTCTGCATTTGCTCATCGAACCTCACCAATGCTATCAGCCCGAAGTGCCCAACCTTATGTCTCACTCAGCTCTGGGTGTAGATGTGGTAAATCCAGGTTGCATCACAAGCCCTGAATGAATTATTTAAGAATTGCTCTCTATTTCACTGTCCTTGGGTTTTGTTTGTGTAATTCATTTTGATAATGGGATTTATCGGATTTTCTCTGCTGCATTCATGCCGCTGTACACACGCTTCATTCTCTTACGGAGACATATAAATCCATGGGTTTGAAGATTCTTACTACTCAGGTGTATTCCTAGGCGTTGAATATGGGGTGTTTAGTCCATTTCGTTGAGCAAGGGGTAGGTCTTGACTATTACATATTTGGCTTATGGAAAGGTATCTGTGCTAATTTCTATCTCTGGTTTTATGCAGCACCCCAACTCACCTTTCCCCTTAAGCAAGCATAAGTTGGTTTTCTAAATTTGAGACCCTGTTCTGTTTTGTAATTTAGTTCATGTGTAGCCAAGTTTACATTACGTGTAGTAGTGATATCTTATGATGTTTCATTTTCTGTGTGACTTATTTCACTTAGAATCATCGTACCTGAATCCACTCATTATGCCGCGACGGGCCTGATGACATAGATTTCATTGCTGAGTGATATTCCATTGTACGTACGTACCACAACTTCTTTATCCATTTTTCACATTCTGGGATATTTAACTTGTACCGTAGACGAGGTTCTTGTAAACAGAGCCGTCCGACACTTTGGGGTGGCTGTGTGTTTTTGATTTTAATTTCCCTAAGCTATAGGACCATAAGTGGAAGTGCCGTAGGCTCCGTAGCTTTGTTTTTTCGGTGTTCCGGGAAACACCATACACTTCTCCAGAGTGGCTGTTGGCAATTTACATCCCGCCCATCAGCATAACAAGGCTCCCTGTTCTCCGTGGCCTGTGTTGCCTTTCTGGATTTTACACTTTTTTCAGATGGCCCTTTTGACCGGGGGGCAGTGAGACTTCATTGTAGTGCAGATTTCTTTAACATGCTTGCTTGGTTGGCCAAAAAGTGCGTATGCGTTTTTTCCTGAATATATTCAAGAAAAAACGCATACGCCCTTTTTGGCCAAGAGCATCATTGTCGACGTTCTGCCTCTTTTCCTATGTTTTAACTGCAATTCCCGTCTACCCCCTGAAAACGTTTTCCTGCAATTCTGCCCCACTTACAAGTCGTCTTCGCAGCCTTCCTTCAATATATTTTTGGACGATAGCTGTCAT